>NW_022436975.1:10953100-11125775 GCF_009761245.1 Sapajus apella
GCAACCTCCGCCTCCTGGGTTCAAGCAATTCTCCTGCCTCAGCCTCCTGAGCAGCTGGGACTACAGGCACACGCCACCATGCCCAGCTAATTTTTTGTAGTTTTAGTAGAGACGGGGTTTCACCATGTTGACCAGGATGGTCTCGATCTCTTGACCTTATGATCCACCCGCCTCGGCCTCCCAAAGTGCTGGGATTACAGGCTTGAACCACCGCACCCGGCATTTAAGACGGAGTTTCGCTCTTGTTACCCAGGCTGGAGTGCAATGGCACGATCTCGGCTCACCGCAACCTCCGCCTCCTGGGTTCAGGCAATTCTCCTGCCTCAGCCTCCTGAGTAGCTGGGATTACAGGCACGTGCCACTATGCCCAGCTAATTTTTTGTATTTTTAGTAGAGACGGGGTTTCACCATGTTGACCAGGATGGTCTCGATCTCTTGACCTCGTGATCCACCCACCTTGGCCTCCCAAAGTGCTGGGATTACAGGCTTGAGCCACCGCGCCTGGCCGCATCATGAAAATTTTAAAAATTTGCACATAAAAGGACTGTATCAACAACAAAAAAATAGGCAACCCACCAAATAGGAAAAATATTTGCAAGTCATAAAACTGGTAAGGGATTGATATCTAGAATATATAGAGAACTCCTAAATGTCAACAACAAAAATACAAGCAATCCAATTCAGAATGTGCAAAGGACTTGAATGACATTTCTCCAAAGAAAGTAAATTGGAACCCCTTCCCGCTATTGATAGGAATGTAAAACGATAACAGCTACCACACAAAGGAATACTGCAGTTCCTCAAAAAGTTAAAAATAGAATTACTATATGATCCAGCAATTCCACTTTTGGATGTATATTCAAAAAAACTGAAAGTAGGGACTCAATGAAAAAATTTTGTATCCATGTTCAGAACAACATGATTCACAATAGCTAACATGTAGAAACAACCCAAGTGTCTATAAATGAATAAATGGGTAAGCCACATATGGTACATACATACAATAGATTAAGAAATTTTGACACATGCTACAACATGGATGAACCTTGAGAACATTATGCTAAGTGAAATTTCAGTCTCCAAAAGACAAATACTGTGTGACTTTACTAACATGAGTTACTTACAGTAGTCAAAATTATAGCCAGAGAGCAGAATGGTGGTTTTCAGGGACTGGGGGAGGGGACTGGGGAAATGGGGACTTAATTGTTTAACAGGTACAGAGTATCAGTACGACAAGTTAAAAAGAGTCCTGGAAATGGGTGACAGTGATGGTTTCACAACCTTATACATGTATTTAATACCAATGAATTGTACACTTGAATATCGTTAACATACTATATTTTCAGTTTCTTGGTGTATTCCTTGAAGCACAAAAGCTCTCAATTTTCATGAAGTCCAATTTATTAATCTTCTATTGCTTATGCTTTTGGTGCTTTTATACTTTTACACAAGATAATGAAACTTTATTCCTATGTCTTCTGGTGAGAGTTTTCTAGTTTTAGGTTTTATATTAGGTCTGTGAATCACTTTTAGTTCATTTTTGGGTATAGTAAGAAGTAGGAACCCAGTACTTTGCATGTATTCACCCAGTTGTTCCAGTACAAGTGGTTGAAAATAATGCCCGTTTTCCATTGAATTGTTTTGGCCCCTTTGTTGAAAATTAATTAATTGACCATAAATGTTAGAGTAGAATGTTAGATTATGGATTTGATATAATTATTTTCTTTCTCTAAAAGGTGTATAAAGGTATAAATTTCCCTCCAAATCCTGCTTTAGTTGCATGACACACATTCTGTGATGCTGAGTTTCATTTTTGTCCACATAAAAATATTTTCTAATTTCCCCTGTGATACCTTCTTTGACTCATTGTTTATTTAGGACCTTGTTTAATTTCCACATATTTGCATATTTTCCAAATGCCTTTCTGTTGTTGCTTTCTAATTTAATTGTCTTATAGCGATAGAACATAATTTGTATGATTGTAATACTTTTAAATTTATTGAGGCTTATTTATGACCTAGTATGTGATGTCTCCTGGAGAATTTTCCCTGTGGGCATGGCTTCCTTATCTGGGAATGAAACTTAACATTTTATGATAACTGTGATGGGGTCTATTAAAGCCCAGTATTTTCAGTCTTCCATGTCTATGGTATAGGTGAAGGCTGAGTGGTGGAAGGGACCACCAGTCCTCTTTGTCATGTCTGCTTGGCATAGAGCTTCTGTAACATGGAGCTATGAAAGATCAGAGATGCCAGCTCCCTGCCCCTTCTGGCTTGAAACTATAGCCCCAGACAGGGAGCTGGAGGTAGTTTGAGATGCCTGTCCCTCCAGGCTTGAAACTGTAGTCCCAGACTGGGTGCTGGAGGCACATGGAGATTCTTGCCCCTCCTGGCTTGAAACTGGAGCCAGTGGGTGATTTGTTTTATTGTGGCTTTCGCACAGTAAAAATCTTGATTTTACTGACCTTGAGGGTGGGAATTGGAGCAGGTTGTGATTCAAATGTAACACATAGTCCGTGTTTTCTATTTGCTATATGCACTTAAGGCAATTTCCAGAGACTTTAAATGGTTGGACCTTTTTTCATAATTTTCACCAGTTAAATGATTGTTTTTGCACCAAGGTCTTCACACCTCCACTTTGGAAGTCACAATACCTCTATTCTTAAATAATAAAAATAAATAGCAAACTGATACAATCACTAATAGAGGTTTCACATAGGAAGTTTTTAGGCGTTACATGTTTTCATTCTTGCAGTAATGTCAAATTTATCTTTTGAAAATGGGCAAATAAATATATCTGTGTTTTTTGATTGAATAAAATTTATGTGACAAATTGTTATTCCTATACTTTCCTGAAATAGACTAAAATATTCATTATTATGTGGACGAGTATCTGAGAATTCCAGATATATAAAGAAAAATTTGACAAAGTTTTCTTAAACATATAACATGTTCTGGGATGGAACTGTCTAGTATTGTAAAACGTATCAGTTTTCTCAAAATTAGACTGCAATCTCATTTAATATACAACATGATTTTGAAGGATCTTGATAAGCTACTTCTCAAATTTATCTAGAAAATAAAATGTGTAAGAATAGCCAACAAACTGAAAAAGGAGAGCAAATGAGAGATTTTTTTTTCCTAACAGAAAGAAAATATATTGAAAAGCCACAGAAATAAAAAATAAATAAATAAATAAATAAAGGTAGTTAGGGCAATGCCTCTGAGCACAATTGATGAAGATGGCATTTCAAATTGCTGAGAAAAGAGTGAACAATTTTATAAATAATTTTTGGAAAACTGATTATCCATATGAAAATTAAAAATGGGAAATATGACGTACTGTATGCAAAATAAAGTTTAAACAGAAAAAAAAGAATAAATAGAAACACCTCACATTATACACATATTGGAAAATTCTGAGAGAGTAATTCAATAACCTCAGGGAAAATGAAGACTTCCAATAACAAAACATAAATGCAAGATCATAAATAAACTGCTAATAGGATTGACTGCATATACATTAAAATTTTCTGTGACAAAATCTGCCATAAACCAATTTATAATAAATGACAGAAAACAACAAAAATATTTTTATTTCAATAAAATACACAGAGAATACATAAAGATTTCTCACATATCAACCAGAGAAAACATGCAATAGGGAAAAATGCAAAAATATGAGACGAAAATTGACAAAAGAGGAAATACAATAACCATAGAAAAAATTCTCTAGTATATATAGGAGAAGACTCTCCCCTCAACTACTAATCAGGGAAAAACAAGATAAAACAACAAATTATTTCATTTTGCCAAAAATGAAAAAGATGCATAATTCCGAACAATGAAAGATCCAGGAGGTCAGAGCCTCTGCTTTGATCTTCACCGATCAGCACCAAATACAGCGCCTGGCATACAGAATATATGAACATTGGTTGAATGAATAAGTAAATGAAGGAATGAATACTGTTAGACACAGAAAAATAGCTGCACTTGGTATTTTCATCTTTTCTGATTCATGTGGTTTATTCTCGAGTTCTCAATCAACGACTTTCAAATCCAATGTCTCCTAGAAGATTTCCTTGACGAATATGAGTTTTCTTACAACATATTAAAAAAAAACCAATAATATATTTTCTTTAGAATGTCTTCTTTATGCTTTAATCATAATATAATAATGTATAATCATACTAATAGAGAATGTGGTTTACTGATCAACAGGGACTGTTTTTGGTGCTGTTATATTACATCCTCAAAAAAATACCAGTTATCTCTGCACAATCCTTAGCTGCTAGATGTTTTCTCAATTTTACGGATAAAATTACCTCTCTACAATCATATAATTAATAGAATAAGATTTTCATCCATATTGCCCAATGTCTCTTCCATCTGTTACAAAGCTTTCCAATATACACATAAATTTGGATCCTATCACTAGATAGGGTGAGCCCAACCCTGTACGCCAAAATTTATTTTCATTTGTAAAACATGTTTTGTTAGTATTTGTAGTTTGCCTACCATGCCTAACAGAGCAGGTGCTGGTGGTTGTTATGTTTTCTTAGAGGGTATGAAGAGGTCTATGTAATGTATCCAAATGTAGATTGATGTTGGTGATGTTTCCAATTTTCCAGTTGCCAGTCTGTAACCATAACAACAGGTTATGGTTAATTAATATGCTTAACTACATGTGCATCAGCCCCCTATCATTCCTATCTCTTACTTCAGTCACTGCTGTTGGCAGCCAGTTTTTGCACAGTTACTGATCTGCTTTGCACAGATTTTATTTTACACCCTTCTGATTCTCCACTGCGATTTCCTCTGACACCAAGGTATGGAGCACTTAGAGGGTCAGTCAGGACACTTGATATTTACGTCTTCTTAGATGCATGTTTTACTCTCAAGTCCTTTATCAAATATCTTCAAATCCGATATCCTCCTAGGCAATATCAGCCTGGGAAACTCAGGAACACATAAACCTTTGACAGCTGAGCTGGCAGATAAGTGCTACTGGTTTTGGTCCTCCAGAAGACATTTTGATGACTTATTTAGCAAGCCTTCCAAAAATTTTACTGTGGAATTGAACACCAGTGGCCCCAGCAATGAACATCAGAATAAGTATCTTTTTATTGCCATTCCCTTCTTCCATGTCTTACTCCCTTGATAGTTCACTCTTGCTCCCTGGGATTACTTCCCAAGTATACTACCTTCACGGAAGCTTTTGTTTCAGATTCTGCCACCAAAATATGGTAGTGGGGCAGGATGGGGAAAGGGTCTTTGACTGCAGGGGAAGATGCTTGAATAAGTACATAAATGCTATTACCTTGACCTTGAAACTCAATTTTATGGTATCTTTCCAGCTCCTAGTCCATCAAAACAAATATTGTGTTTTGTATTGATCTTTTAATTCCCCCTTTGGCTTTTATCTTTCATGTAGAAATAGGTATTGTTTTCTTACTTCCACAGTTCTTGATTTTTATTTTTATTTTATGTAAACTACTACCTAGTGTCATACACAAAATCCCTTAAGGGTCTGGAAGATAGATAAGGTATAAGACCGTAACCACTAAATGACTGAATGGTCTAAACACTTTCATTTGGAATGTGAATTTTATTCCTAGATAATGAGAAACCACCAAATGTTTATTAAGAATATAGTGGTTATATTTAATTAAATTAACCTGCTGGTGATGTTGAAGGTGAGTTGATTTCATGATATTGCCTAGTCTAGACATCACCTAATTTGAAGTAAAGGTTGGAATTTCTAATTTCTATTTCATTTTCTGATATAATTATACATAATATATAATCTAAAGTCATTGCCTAAAACACCATATTTAGTTAAATGTCCCATTTCGCTCATATTTGAATGTAATTTTTATCTTTTGTTTTATATGACATGCATTTGTCAGTTATGTTCATGTTTTTTAATTAAACCAACCTTATGATGAAGAGGTTATCTGTATAACATTTAATTGGTTAACTTGTAGAGAGGTTTAACAGTGTAATAATTATAGTTTGGTGATAATAATCATGGTTCAATATATACTGGTTACTTTCCACATTTAGGTTTGGTGCCTAAAATTCAAAGACTAAATCATATTAGGAACTTCAATAAGCAAACATTATTATATCACAATTTTTAATAGATCCTTTCATTTTCTGAGACTTAAGAGCTAGGATGCTAAGCCCGGTATGCTAAATATTGTATTCTGTACTCCATTTAGACTTTGATTTGGATTTAAAATTCAAAATCACTTCCATCATTTCTATCCTTGTGAGTGTGTGCCTGTGGGGATATTAAAAGAGAGAAAGAGCTACTTGGAGAGATGAAGTGATTGAATTTTATGCCTAAGGCCAGAAACCTCATTTTGCTTATGTTAATATGCAGAACTTTCTGCACTCCTATCCATGGCTAGTAAATGCTTTTTCTTGATTTTGTAAAATTCAGTATTGTACATTCTGGTTAAAAACCTTATTTCTTTTGTTGCAAATAGTGCTAGCAACCAATTTCAATCTAGATACCATTAACGTGGCTCAATTATAAAATGATTACACATGATTATAGAAAAGCAAAACCTATGTGTTTCTATTTTTAATGTCACTTTATTTAAGATTGCAGATGAAAGCTTTTGTAATCTTAGGTAAATCAGTAATTAACTTAGCACAGAGATAGAATATAGAGATGAAATCATAAGACCAAGGAGGCTTTTTCAAAGAATTTTAATAAATATGTAACAGGATATAATCTGTTCCAAAGAAGTGCAGACATTGTTGGTGTCCCAATAGGGCAGGGTACATAAGGAAGACAACATTTGTCATTATTATCTATAAATTAATTAGTCAATTTATCCATTTTCAACAAATACTTAGTGAACACCCACTTGTTTGCATTCCAAGATGAACAATACAGTGTCTCAGGCCTAGGAAAGCTTAGAGGATAAGGTGGGAATGAGCGGGGAGAAGAGAAATGCACAAATATACAATTATAATTTAAAATAGTGAATGATGTGATGAATATGCTTATGAATCATTATGAAAATACAGAAGACAGGATGAATTTCTGGGTCAATCATAAAACAGTTTTCCAAAGGCAAAAGACCCATCTGAAGTGTTTCTGAGACCACGCAGAGAAGTCTACCAGCAGAGAAGTGGAATCAAAGCATCAGAGAGGGAAAGAGAATAGCATGTATGTAGACTAAAATTCTTCACAGAATGTCATGTTTTAGTTATGGCGAGCAAGGGAGGATGGCATTCAAGGCAGAAGGCTGGAGAGTTGAAAGGCGGGTGGATGACTACAGACAGGTTGGGTAGATACGTACAATGCAAGACTTTATAAATTATGCAAAAGTATTTGGGCTTTTAAGTAAGAGACTGATTTGATCAGATTTGTGCTTTAGAAAAATAGCTGATGGCCAAAGTGGAGGAGTGATTGGTGATGAATATAAGGTTGAGGCAATTGTTTAGTTGAAGCTAAGTTTGTACTAAGCCTTTGGAAGTGGGAATGTAGTGGTGATAGCAGAATCTGGGCTTCCTTACTGTTGTGTTGTGGGAAATGAGGAAAGAGGAGGCAACAGAGATGATGCCTAGTATCCTTCCTCTGATGTTGATGGTGCCACTGGTTAAATCACAGAATGACAGAGAAAGAAAACCTAACAATAAAGGAGTTTGGTTTGAAAGTGTTATATTTGTTGTTTGTAAATTTCTTTAGTAGACATGAAATTATGTACAGTAATAATTCTAACAATGTATTGTTGGGTTTGTAACATGAAAAGGTTTAATATAACAATAATATCATTTTTGATGGCTGCATAATATTCCATGGTGTATATGTGCCACATTTTCCCTGTCCAGTCTATCATCGACGGGCATTTGGATTGGTTCCAGGTCTTTGCTATTGTAATCAGTGCTGCAATGAACATTTGTGTGCACGTGTCCTTTGTAAGGACGTGGATGAACCTGGAAACCATCATTCTCAGCAAACTGACAGAAGAGCAGAAGATCAAACACCGCATGTTCTCACTCATAGGCGGGTGTTGAACAATGAGAACACATGGACACAGGGAGGGGAGCACTACACACTGGGGTCTGTTGGGGGGGAAATAGGGGAGGGACGGTGGACGGTGGGGAGTTGGGGAGAGATAGCAAGGGGAGAGATGCCAGATGTAGGTGATGGGGAGGAAGGCAGCAAATCACACTGCCACGTGTGTATCTATGCAACAATCTTGCATGTTCTTCACATGTGCCCCAAAACCTAAAATGTAATAAAATAAATTAAAAAAAAACAGTAATATCACTAAAAGGTATAACATGTAGCAATAATATTACTATATTGTTACATAGTAGATATAACAATAATATCACTATATTGTTATATAACAGATGTAACAATAGTATCACTGAAAGAGGGATAGAACTGTAGAGGAGTAACGTTTAAAGATCTCACTGGAATTCAGTTAATATAACTTTGAAGTAGACTCTGATGAGTTTAGATGTATATGATAAGCCTTAGAGAAACTAAGGAAATAATTTAAAAATACAATGAAAAATTATTAAAAGAAATAAAATATTACACTAGATAATATTTACTTGATGTAAAAGAATATAGTAAAGGAGGACCAGCAGCAAAACTAGATATGAAACATGTAGAATAAAAACTAAAATGAGAGACGTCACTCAAGCAATATTGATAATAACATTAACTGTGAATGGATTATACCATCCAATCAAAAGGCAGAGTGGATAAAAAGCAAGATGCAACTATATGCAGTCTACAGGAGGCACTTTAGATTCAAAGATACAAATAGGATAAAAGTTTTAAAAAATGACAAAAGAATGATGGTTTCCAGGTTCATCCATGTCCCTACAAAGGACCCAAACTCATCGTTTCTGATGGCTGCATAATATTCCATGGTGTATATGTGCCACATTTTCCCTATCCAGTCTATCGTCGATGGGCATTTGGGTTGGTTCCAGGTCTTTGCTATTGTAAACAGTGCTGCAACGAACATTCGTGTACACGTGTCCTTATAGTAGAACGATTTGTAATCCTTTGGATATATACCCAGTAATGGGATTGCTGGGTCAAATGGAATTTCTGTTTCTAGGTCCCTGAGGAATCGCCACACTGTCTTCCACAATGGTTGCATTAATTTACACTCCCACCAACAGTGCAAAAATGTTCCTATTTCTCCACATCCTCTCCAGCATCTGTTGTCTCCAGATTTTTTAATGATCGCCCTCAGCAAACTGACAGAAGAGCAGAAGATCAAACACCGCATGTTCTCACTCATAGGCAGGTGTTGAACAATGAGAACACATGGACACAGGGAGGGGAGCACTACACACTGGGGTCAGTTGGGGGGAAATAGGGGAGGGAGGGCGGGGGGTGGGAAGCTGGGGAGAGATAGCAAGGGGAGAACTGCCAGATGTAGGTGATGGGGAGGAAGGCAGCAAGTCACACTGCCACGTGTGTTCCTATGCAACAATTTTGCATGTTCTTCACATGTACCCCAAAATGTAAAATGCAATAAAATAAATAAATGGGGAAAAAAAAATGACAAAAGAGATACCATGCAGAATACAAGGTTAATATACAAAAGTAAATTGCTTTCCTTTATTTCTTCAATGAAAAATTAAAATTTGAAAATAACAATACCATTTCCATCAACAACAAAATCATAATACACTTAGGTATAAATCTAACAAAATATATACAGGAGCCATATGAAGAAAACTATAAAACTTGGAGATCTCATTGTGAGTTTAATTTTAATTTCTCTGATGATTTTTGATATTGAGCATTTTTTCATGTTTTTTGGATACTTTTACATCTTCAGCTTTTGCAAAGTGTCTGTTTATGTCTTTTGGACATATAGAGTTATTTGGTTTTTTTTTTTCCTTGCCAATTTGTTTTAGTTGCTTATAGGTTCTTATAGTTCATTATCAGATGCTTAGTTTGCAAATATCTTCTCTCATTCCATAGATTATCTATTAACTCTCTTGAATAGTTCATTTTGCTGTGCAGAAATTCTTTAGTTTAAATAGATCCCAATTGTCAATATTTATTTTTGTTGCATTTGTTTTTGGTATCTCAATTATAAATTATTAGTCTAGGCAACTATCCAGAAGAGTTTTTCCTAGGTTTTCTTCTAGGGTTTTTATAGATTTAGGTCTTTCACTTAAGCCTTAAATCTCAAACCAGTCAGAATGGCTTTTATAAAAAGTCATAAAATAACATGTCGGCTAGGATGTGGAGGAAAGGGAACACTGGCATATTTGGTGGGAATGCAAATTAGTTCAGCCCCTGTGGAAAGCAGTATGGAGATTTCTCAAAGAACTTAAAATAGAACTATCATTTGACCCAGCAATCCCATTACTGGGCATCTACCTAAAGGAAAACAAATTTTTCTATCAAAAACATACCACATCACTATTCACAATAACAAAGGCATGGAATCAACCTGGGTGCCCATCAATTGAGGATTGGATGAAGAAAATGTGGTACGTATATGCCATGGAGTACTGTAAAGCCATAAAGAATGAAATGATGTCCTTTGCAGAAACATGGAAACATGGATAGGCCATTATCCTAAGTCAATTGACTCAAATAGAAAACCAAATACTGCCTTTTCTCACATTTAAGTGGGAGCTAAATAATAGGTACACACGGACACAGAGACAGAAATAATAGACACTAAGAACTTCAAAACGGTGGAGAGAGGGAGGCAGAAAAGGGTTGAAAAACTATGTATTGGGTATCTCTCTGGCAGTTTTTTACAGTTTGGATGATCAGTTCAACTGAAGGCCAAACCCCAGCATTATGCAATAAATTGTGCAATAAACCTGCACATGTACCATCTTAATCAAAATTGAAAAAGGAAAGCTAGGCGCGGTGGCTCACACCTGTAATCCTAGCACTTTGGGAGCCTGAGGTAGGCGGATCACAAGGTCAAGAGATCAAGACCATCCTGGCCAGCATGGTGAAACCCCATCTCTACTAAAAATACAAAAATTAGTTGGGTGTGGTGGCACACGCCTGTAGTCCCAGCTACTTGGAAGGCTGAGGAAGGAGAATTGCTTGAACCCAGGAATTGGAGGTTGCAGGGAGTAGAGATGTCCCTACTGCACTCCAACCTGGCGACAGAGTGAAACTCCGTCTCAAAAAAAAAAAAAAGTAATCAGATAGTCTATGTTCATGCTTTGAAAAACTCAGTATTGATAAGATAGCTATTCTTCCCAACTTGATCTACAGTTTCATTGCAATACAATTTGAAAATCACAGCAACATTTCCCTTATGATCCAGCAATCATGCTTCTAATTATTCCTCCACCTAATTTGAAAATTTATGTCTACACAAGACTCTATAGAAATATTTATAGCAGTTTTATTCATAATTACCAAACACTGAAAATAACCAAAATATTCTTCAGTAGGGAAAAGGATATACAAACTGTGATACATGCACATAATAGGGAATTACTCAGTCATAAAAGGAAATAAGCTATCAAGCTGGGATAAAACAGAAAGAAACAAATAAACCTTAAATACATATTGCACAGACTTCAATTATATGACACTCTGGAATAAGTATAACCATGGAGACAGTGCACAGGTCAGCAGCTGCCAGGGTTAAAGAAAGGGAGAGAGGAATGAATAGGTAAAGCATAGGCGCTTCTAAGGGCAGTTAACCAGGGTTTCTTGGAGAAATGGCTGATCCTAGGAATGGAGCAGAAAATATAAAAGTTGAGTCTGGAACATCTTGCAGTACCAGAAAGTAAGAAAATACTCAATAATATATGTATATAGATGACTGTTTGTTAAAGAGGTCCTGGAACCAACT
Organism: Sapajus apella; assembly: GCF_009761245.1. Taxonomy (NCBI): domain Eukaryota; kingdom Metazoa; phylum Chordata; class Mammalia; order Primates; family Cebidae; genus Sapajus; species Sapajus apella. Next base: position 10,964,940 of record NW_022436975.1, read on the forward strand.
GAAGTTCCCCCCAATGGCCAAAGCTGAAATAATCAGTTATAAAATTAATAAAGTATTATTAGGGTATATCTCAAAGTATAAGTATGCATGATTCCAATCTGAGATAAATATGTAATTGAGTAAGTTAATACATAGGGGAGGAGAAACAAATCTCCCAGCCATGTGAATTGTAAATTATTTAGATACTTCCTCCAAAATGAGGGGAGCATAATGACTTCCTTCCATAGTTACTCTTTCTCCCCTTCCCGCCTCCCACAGCCTGGAAAGGGGAAAGGGGAGAAGGAGTAACTTTACAGCCAAGTAATCTGAAAAACATGATTTCATTCTGGCAATTATGATCACCCTCAACAATCATAATCATGTTGATAGTAAATACTGTTGACATGTCATGATGAAAATGGGATGTCATTTACCTCTGTGATCTTCCTTTCCCAAACTCATAACCCCAAACTAATTATGAGAAAGTAATTCTAATTCCAATAGAGGGACATCCTATACAGATATACCTTACCAGTACTCTTCAAACTGTTAAGATCATTAAAAACAAGGATAGTCAGAGAAAATGTTACAGCCACGAAGATCCTAAGGAGACATGACAACTAAATGTAATGTGGTGTCCTTAATGGGATCCTAAAATGAAAAGGAAAACTAGGTTAAAAAGTAAAAAATTCTTATAAACTGTGGACTTTAGCTTACAATAATATACATATATGCGTGTATTAATATTGATAAGTGTATCACACTTAGGTAAAATGCCAATAATAGGGGAAAATGTGGGCAGGGGGATGAGGAAATGGTATCTAGAAACTCAGTACTATGTTGTCAACTTCTTTGTAAATCTAAATCTTCTAAAAATAAAATATATTGATACAAATTATAGATCAGTATTCCTCATTAACCAAAAAAAAGGATACTTAACAAATTTTGCAAGTCAAATTCAGCAATACCCCAAAAATATAGCACATCATGTCCAAGCAGGGATTATATCAGAAATTCCAGGCTGGTTTTACATTTACAGTTGCTATAATTCACCACAATAAAAAAAAAGAAGCATGATTACCTCATTAGAAAAAGAAAAAGCATCTTTTCAAATTTAATATACATGCCTGATAAAAACTCTTAATAGTCTAGTAATAGAAGAGAAATTCTTCAACCTGATAAAGGACATTTATGAAAAATCTACAATTGACCTCATGTTTAATGCTTTATCCCTAAGAACAGGAACAAGGCAAGCATGTCCACTCTTACTACAATTTCATAGATTTTCTAGCTTGTGCAATAATACAAGAAAAAGATATAAAAGGCATAAAAATTTCAAAGGACAACATCATCTACAGTCAATTTTGAAGAATCTAGCACAAAAATATTAGAATTAATAAGTTTGTAGTAAGATCTTAGGATACAAGACTCATATGCTAACATAATTGTATTTCTATACACTAACAAACATTTGAAAACTGAAATTTATACTTACCATTCACAATAGGATCAAAAACATAAAATATTAACAGAGGGCAAAAACAATATATGTGAAAGACCTATATAGTGAAAACTACAAACATTGATAAGTTTTTAAATGTCTAATAAGCAGAGATATATGCTCTATCATGGATTGAAAGATTAAATATCGTTAAAATGTCAGTGTTCTCCTGCTTCATCCATATATTCAATGTAATCTCTATCAAAATCCTGGAAGACATTTTTTTGAGGAAACTGACAAACTGATTCTAAAATTCATATAATGATGCAAAGTTCCAAGAATTTCCAAAACAACTTTGAAAAAGAACAATTCATAGAGCCATGAATATCTAACTTCAATATTCATTATAAGGATACAGTAATCAATACAGTATGATATTGTCATCTTGTTAGAAAAATAGATCAATATAACAGAATACAGAGTCCATAAACAAACCACACATATATGGACAGCTGATTTTTGACAATGGTGCAAAAGTAATTATATGTGGAAAGATAAACTGTTCAACAAATGTGTGGAATGATTGAATATTTATATGCAAAAGAAAAAATAAATTCAACTGCTACCTCACTTCACATACATAATTTAACTTATGTTGCATAGATGTAAATGTTAGAGCTGAAACTATAAAACATCTAAAAGTAAATGTAGAAGAAGAATATCTTAATGACCTTGGGTTAGGCAATGATTTATAAAGTAGGACACAATAAGCAAAAATAATAAAATAATTGATTATTGAAAAAATGATCATACTGCCCAAAGCAATACACATATTCAGTGCAATTCCTGTCAAGATACTCATCATTTTTAACAGAACTAGAGAAAAAAATCTTAAAGTTCATATGGAACCAAAAAAGAGCCCACATATCCAAAGCAATACTACGCCAATAGAACAAATTTGGGGGCATCACATCACCTGACTTCAAATTATACTACAAGGTTATAGTCACCAAAACAGCATGGTACTGGTATAAAAATAGACACAGAGACCAGTGAAACAGAATAGAGAACCCAGAAATAGAGCCAAAAACATACAGTCAACTGATCTACAACAAAGTATACAAAAACATAAACTGGGAAAAGGACACTCTATTCAACAAATGGTGCTAGGAAAACTGGCAATGTAGAAGAATGTATGTAGAAGAATGAGATCATCTCTTACTCTATACAAAATCAATTCATGATGGATTAAAGACTTAAATCCAAGACCTGAAACCATAAAAACTTTAGAAGATAACATCAGAAAAACTCATCTAGACATTGGCTTAGGCAAAGAATTCATGACTAAGACCCCAAGAGCAAATGCAATGAAAATAAAAATAAATAAATGGGACCTAATTAAACTAAAACACTTCTGTACAGTGAAACAAATAATCATCAGAGTAAACAGATAACCCACAGAGTGGCAGGAAATATTTGCAACATATGCATCCAACAAAGGACTAATATCCAAAATCTACAAGGAACTCAAACAAATCAGCAAGAAAAAAAAATCCCACCAAAAAAAGTGGGCAAAGGGCATTAATAGACAATACTGAAAAGAAGTTAGACAAACAGGAAACAAACTTGAAAAAATGCTCAGTACCACTAATTATCAGATAAATGCAAATTAAAACCACGATGGTATACCACCTTACTCCTGCAAAAATGGCCAAAATTAAAAAGTCAAAAAACAGCAGATGTTGGCATGGACGTGTTAAAAAGGGGAACACTTTTACACGCTGGAGATAATGTAAACTAGTATAACCACTATGGAAAACGGTATGGATATTCCTTAAAGAAATAAAATAGAATTACCATTTAATCAAGGAATCTCACTACTGGGTATCTACAGAAAGGAAAAGAAGTCATTATATGAAAAAGACACATGCACCTGCATGTTTACAGCACACAATTTACTATGGCAAAGATATGGAACCAACCTAAGTGCTCATCAACCAATGAATGATTAAAAAAAATGTGATATATATACACCACAGAGTATCACTCAGCCATAAAAAGGAATAAAAGAATTTACTTTGCAGCAACTTCGATGGAGCTAGGGGCCATTATTCTAAGTGAAGTATCTCAGGAATGGAAAACCAAATATTGTACATTCTCATTTATAAGTGGGAGCTAAACTATGAGTATGCAAAGGCATAAGAATGATATAATGGACTCTGGGTACTTGGAGGGGAAAGGTAGGAGGGGAGTGAATGATAAAGTAATACATATTGGGTACAATGTACACTGCTCAGGTAATGGGTACACCAAAGTCTCAGAAATCACCACTAAAGAACTTATCCATGTTACCAAAACTGGCTGTACACCAAAACTATTGAAGTAAGAATATCAGTACCATGCTATAAAGGTTACTGTAGCTCTTGTAGTAGAGTTTGAAGTCAGGTAGCTTTTTTCTTTTTGTTTAGGATTGCTTTGGCTATTCAGGCTCTTTTTCGGTTCCATATGAATTTTAAAATAGTTTTTTTTCTATTGTGTGAAGAATGTCATTGGTAGTTTAACAGGAAAAGTATTGAATCTGTAAGTTGCTCTGGGCAGTATGGCCATTTTAATAATACAGATTCTTCCTGTTTATGAATGTGGTATATTTTTCCATTTGTTTATGTCTTTGATTTCCTTGAGCAGCGTTTTATAATTCTTATTGCAGAAATTTTTCACCACCCTGGTTAGTTTATTATTCCTAGCTATTTTATTATTTTTGTGGCAATTGTAAATGAGGCTGCTTTCTGATTTGGCACTCAGTTTGGCTGTTGTTAGTGTATAGGAATGCTAGTAATTTTGTTTTTTTTGAAGTGGAGTCTCACTCTGTGGCCCAGGCTGGAGTGCAGTGGTGTGATCTCAGCTTACTGCAATCTCCACCTCCTGGGTTCAAGCAATTCTTGTGCCTCAGCATCCCAAACAGCTGGGACTACAGGCATGTACCACCACACTCAGCTAATTTTGCTCTGGCTAGGACTTCCTATACTATGTTGAAAAGAGAACAGCTGTGTAGAAAAGTTGTGTAAAACAGTTGTGTAGAAAAGAGAACATTTATACACTGTAGGTGGAAATGTAAATTAGTTCAACCATTGCAGAGATGGGGTTTCACCATGTTGGCCAGGCTGGTCTCAAACTCCCGGCCTCAAGCAATCCGCCTGATTCCAAAGGGTTGGATTTTATGTACATTGAATTTTGTCTTCTGAAACCTTACAGAAGTTGTTTACTAGCTGAAGGAGCTTTGAGGCCAAGACTGTGGGATTTTCTAGATACAGAATCATGTTGCTTGCAAACAGGGATAGTCTGATTTCTTCTCTTTCTATCTGGATGCCCTTTCTTTCTTTCTCTTGCCTGATTGCTCTGGCTAGGACTTCCTATACTATGTTGAATAGAAGTGGTAAGAGGGGGCATCTTTGTCTTGTGCTGGTTTTCAAGGGGAATGTTTCCAGCCTTTGCCCATTCAGTATTGTTTACTGTGGGTTTGTCATAAATGGCTCTTATTATTTTGAGGTGTGTTCCTTCAACACCTAGTTTATTCAGAGTTTTTAACATAAAGGGGCATTGAATTTTATTGGAAGTATTTTTCTGCACCTGTTGAGATAATCATGTTTTTTGTTCCTTACACCATATGCAAAAATCAACTCAAGGTGGATGAAAGATTTTAATGTAAAACACAAAACTATAAAAATCCTGGGAGACAACCTAGGCAATACCATCCCAGCCATAGAAATGGGCAAAGATTTCATGACAAAGAAACCAAAAGCAACTGCAACAAAAGCAAATTTGACAAATGGGGTCTAATTAAATGTAATAGCTTCTGCACAGCAAAAGAAACTATCAACAGAGTAAACAGATGAGCTACAGAATGGAGAAAATATCTGTAAACTATTCATCCAACAAAGGTCTAATATCCAACATTTATAAGGAACTTAAACAAATTTATGAGAGAAAAACAAACAACTGCATTAAAAAGTGTGTAAAGAACATGAACACACATCTTTTAAAAGAAGACATATATGTAGCCAACAATCATATGAGAAAAAGTTTAATATCACTGATCATTAGATAAATGCAAATCAAAACCACAGTGAGATACCATCTTACACCAGTAAGAATGGCTATTAAAAAAAGTCAAAAAATAAGAGATGCTGGTAAGGTTGTGTAGAAAAGAGAACACTTATACACTGTAGGTGGAAATGTAAATTAGTTCAACCATTGTGGAAATTAGTACAGTGATTCCTCAAAGAGCTGAAAATAGAAATATCATTCAACCCAGCAATCCCATTACTGGGTATAAACCCAGAGGAATATAAATCATTCTACCATAAAGACACTTGCACACAGATGTTCATTGCAGTACTATTCCAAATAGCAAAGAATGGAATCAGCCTAAATGCCCATCAATGACAGACTGGATACACTGTGGTAGATATACACCATGGAATCCTATGCAGCCATAAAAAAGAATGAGATTATGTCTTTTGCAGGAACATGAATGGAGCAGTCGGCCATTATCCTTAGCAAACAAATGCAGGAACACAAAATCAAAGACCTCATGTTTTCACTCATAAATGCAAGCTAAATGATGAGAACTCATGAAACAAAGAAGGGAACAACAGATACTAGGGCGTCCTTGAGGGTGGAGGGTAGGAAGAAGGAGAGGTGCAGAAAGATAACTATTGGTTACTGGGGTTAATACTTGAGTGGTAAAATAATCTGTACAATAACCTCCCATGACATGAGTTTACTTAGGTAACAAACCTTCACATGTGCCCCTGAAACTAAAACAAAAGTTAAAAAACACCCCAAATTAACAAAAAATCAAATTAAAATTAAAACAACTGGTAAGTTTAATTTCATCAAAATTAAAGACTTTTGCGCTTCAAGGACACCACTGAGAAAATGAAAAGACAAGCCACACAAAGTGAGAAAATATTTTCAAAACATATTTCTGGTAAAAGGCTTTTCTCATTATGTATATGTGTGATCATATACATATACATATACATATACATATACATATACATATACATTAGAAGCTATGAGACGGCCCCCAGGGCACCTGAGACTGCCCTAGAAGCAGGCATAGCCAGGCTGGGGTCCCAGGACAGGCCAGACGATCGAGGGATCCTCAGGTCAAACTGGTCCCCTCTGATGGGCAAGACTGCCCTGCAGAGTTCAGGTCTGACAGTTCCCCTAAGGCTAACATCTCTTATGGGAGCCTATTGAGCTTAGAGAGCTAGCTGTCCCTGATGGTGCGCTGGTACAGATGTTCCCACACCAAATCCTCTGGTCTCCACATCGGCTGGCCTGCTGCCCCTACCACTTCTTTAGGCAGATCTCCCTGGCACTCGAGTGACTGTAGTGGTCAAGGAGTCTCTGCCTGCTGGGGTTCCAGAGGCCCGTGGTGAGAGTGGGTTGCTCCTTGCCACCCATTTTCCCAGAGATGTTTGGAGCCAGGAACATGTCGCAGTGCACAGTAGCCCCATGTGTCATTCCCAACTTTCTCCCACTTCCATCCAGCTTCTGTCTTCCCTTTGTCCACTCTCAGTGCCTTGCTCCTGAGGATCTGTTAGGAGCACTCCAGTCATCTCGGTCCCTCAGTGGGAGCTGTTTCACCTGCCTGCATCTAGATGGACATCTTGCACTCCCCAGGCAAAAGTGGAACTTTTATATATTTTTGGTAAAAATGCAAAATGGTACAGTCACTATGACAAGCACTTTGACAGTTTCTCATAAAGTATACAATTCCACTCATAGAGGCCAAAAAGAAGTGAAAATATATATCCACATAAAGACTGAGATATATGTAACTTAGTACATATCCACATATACGTACTCAAATGTTCATAACAGCTTTATTCATAGTAGTCAGAAACAAAAAACGATTAAAATGTCATTGGGTGGTTAAAAAAAGTAGCACATCCATAGATTGGAATATTATTCAGAAATAAGAAAGAAAATCTACTGATATTCTCAACAACATCCGTAAATTTCTAAAGTGTTATGCTATCTTAAAGAAGTCATACATGCAAGTGTACCTAAGGTTTAGTCCCATTTATGTGACATTCTGGAAAAGGCAGAGCTATAAAGATAACAGGCAGCTAAGCAGTTGCCAAGGCTGGCAAGGCAACTAGGTGCAAAGGGGCCCAAGGGTAATTTTCTGAGTGATGGAAATTTTCTATTTCATGGTTATGGTGGTGGGTATACAGTGATACACATTTGTCAAAACTCATCAAAGTCTACACTTTATACTTAATTGAATGTAGACTTTATCTCAACAAAGCTGATTTAAATATTAATCCAGGCTGAAATTTTATAAAATTCAAAATCTAAACCAAAGCAGTACTTATGCATAACAATTTCCATGAGTATTCACCATTTATGTATCTGGTGTGGTTCTCGTCCTCATCAAGTAAGGATTATGTAAACGATTTCAGTTAAAAGCGATTGACATTAACCATTTGCTTTATGTGAAAACATAGGCAGTTTCTAGTCCTCCATTATTTTTCACTTCTATAGGTATCCAAATAATGACAATTTTTTCATATTTTCAAACCAATTGGAAATCCTTTGCAGATATATGAGTAGAATCTAAGTAGAATCTTAGATTCATTTGGCTTATGAACTAGAAGAAATCTTGGTCATCAACTAGTCCAAAGTTTTCCCTTTGTAGAAACTTAAAATCCAGAGAGGTTGAGACATGTTCAAAGTAATATTGCTAATAAGTCAGATAGCTCAGTCTAATACCCACTTCTCCATGCTTCCTTTTCGACAATATTTCATCGTGTGCATTCTTTCAGAAAATATGACAATTTTTGTCAATAACTGTGGTGGACTCTCCCTGCCCTCTGCTCTAACATATATTTTTAATTCAGGTGAAGTCACATAACATAAACTTAACCATTTTTAAATGAATGGACTTTTAAATCTTTTTTATTTAGGAAAACTCTACCAGTAGTGAATTTGCTTTGGTCTTTTCTTCTCATGGTACCATTGCACAGTGGGTGAAGATTGTTTTGTTCTTCCACAGATACATAGCAAGCATTTGCTTTTGTGTGTGTGTTCTCCTAGTCTAAGACTTTGGAACAAAATTGTGTTGCCCAAGATGGTGCTCTGTGCCTATTGCTCTTTCTGAGTAGTCTTTTGAGGCTAATATTTCATGTAGTGACCTTCCCTCACACCCTAGAATTTGGAATTATCTCACTTCCTTCTTGCAAAATGTCTGATTTTTACCTCTGCTTCACATTTGTAAAGTTATAGAATAACCAACCTATACCATTGTAAAGATATGGGAATAACTAGAACACTGTTCCTAACTCCCCTCTCCTTAATCCCTCCCTTCATCTAAAACTGTAAGCATCTTTTAACAGTGGTAAGAGATTTAAGATTTGTAGGTCTTGCGTAACTCTGAAAGGTTGTTTAATGCACTCAGAAGGTTGTGACTATGTACAGGGTGAACGTGTTACCTGCCCAATCTTTTTTAAGTTCCCTGGATTTAGAAATAAGAGAGCAATAGTTTACTCCAGGAATATTCCTTTACAATCTCCTGAATTGAATGCGCTTGTTCTCTTCCATAGGAGTTGAAATGGTGAAGAGGTTTTGATTTTGTGGTATGGGTGAATGCTTGTCATTTGACTATGCCCTCAAGCTGAATTGGTTCTAAGGAGATGAACATGTGACCTGCTGAACTGCTGGCAGTGGAAAACTAAAGTTATTCTTTTTCAGGAAAAAAGATCAGGAAGCGTCCTTATTCATTAATCCAATGAAAATCCGGAATTCACTTTGGGAAATTTAGAAAGTTAACCAAAAAAAAAAGGTGCATATTTCTAATCTTTACATCCGTGTAACTCTCATTTGTTCTAACTCACATTGAGCTATCAAATTTTGTGGCAAGCTATAAACTTGTTGAGTCATTAGCCTGTCTGGTTAATGGAGGAAAACTAAATTCCTGTTCCTGCATAATGACACTTATTCACTGTAGTCATTTGCATCACTGGGAAACGATAAAACCTCATCCTTCATAATGAAGTTCTGGGCTGACAAAAAGGAAAATATAGTGTCGTGGGGCAACTATGAATATAAAACAAGCTTAATAAAGAAATAGTGACAAATTATATTATGCAAAATGTAATGCAATAGAAAATGTTACTAATTCATTGGAAATGTCATAAATAATCTAAATAGTTTTTGACTGTCAAGGCCTTGAAAAATATATTCCCTTAAAATGAGGTGCAGAAGAGATGTCAATTTAATTGCCATCATATTTTGACACGCTTGGAGATTCCTATATTCAGCTTATTTGCTAAATTTAGATACTTGCTCATGATGAAATGAAGAGAGGAGCACAATTAACCAGTTTGCTGTTTTATTGTTGATCTGGCAGGAAAGCTGTTAGCATACTCAGGCTACAGCATTGCTGTTTTGGTTTTAAATCAATATTTGCATTATGTTATAATCAGTTTAGACAACTGTGCCTTTATGAAGTAGGCAAAATTTTAGATTTTGTATTTGAACACTGAGAAAAGACATTTGTCAAATCTGTAATATTATTAACCGTAAGTTGCAGCTTCTGGAAAAACTATAGCCAACTCTTCTCAATCAGTTTGACTGAGACCCTAGCTTAGAGTTGAAGGGCTCACAATGCTAGGAGGTAATTATTTTTCTTCTTCTCATAATGTATTTGCCACAGAATTGTCTCCTGTTATTACCAGTTGGTACCTTATGAGTTTCTTTATTCGGATTTTACTCAGAAAGAATGTTCTCTCTCAGACATGCAGCCATCTTGCGTAGATTCTTTCTTTTTCCTTTTGCATTTTTGTCTTTCTTCTGAAGGCTCTTAACTGGGGTCTGGAGGAGCATCTCAGAAGTAGAGAGACGACTTCAACATCTATAACATTTTGAAAGCATTTTTGTTTTACTACTGGATCATCAGGAAAGAAAATATTCTTTAGCCCAGCCTTGAGCCTTGCACAGATGCTTGCTCGTATCATCCAAGTATGGGGCTCCCTAGACAACCAGAGCAAGAGTGACCAGTAAGTCTGCCTTTTTATGCTGGTCATCATGAAGAACTTAAAGAAGAAAAAACTCGCCATTCAGCTTATGGTGTAACGCCTTTCTTCCCCTATGAAATCTCTATTTTAGTACGCTTTGTAATTAAGCATGTGACTTACCCAAGATCTGTTCCTTTCCAAGCTACGGTTGAGGGTTGAGATTGAATGCTGTGAGCATTCTACATCAAAGATTCCACTGCTTATCAATGACAGCTTCCTTTATTTCCCATGAAGGCTTCTCAACATTGCCTTTGATGCAGCTCCACCAATCCATTGGCATTGGCATGTAAGAGGTCACCAATTTGTCATTTGGCCCTAGAAGGTAGGTTGTAATCCTGTCATATATAGTTTTTAGTTCCCCATGAAACCCTGGGTTGTCATTGATGTCTTTCAAATTTATCATACATAGATAGTATATATGATACATATGACATAAATATTCTATATATGAGATATTCATATACATATGAATCATATGTGATATGATGTAATGATATATATGATCTAACAAGGTATATATAATCCCATTTTTATTTTTCAAAAGTTGATATCTATTTCCCAAAAAACAATTTGGAGCTTTTTTGTTGAATTTCCAACATCTATTTTTAGTGCTTCTAAACATGTTTGTAAATTTATTATTCACATTTCCATGTAATTTTCCTGTAACATTTGTCAGTCAGTGGTAGTTCAATCTTTAAACTATTTTCTTCATAAAATCTCAGGAATGATTATGGGTCAATGCATTATTAAAAATAATCAATATATCAAGTTTTCCTGATTTTATAATTATTATTTCAGCTATATATTTAATGCAAAGAATTAAAATGGAAACTTTTGTTTGGTAAAAGACACCGTTAAGAGAATGAAGAGAGAGAACAGACTAAGATAAAATATTTGCAAAACACATAACTGATAAAGGATTTGTATATGCAAAACTTACAAAGTAGTCTTAAAACTTAACAATCAGGAAACAAAAAATTATATTTGAAAAAATGGGCAAAAGAGCTGAACAGACATCTAATTGTAGAAGACATCTAATCATAGAACAGACATCTAATTGTAGAAGCAAATTATAAAAATATGCTGAAGATAATTATTCATTAGAGAAATGTAAATTAAAAGAACAAGGTACCACAGCACACCTATTAGAATGACCAAAATCCAAAACACTTTTAATACTAAATGTGGGCAGGACATAGCAACAGAAACTCTCCTTCATTGCTGGTGGGAGTGCGAAATGGTGCAGCCACTTTGGAAGGCAGTTTGACAGTTTCAAACTTTTTTTTTTTCTCTTGCAAAGCTAAGCATGGTGGTAGCATATGACTCAGCTGTTGCATTCCTAGCTATTTACCCAAATGTGTTGAAAATTTATGTCCTCTCAAATAGCTGTATGCAAACATTAATAGTAGTTTTATTCATAATTACCAGAATGTGGAAGCAATCGAGATGTCCTTCATAGGTGATCAGATAAACTATGGTAAATCCATACAATGGATTGTTATTTAGTGTGGAAAAGAAATAAATTATCAAACCCTAAAAAGGTATAGAGGAATTTTCAATGCACATTACTAAGTGAAAAAAGCCAATCTGAACAGTCTATATACCATAAGATTTTAACAAAATAATATTCTGGAAAAGGCATAACTACAGAAACAGTAAAAGAATCAAAGGTTGCCAAATTTTTTGGAAGAGGAAGAAAGCAATAAATAAGTGGAACAGGGGTGTTTTTAGTGAAATTAAAGTGTTCCATGTAAGAAAGTTTGTAGTTTGATGTTAAGACGAAGCTGGCAGAAATTTGTTACATCCACAGGCTCCTATAGGTCCTTAGAAGTAAACAGCCCTGAAAAGTAAAAGAAGCTTCCTAGCTCAATGGTTAATTATGTACTGTATTCTTTCACTGAATAGAAAAATTTAGCAGAAAAAGGAGTTCGTAAGCAGAAAAACAATAATGGTAGTTATGTATAATAGTAGATACATGAAGTTATACATTTGTCAAAACCTATAGAACTGTACAAAACAGAGAGAACCCCATTATAAGTGATGAACTTTAGTTAATAATTACATTCAATATTGGCTCATTAATTGTAACAAATGTATCATACTAATGCAAGATGTTAATAATAATCGAAAATGCATAGGTGAGTGGGGAGAGGTGGTATATGGGAACTCTGTGTGCTTTCTGCTCAATTTTTCTGTAAACTTAAAACTGCTCTAAAAAACTCTATTAAAAATGATGAGAACCCAAAATAATTATTATGTCAATTTCTCTTGATTCTGTGATTATTATTTCAGCTATTTCTCTCATGTGTTCTATTTTATTTTTATTTACCTAGTACATTTTGACTTATTTTTAAGCTGTAAATTTGTATTCGAAAAACCATATATTTTCAGTGTTGCTAAATATTGTGTGGATATTCTGTATTCTAGGCTCTAAGAACTTTTGTTCTAATTACTTGTAGTTTCGCATACGCAGTACACAACTATGACAATATGACTTAGATACACAAAATATTTATAAAGAATGTGCAATCAGAACATATCAAGCAACTGTAATTGGCTTCACCCTTTAGTTTCATAAGATTGGGAATTTTCCTTACTGATTGATGCAAAGCAACGTGTAATCATGAGTGATTGATTGGAAGTCATTAAGAATGACGTGCTGGGGAGCTGCCATCCCAATGAAACTAGAATGTGAGTTGAGCTGATGGTAATGATTAGCTCTGTTTCTAGTATACAAAGTGTGACCCTCAAAGAGCTCATGAACATTGTGATTCCACATACTGTGAAGTAAGTGGCATAATCATTGTGTGTTGGATTAACAATAGCTAACATTTGAGTGGTTCCTACAAGTCAGGGACTGACGGAGGGCATGGCATGGATCAACCATTTAATATTTTTAACAGTCCTATAAAGCAGATGCTTTTGTTATTCCTGTTTTACAGAAGACAAGTCTGAGTCACGCAGATTAAGTTATTTGCCCAAACTAAATGAGGGGCAGAACACCAATTTGAACTTAGTCAGACTGACTCTGATGTGTGTGCTCTTCTCCACGACTCCTCTAAATAATAGAAAGTATGGCCCCAGATGGTTAAGATTTAGGCGCCCAAACAACGTAGCCTAGTGTCTTTTAACTTTGGATATCTCAGGTTCAAAGCACTTTGTTTAACATTTCTGTCTCCATAAAAGACCCAGTTTAAGAGGAGCTGCTTACACGACTGTGCTCCTGGAAGAAAAGCAAGATCACAAGATACTGCTGAGAAAAGCGAGCAAGACTGTGGGGTAGCTAAACAAACAGGTGGGAATCATGGCTACAAAAAACACGCCCCAACACTACTTATTTATTGGTCAAAACTTCTGGTTTTGGTTAATACACTAAAAATAATTTCTGGTGAATTTTAGTTTTTCAAATGTATTATTTGCAAACTGCTATATATTCTGAAGTTTTTCTAGATTGCTAGTTGTACATCAGACAAATATATCTGGCAGAGACCTTTTCATAAGACTGAAGAGATTGAAATTCTTTTTCATGATAAATTGAAAGCACTGGGAAACAACTGGGAACAAATACTGCAACTTTTTTATTGTTTAAAGTTCACAGAGTTCTGAATGTAATCTCACCACTCTTGCAGCATACAACACACACACTCAAATGTGAGGAAGGTGGCCATTCTAAAAAAGGCTAGAAGATCTTGTGAAATCAATGAACAGCACAGTCTTTGTGCAATTATTTTCACTTTCTTGTCTTAAAATGTGTAATGAGGTAAAGTTACATGTATCAATTCCCTGCAATTTACTTGAACTGAGATATAAGTATTTTAAATGTCAAGAGAGATGCAAAACTGTAAAGATACCAAGCTATTTTACAGAAGATGGCCATTATCATAAATTTTAAAATTATGAACAGATATTCTTAGGAATGATTTTGGAACTAAAGATGACAAGAATTTTCCTCCTCTTTTGTGGTTGTAGAGATGAGCACACTTTGAATATTAAAGGAGAGAAGTGTTTAGAATGCTAAATGAGAGGGAAGTGAGATTATAGCAAGTTGGTGGTTAGAGAATTGACAGCCTAATGTAAGGCTTTTTCTCCACCTACCACAAAAGATCTATTCTAGACTTATCTTGGCTATAATTTTTTATTAAGTTAATCATCCTTGGTGTTCTTCTAAAAGACACTGTATTAATGCACCTAATATAATGTGCATTCATAGTGAATGCTCTATAAAGTTATCTGGGGAGAAACTAAAAAGTTGCTTTGGTGATTATAGCATATTAGAAAAAAGAAGAGGAAGGCTTATTATTTGTCTCCCAATTATATGTTGTTTGGAACAATAAGACTATATTTTTGAAAAATTGCATATTCAGAAAAAAACTAGGCTTCTAAAAAAGTATAGAGTTTGCCCTAATGACTCAGTTGTAAAGCTCAATCCATAATGGGTAGTTAAGTTTAGATAGATTTTAAGTTGTCTAATCCTGTGGGTAAATTGGAAAAGAAAACCAGGAAGATAGAGGCTGCACAAAATAAGTAAAACTGGGCCAGACATGGTGGCTCACAAATCCCAGCTACTCAGGAAGCTGAGGCAGGAGAATAGCTTACACCTGGGAGGTGGAGGTTGTAGTGAGCCGAGATCATGCCATTGCACTCCAGCCTGGGCAATAGAGTGAGACTCAATTTCAAAACAAAAACAAAAGCAAAAAAAAGTAAAACTGTCCTAAACATATAATATTTTAAATTATTTGTTTGCTGTTAATAAAATTAAATGAGTATGCTGAAAAAATGCATTTCCTATTGTTATTACTTATAAAATTATATAGAACTATATATAACATTTATTTGAGTATGTATGTTTAAATTTTCATGGACTCATGAATGAAATTAAAGAAAGACGTGTACACAAGTTAAAGTATGACTTATACCTGGGAAAATGTTAGACACAATTATCAGCTCACATATGTTAAGCCTATACTATATTTGCACAAAATCTATATTTTGATTACTCCAAAGTGCTTTTTAACTGAATAGTATGATCCATTTGAATTATGCATAACTGGAAGCTGGAACACCTGTGACTTGGCCCAATTTACATGGAAAGTGATTGAAATTTTCCTGGTCGAATGAATTGTTATAGTCAAAATTTACTTCTGGCAGCTGCCTGTTCTCTCTCCTTGGGGGCATAGGAGTCACAGGAAAGATTTCTGAGCCATCACTAAGCCTCCCACAACTTACTTACTCACTGCAAGTCTAAGTTCTTCAAAGTAGCCAACATTTTGGCTCAACAGATGTCAACTCCTTTTGCCTTTCACAGCCTGAATTTTCTGGCCTTTCATATAACATGTCAAAATACCAGAATTCGCTGTCATTTGCCATTTGAAGGCTGACAATGCCTCCATTCAAAGCAGATGGGCAGCATAGCTTCTGCTCGTGGAATGACCATCTAAATGGAAGATGCCTGGAGAAAGTAGAGCTCATGCTGGTGGAGGTGGCTGACTTCTGGTTTCACTACTTCCAGCTTTAAACCACTTTTTTCTTTAAGGAGGAGTAGAGGCAGTTTTGTGCTCTACCAAGCAATCATGTGCACCAAAAAGTGAAAAATATTAAATACATTAACTCAAATGCCTTGCAACGTCAATGTCATCTGAATGGGCTGAAGTGGAAGAAGAAAGCATGTTGTTTAGTGAGACAAGCACTCTTTTTTTGTTTTGTTTTCACAAAATACAACTATTAACTCACATACAATACTCTGGACTATTTTACTATTCCTTTTGCCTATTTGAAAAACTGAAGGAATCAATTTGTACATTTTTTTTAACCTGTTTTGACAGCAGTGTAAGGTTTCTGCACAGCTCTCTGGGAGATACTAAAGTATAAATATTATCCTGTGTGACATGGTATCTTATAAAACAGTTACCAGAACAACTCTCTGACTGCTAACAATATTCACGGTCTATTGTATGTAAAAAGTGCTTATAAAATCAGGAAAAGAAACCACCAGAGATTTTTGCTGTGGGTTTTCAGCCCCTGGCAATTTGGAGTTGACTGTAACCTTTACTTTTTTCCCTTCCAAAATGTATTCTCGTTGGAGGCTGTTGTGACATGTGCAATATCACCTTAATCTCTACATCACCACTTCTAGCGTGAAGACTTTGCTCTTCAAACAGAAATAACTACATTGTTATTGAAAACAAAATTACATTAGCTCAGAAGACTGAGCCCTGCAAGCCTGCTCTGGTGTATCAATTTGAGGAAAAATCAGGTATTGGTTATTCGATTTGGGATAAGGTTGCTTTGGCAGAAAAAGATCATTTTAGGACATGCCGGGAAAAATATGCTACTTGTTATTATTTTCTTTTATTATAAAACAAGTACTACTAAAAATTATAAAACTTTATAGCTTCATGTATTTTATTTTATTATTTTATTTATTATTTTTATTTTTTTAGATGGAGTCTTGCTCTGTCACCCAGGCTGGAGTACAGTGGCACGATCTCAGCTCACTGCAATCTTTACCTCCCAGGTTCAAGTGATTCTCCTGCTTCAACCTCCCAAGTAACTGGGATGACAGGCAGGCACCACCATGTCCAGCTAATTTTTGTAGTTTTAGTAGAGACAGGGTTGGTTTCAAAATGTAGGCCAGGCTGGTCTCAAACTTCTAACCTCAGGTGGGTGGCTAAGATCCACCTACCTAAGCCTCTTAAAGTGCAGCTTTATGTATTTTAAGGAAACATTCTAAATATTCTGATGCGCTGAATTGCAGCTATGGTCATATCAGAGAATAGATTGGAAGGTACACATTAACTGAGTGAGCATCAACATTTCTGAGGGGTTAGTGTTGTATTTCCCTTTGTTTTCTCATGCCTCCACATAATATCTGATTTATCATAGATTTTTATTAAATCTATTTAATAATTAACTCATATTGAATCTTTACTCAGTGATTGAAAATATTGAGCTTCTCCCAATATCTTTGCATGCCTTGACTCATCTCTTTCCTGATTTTCCTGAGTTTCTGCATGGCAAAATTCCAATTAGCAATCCATTTATACTCTTCTAGTTATTTAAAAATGTACAATTAGGCTGGGCATGTTGGCTCATGCTTGTGATCCCAGCACTTTGGGAGGTGAGGTGGGCAGATCACGAGGTCAAGAAATCGAGACCATCCTGGCCAATATGGTGAAACCCCATCTCTACTAAAAAATACAAAAATTAGCTGGGCATGGTGGCACGCGCGTGTAGTCTCAGCTACTTGGGAGGCTGAGGCAAGAGAATCACTTCAACTCAGGAGGAGGTGGAGATTGCAGTGAGCCGATATTGTGCCACTGTACTCCAGCCTGGTGACAGAGCGAGATCTGTCTCAAAAAAAAAAGTACGATTAAATTATTATTGACCATAGTCACCCTGTTTTGCTATCAAATACCAGATCTTGTTCATTCTTTCTATATTTTTGGACCCATTAATTACCTCCATATCCCCACATCCCAGTTCTTGATTAATTCCAGGATCACTAGGATTTATTAAAGGCTCCATATCTGACCATGAACCACACAATGTGCTGGGAAATCATCTGAGTTGTAGCTATTTGTGAGATATATATATATATATATATATATGTAATATAAGAAATGGAAGTACTTGTTCAAGCATCAAAGAATAGGAACTTTCTATCTCCTATGGTCTGCTTTCCTCAGGTAGAAAGGAAAAACGACTCATGGCTTCACATGCAGTAACGAACGCTTTCTGCAAATAGGCTAAGTGCCACAGTTAGTCAACCAAAAAGGCAGGTGCATCTCCAGCAATCTAGAATGATTATCTTTATCTTGAGTTCTCTGTGGTATTAATTGATTTCCTCTAAAATTCGAATCTCTCCAAATTTGTCAAAATCAACCGTTTTGAAGTTAAAAAAGAAACTGAAAATGTTCTCCTTGTTCCCATAGCAAATCTATGCTGCATGACATATTAATGTATCACATTAACACTTCATAATATATTCATGTTTGCAAGTAGGATGTTTAATCATATAAATTCCTGTCTATTCAGGTTCTGTTTATAGTGGAACAAAAATGAGAACAGCAATCACAATGAGCTTATGCAATAGTGTTAATATAATGACTTTGTTACTATATTATTTATTATTTATTGAGTTCTGGATGTTCTGATAATTAAAGTATGATATACAAAAATAGCAAAACTTCAGCTAAAACTCTAATCTCTTCATTCTCCAGTGTTGATGTTCCTCAGGGTTAAGACCTACTTTGAAAACGTATTGAGGAAAAATAGTGAGTCTGCCTCAGATTTGGTGGTGATATTAGGAAAAAAACCTGGAAATTATTTTCCTTATTGTCCTAGCTCCCACCCTATCTATTCCCTATTTTTAGTTTTTCTCTCAGGGCCAGATCCAGGTTTTGTAGGACATTAAGTTCATACAATTTTGGAATCCTTCTTGAAGAAGGATACTGCATCTATCTGTTGAAGCTTCCATAACAAAGTATTACAGACTGGGTGGCTTAAAGAAAATAAATTTTTCTTACAGTTCTGGAGGCTGGAAGTCCAAGATCAAGGTAGGGATGTTGTCTGGAGAGACCTGTCTTCCTGGCTTGTACACGGCCACCTTCTGTCTCTGTGTCCTTGTATGGTCTTTCCTCTGTGCATGTGCTCTCTGGTATCTTTCCCTTCTCTTAACAAGAAGCCAGTTGTGGCAGAACAGAGGATCACACGTATGATCTTATTCCACCTTAATCACCTTCCTATGTGATTGGGCTTAGGGCTTAAGCCTATGGATTTTAGGAGGGAAGAGGGGACGCAATTCAGTCCATAATAAATACAAACTCATGAACACAAAAGTGGGTTCGCAAAAATAAAAGTGAATATTTATTCAAAATGAGAAAATACATTATAACAAATTGCTGGAGGCTTAGAGTTTTAATGCCATTCTGCTGAGATCTCTTTAAGTAGTTGCGTTAGTCTGTTTTGTGTTGTTATAAAGAAGTACCTGAGGCTGGGTAATTTATAACGAAAATTGGTTTATTTTGGCTTACGGGTTTGTAGACTGTATAAAAAGTGTAGCATCAGCATGTTTCTGGTGCAGGCTCGGGGAACTTTCAATCATGGTGAGAGAAGGGGAGCCGATGCCCTGCATGGCAAGAGGGAGAGCAAGAGTGAGAATAGGGAGGTCCCAGACTCTTTTAAAAAAACAGCAAGATCTTGGCTGAACTAATTGCCACGGGGAGGGCACCAAGTCATTCAAGAAGGATCTGCCTCCCTGATCTAAAAACGTCTCACTAGACCCCACATCTAACACTGGGGATCACATTTCAACAGGAACTATAGAGGGACAAGCGTCCCTGTTTCAGTAGTTTTGCGGAAATACTTATTTAGAAATGCTGCCTGAATGTGAATCATCCTTCTCCTCTCCTGGAAACTCCACAAGCGGCAGCCAGAGGGTCTAGTGCTGATGGGATCCCTGAGGCTGAAGCTGTCTGTTCTTTCGTAAATCCTCTTCCACCTGTTAGAGATGCGCTAGTCTCTAATTTAGGGAAAGTAAAGAGAGGGGGTAAAAAAAAAGAAAAAAATATAAGGTGAAAGGAATTAGGGAAAGTGGGACTGGGGGCTTGTATCTATTCCTTGGCTGGTACCATTTTCTCTAGCTCCTCCCACCTCATCACTGAAGTTCTGACTCTTGACCAGTGGTAAATCTAAAAAGGGCCCACAATTGCCATTTCCATGTTATCACTAATAAAGAGAATGGCGGTTAACAGCAGATACAGGAGTCACGTTTTATTTTTATTTACTTTCATGTGTGACCAAAGATTCCTATTTGGTGCCAGAACTCTTCAAAGCAGCTTGAATTGTGGTTTTTTGCATGATGCCAAATACTGTTCTCATTAGAACCAGGTAAAACTGGGACACCCCGAAGGAATTGGCTGACTGGCAGATTGTTACTAGAGCCGCAGTAATTAATGATACCACTGTGGTAAATAATTCACATTCTTGCACTTTTTCTTATAATTATCTTCTGACTTTTATGTATTTCTTACCTAAACTACATCTGAGGAGCTAGTAAACTACTTTGCCCAAATTTTTGGTTAATTTACTTTATTTTCTTTCCCTAAATTGACCAGTTGCTGCATGGAAATTATCAAACTGTTAAGTGGTTTTGCTGTCCAGACTTAATGTATTTGTTTTCACTCAATATAAGTTCTTTTTGATGTAAGAGTCAGAACCCAATTCCAGCTGGCTTATGCAGAAAGTACATTGGCTTCTGGAATCTAAAGAGAGATTGGAGGACACTCAGGCATTTCCCTTGTCCTCAAGGGAAAAGGTGAAGCTAAAGTGGGGCACACACATGGCCAACCCAAGAGACTCTGGGTGCTTGTTATTTCCACTGCTCTCTATAGCCATCCTAAGAAACAATTTTTTAAATGACTTGAATATTAGATCTTAAGAATTCATCTGAGAGTGAGAAAGAGAGACAGAGATTCATCCTGGTGATTTTTATGTTTCAAAAAGCAAAACTACTAGTAAAGCATGTAGCCCTATTTAAGTCTAGTGCCTGTCTTTAGATCAATCGATTGTGATATTAGGGGTTGGGACACTAAGATTATCCTATCCTTTATAGAATGTCAACTCTTGATGAAGCAACTGTGTTTAGGGTGGCAGTTTTGTGCAAGAATATGATAGAAAGGAAGCCGGGTGTGTGTGGCAGTATCATGGAGAAAGGAAGATAAATCATGAAAATAACAGTGAGGATGCTGGACAGATGATCATATAAATGTCTACTTCACTTTTTTCTTTTTTAATAGTGGTGATGGTTGTACATTATCAATGTATTTTTTTAAATTTCTTTTTTTTTTCTAAAAAAAAGAAGAAAGAAAAAAAAAGAATGAAGGAGAGGAAGAAAGAGAAAGAGGAAGAGGAAGAGAGAACAGGGGTGTTGCTTTATTGCCCGGGCTAGAATGCAGTCTAAAAATGGGTATGCCTATTATTGTGCTTAATAATAGAGACATGAAAAAAAAAATGAGGGAAGGAAATAACAAACAAGCAGCCAACCAATATTTCATTTAAACCTGTAAATAGATGTGATGTGGTACTGATAAGAGTGTATATTTTGTGTATTTAAAGTGGAGAGTTCTATAAATGTTAATTTAGTTTACTTGTTCTGGATCTGAGTTCAAATCCTGGATATCGTTGTTAATTTTCTGTCTCATTGATCTGTCTAATATTGATGTTGAAGTCTCCCACTATTATTATGTGGGAGTCTAAGTCTCTTTATAAGTCTTATATATCTGGGTATTCCTGTATTGGGTGCGTATATATTTAGGATCTTTAGTTCTTCTTGTGGCATTGATCCTTTTATCATTATGTAATATCCTTCTTTGCTTCTTTTGATCTTTGTTGTTTTAAAACAACTCCTGCTTTTTATTTATTTATTTATTTTTGCTCTCCACTTGGTTGGTAAATCTTTCTCCATCTCTTTGTTTTGAGTCTTTGTGTATCCTTGCATGTGAGATGGGTCTGGATGCAGCATATCGATGGGTTTTGGCTTTTTTTTTGCCTGTCTGTGTCTTTGGATTGGGGGATTTAGTCGATTTAAATTTAGAATTAATAATAATATATGTGAGTTTAATACTGCCATTTAATGTTAGCTGGCTGTTTTGCCTATTAGTTGATGTAAATTCTTGATTATGTTGATGCTCTTTACTTTTTGGTATTTTTTAGAAAGGCTGATACTGGTTGTTCCTTTCTATGTGTAGTGGTTCTTTCAGAAGCTCTTGTAAAGCAGGCCTGGTGGCGATGAAATCTCTGAGTGCTTGCTTGTTCACAAAAGATTTTATTTTTCCTTCGCTTATGAAGCTTAGTTTGGCTGGATGTAAAACTCTGGGTTGAAAGTTATTTTCTTTGAGGGTGTTGAATATTGGCCCCCACTCTCTTCTAGCTTGTAGGGTTTCTGCTGAGAGATCTGCTGTGAGAGAAAGGTCAGGTTACCCATAAAGGGGAGCCTATCAGACTCACAGCAGATACTTCACTTTTTTCATTGATATTATAATAATATTTCACCTTTCATTTTCAGTTTGAACTTACTTTCCTAGTAATTTTTTTCAGATAAATGCATGTTAGATTCAGAATATTTTTTCAGACAGCTTTAGATTTTAGTAAAAAGATATTTTTAAAACATAAGAACTTTCTTTGGCTGGTAAAGAGTAATTAATATTACGTTTATTAAAATTATGACAGTGTAACTTCCAAGTTATCTTATCCCATTCTGCAAATCTGCTCTCTTAGCTATATTGTTTTCAGGCTATTAATGGTTTCAGTTTTCAGATTGCCTTGATGAATAAAATGGAATGTGAAATAAATGCCTTATTTCCCATTGCTAAAAAGAAGAATTTCTGTATGACCTTCTTATTATTGCATCCTTGAGTTCCAGAGAAAAATAATGGCAACTTATTATAGAATATTTTACAATTTGAAATTTAATTTTTGTGTTCATGTAGAACTCATTTACAAGGCATATTGATAATATCCAGGTAAACTAAGACATGCCAGCATTGCCTTTATCTGGTAAAATGCTCACATTTCCCAACAACTTTACTCAGACACTGATTTCTAACATATATTAAGACTAAACATGCATAAACAACCGTGTCAATTTGGGAGTTACTTTTAAGTTGCATGATATATTCCAGAATTTCATAGAAAGAAGCAATAGGTCAGTTGAGAACTGGAATAACCTAACTTTTCAAGAAAAATGCATGTTATCCTTTGTGGATGAATATTCATTAGCAATTGGCCTGTTTCTTTCTTTCCTTCCTTCCTTCCTTTCTTCCTTCCTTTCCTCTCTCCCTTCCTCCCTCCTTCCTTCTCTCTCTTTCTTTCTTTCTTTCTCTTTCTTTTTCTTTCTTTCTTTCTTTCTTTCTTTCTTTCTTTCTTTCTTTCTTTCTTTCTTTCTTTCTTTCTTTCTTTCTTTCTTTCTTTCTTTCCTTCTTTCTCTCTTTCTTTTTGGTTTTGTTAAAAACAATAATTAATAAAATAGACTTAGAGGGTACAAGCACAGCTCTGTTACATGGATATATTGCATATTAGAGTCTGGGCTTTTAGTGCAGCCAGCACCCAAAGAGTGTACATTGTATCCAACAGGTAATTTTCAGCCCTCACCTCCTTTGCCACTCTCTCACCTTTTGGAGTGTCCAGTGTCTATTATTCCACTCTGTGTGTCCATGTGTACCCATTATTTAGCTCTCACTTATAAGTGCATAGATTCAGTACTTGAATTTGCTTCTGAGTTATTTCACTGAGGATAATGCCTCCAGTTCCATCTATGTTGCTGCAAAAGACATAATTTCATTCTTTATTATGACTGAGTGTGTTTGTGGGTATGGTTCCTATCTGTTGATGGACACTTCAGTTGATTCCATGACATTGTTGTTGTGAATGGTGTTGCAATAAACATTCAAATGCAGGTATCTTTTCATATAATGACTTGTTTTCCTTTGGATGAATAACCAGCAGTGACATCGCTAGTTTGAATGGTAGTTCTATTTTTAGCTCTTTGAGACATGTCCATACTATTTTTTCATAAATGTTTTACTAATTTACATTCCTACCAACAATGTATAAGCATTCCCTTTTCTATGCATCTTGCAAATGTCTGTTTTTAGACTTTTTAGTAATAGTCATTTTGACTAGTGTGATATGGTATCTCATTGTGATTGTAATTTTCATTTCCCCAATGAATAGGAATGTTGAGCAGTTTTTTATATGTTGCCCACTTTATATGTGCTTCTGAGAAATGTTTGTTCTCGTTTTTGCCCACATTTCGATGGGGTTATTTACGTTGTTGTTGTTTTGTTTTGTTTTTCTTGTTGTTTGAGTTCCTTGTAGATTCTGGATATTAGTACTTTGCCAAGTGCATAGTTGCTAATATTTTCTCCCATTCTGCAAGTTGCCTGTTTACTCTTCTTGATTATTTCTTCTTCTTTTTTTTTAATAGCCCTGCAAAAGCTGGGCCTCAAAAAAGTGGATTAAGACTCAGAATTGTCCTCTCCATGGAAATCTTTAGTAAAAGGCAAAAGGTTTATATGATTTGAAGAGAAACCAGAGTATCTCTTGCTGATTATTTCTTTTGCTGTACAGAAGCTTTTAATCCCATTTGGCTATTTTAATATTTGTTGCATTTGCTTTTGAGGTTTTAGTCATAAAGTTTTTGCTTAGGCCAATAACCTAAAGAGTTTTTTCTAAATTTTCTTCCAGGACTTTTATATTTTCAGGTCGACATTTAAGTTTTTATTCTATCTTGGCTAATTTTTTATACGATGAGTGATATGGGTCCAGTTTTATTCTTCTGCATATGATTATCTAATTTTCTCAGGATCATTTATTGAATAGGGTGTACTTTCTCCAGCGTATACTTTTTTCAACTTTGTTGAATATCAGTTGGTTTTAAGCATATGGCTTTATTTCTGGATTCTATATTCTGTTGCATTGATTTATGTGTCTATTTTTATACCAGTACCATGCTGTTTGGTTACTATCATCTCATAGTATAATTTAAAGTCAGGTAATATGATGTTTTCTACTTTATTCTTTCTGCTTAGAATTACTCTATTTGAGCTCTGTGGCTTGTCTCTTCATTTAGGTAATTGCCACCTTTGCTGTGCAGAAGCTTTTTAACTTGATGTCATCCCATTTGCCCATTTTTGCTTTGGTTATCTGTGCTTGTGGGGTATTACTCAAGAAATGTTTGCCCAGATCAATGTCCTGAAGAGTTCCTTCAAAGTTTTTTTGTAGTAGTTTTATAGTTTGAGGTGTTAGATTTAAGTCTTGAATCCATTTGTGGCAAGAGATAGGAGTTAAATCTCATTTTTCTGCAGATAAATATCTAGTTTCCCCAGCACCATTTATTGAAGAGACTGTCTTTTCCCCAGTGTTGTCACTTGGTGCCTTTGTCAAAAATGAGTTCACTGTAGGCGTGTGTATTTGTTTCTGCATTTCTTATTCTGTTCCATTGGTCTATGTGTCTGTTTTTATACCAGCACCATGCTATTTTGTTACTATAACACTGTAGTATAATTTGAAGTCAGGTATTGTGATTACCCCAGGGTTTATTTTTCTGTTTTTAATCAGGATATCTTCAGATATATTGGGTATTATGTGGTTATATATAAATTTTGGGATTTTTTTCTGTTTCTGAGAATGCCATTGGTACTTTGTTAGGGATGGAAATGAATCTATAGATTGCTTTGAGTAGTATAAGCATTTTAGCAATAATGACTCTTTCAGTCCATTAACGTGGAAAATCTTTCTATTTCTTGATGGTTTCTTCAATTATTTTCATCAGTGTTTTATACTTTTCATTGTAAAAATCTTCAACTTCTTTAGTTAACTTAATTCCAGATATGTAATTTCAATTGTGGCTATTGCAAATGGGACATTATTTTATTTCCTTTTCAGATTGTTCACTGTTGGCATATAGAAAGTAACTGATTTTCACATGTTGATTTTGTATCCTACAACTTCGCTGAACTGATTAGTTTTAATAGTTTTTTTTTTTTTTTTTCTGGAGTCTTCAGGTTTCCAAATGTAAGATCATATCATCTGCAAACAGGAAACTTTGACTTCTTCCATTTGAATATAATTGCCCTTTATTTCTTTCTCTGGTCTAATTGCTCTAGTTAGGACTTCCAGTACTATGTTTAATAACCGTGGTGAAAATGGGCAGCCTTTTCATGTTCAGATCTTAGAGAAAAATATTTCAGTTTTTCTCCCTTTAGTATGATACTAGCTGAGGGTCTGTCATACATGTCTTCTATTATGCTAAGGAATGTTCTTTCTATTTCCAGTTTTTTCAGTGCTTTTATCTTGAAAAAAATGTTGAACTTTATCAAATGCTTTTTCAGGATCAAATGAAATGATGATATAGATTTTGTCCTTTATTCTGCTGTTATGATGTATCACATTGATTGATTGATTGATTGATGTAGCACCATCCTTGCAACCCTGGAGTAAATCCCACTTGTTCATGATGAATAATGTTTTAAATGTATTGTTGAATTTTGTTTCTCAGTATTTTGTTGAGAAGTTTTGCATCAATATTTATTAGAGATATTGACTTGTACTTTCCTATTTTAGATGTGTCTTTGTCTGGTTTTGGTATCAGGGTAATGCTGCTCTTGCAGAATGAGTCTGAAAGTATTCCAGTTTCCTCTGTTTTGGGGAACAGTTTGAGTACCATTGGTATTAATTCTTTAAATGTTTGGAAGAATTCAGCAGTGAAGCCGTCGTGTTCCAGGATTTTCTGTATTGAAAGATTTTTTTATTATGACTTTGATCTCATTACTTGTTATTGGTCTGTTCAGGTTTTGGATTTCTTTATGGTTCAATCTTGTGTCTGGTAATGTATGCATTTCTTATAGTTTTTCCAATTTATTGGCATATAGTTACTCATTGTAGCCACTAAGGATCTTTTGAGTTTCTGCAGCATCAGTTGTACTGTTTCCTTTCATCTCTGCTTTTATTTAGTTGGGTCTTCTCTTTTTTTTTTTTTCTTAGTCTGAATAAAGGTTTATCAATTATATTTATTTTTACAAAAAACTAAATTTTTGTTTTATTGATCTTTTTTGTTGTTTTCTTAATTTCAAATTCATGTATTTTTGTCCTGACCTTTATTATTTTTATTTTACTGATTTTAGTAGTAAATTAGTAATTTTTACTCTTGCTTCTCTAGTTCTTTAAGAAACATCCTTATTTATTTGAAGTTTTTCATCTCTTTTGGTGTAGGCACTTATAGCTGTAAATATCCCTCTTAGTACTGCTTATGCTGTATCCCATAGGTTTTGGCATGTTGTGTTTCCATTGTCATTTGTTTCAAGAAAATTTTCAGGTTTTTTTGTTAATTTCTTTATTGACCTATTGGTCATTCAGGAACACACTGTTTAATTTCCATGTGTTTATATGCTTTCCAAAATTCCCACTTGTTTTATTTTTGTTTTTATTCCATTGTGGTGAGAGAAAGAGCTTGATATTATTTCAGTTTTTTTTTTTTTTTTTTTTGAGTGTTTAAAAAGCTTTTTTTTTTTTTAATTTTTTTTTTTTTTTTTTTGAGTGCTTTAAGACCTGCTTTTTGGCCTGACATATGGTCTATCCTTGAGAATGATCCATGTACTGAGGAGAAGAATGTGTATTCTGCAGCCATTGGATGAAATATTCTGTAAATATCTATTAGGTCCATCTGTTCTACAGTGCTGATAAAGTCTAATGTTTCTTTGTTGATTTTTTGCCTGGATAGCTCTGTCTAATGCTGAAAGTAGGGTGTTGCTATCTCCAGCTGTTATTATATTGAGGCCTATCATTCTCTTTACCTATAATATTATGTATCTGGGTGCTCAGTGTTGGGTGCCTATATATCTATAATCATTATGTCCTGTTGCTGGATTGATCCCTTTAAGAGCATAGAATGACCTTTTTAGTCTCTTCTTAAAGTTTTTGTCTTGTAATCTATTTTGTCTGATATACAGCTACTCCTGCTCTGTTTTTAGGTTCTGCTGGCAAGGAATATCTTTTTCCATCCCTTTATTTTCAGTCTATGTTTATCTTCATAGGTGAAGTGTGTTTCTTGTAGGCACAGGTCATTGCATCATTTTTTAATCCATTCAGCATTTCCTATTTTTTGATCGGAGAGTTCAGTCCATTTATAGTCAATATTATTATTAATAAGTAGAGACTTACTCTTGCCATTTTGTTATTTGTTTTTTGGTTATTTTGTACCCTTCCTTTTTTCCTTTCTGTCTTCTGTTGGTATAATTGAATTTTTTGCTTTTCATTTTTTGTGTTATCTTGTGTGTTTTTCAATTTGAGGTTACCATGAGGCTTGCAAATACTATCTGATAACCAATTATTTTAAGTTGATATCAACTTAACATTGATTGTACTAACAACCAAACATGGGATGAGACAACTAATAAAAACTCGATACTTTAATGTTGCTTCTCTTTATAGATTATTGTACTATCTATAACTTGAAAAATTGTTGGAGTTATCATTTTTGATTAGTTCATTATTTAGTCTTTCTACTTAAAATAAGTCTAGTATACACACCATAATTACAATGTAATAATATTGTATGTTTTTCTGGGTGCTTACTATTACCAGTGTGTTGTGTATCTTCAGATGGTTTCTTCTTGCTCATTCACATCTGTTTCTTTCAGATTCAGTAACTCCCTTAAGGATTTCTTTTAGGACAAGTCTGGTGCTGGTAAAATTCCTCAGCTTTGGTTTGTCTGAGAAGATCTTTATTTCTCTTTCATGCTTAAAGTATATTTTCACTGGATACACTATTTTAGGGTGAAAGTTTTTTCTTACAGTACTTTACTTATATCATGCCACTCTTTCTAAGGCTTCTTTTGAAAAGTCTACTGCTAGATGTGCTGGAGCTCATTATATGTTATGTGCTTATTTTCTCTTGCTCCTTTTAGAATCCTTTCTTTATCCTTGACTTTTAGGAGTTTGATTATGAGATGCCTTAATGTCTTCTTTGGGTTAAATCTGCTTGATGTTGTATAGCCTTCTTGTACTTGAATGTCAGTATCTGTCTTTCTCTAGGCTTGAGGAATTCTCTAATATTATTTCTTTGAATAAACTTTCTACCCCTGTCTCTTTCACTACCTCTTCTTTAAGGCCAATAACTCTTAGATTTGCCATTTTGAGGCTATTTTCTATATCTTATAGATATACTTGATTTTTTAATTTTTTTTTTTGTCTCCTCGTACTGTGTATTTTCAAATGCCTGTCTTCAAGATCACTAATGATTTCTTCTGCTATTAGGAGACTCTGACGTATTCTTCAGTATGTCAATTGCGTTTTTCAACTCTAGAATTTCTATTTTATCCTTCCTGGTTATTTCAATCTCTTTGTTAAATTGATCTGATAGAATTCTGAATTCCTTCTTGTGTTATGTGGAAATTTCTTTGAGTTTCCTTAAAACAACTATGTTGAATTCTTTGTCTGAAAGGTCTCATATTGCTGCTTCTCCTGGATTGGTCCCTGATGTCTTATTTAGTTTATTTGGTGAAGTCATGTTTTCCTGAGTAATCTTGATCCTGGCAAATATTTGTCAGTTTCCAGGCACTGAAGAGTTAGAGGTCATTGTCGTCATTGCTGTCTGGGATTGTGCCCATCCTTCTTGAGGGCATTCCAGGTATTTGAAGGGGCCTGGGCCCCAAGCCCAACACCACTGTGGTTTTTGCAGACTCAAAGGGATACTGCCTTGGTGGTCTTGGATATGATCTGGAAGAATCTCTGGATTACCAGGCAGAGTTTCTTGTCCTTTTCCCTTACTTCCTTCCAAAGAAATGGAGTCTGTCTCTCTCTGTGCTGAGATGCCTGGAATTGTGGGTGTTGTGATGTAAGCACCCCTATAGCCACAAGCACTGTGACTATGCTGGATCAGACCTGAAGCCAGCGTCTCACCCAAAGCCCACTGTAACACTACCGGCCTCCCACCTATGTTCACTCAAGACCCTCAGGCATTATGATCAACAAACGGTGAAGCTAGCCAAGTTTCTGCCCTTCCCTTCAAGGCAGTGAGTTCCCTTGGGCCCCAAGAGGATCAAGAGGTTCTTTCTGGGAGCCGGGGATTGGAGTCAAAAACATGAGAAATTTGCCTGATATTCTATTCTACTGCAACTAAGCTGGCATTCAAACTACAGTAAGAAACTGTTTCTGCTCTTCCCTCCCCTTTCCACATTCAGAAGAGCCTCTCCCTGTGGCCACCACCACAACTGGTTCATGAGGGGGTTGGCCAGGCCACCGCAGATGTACATGTAAAGCCCATGGGCTTTTTAGTCAGCTTGTGGTGAATATTGCCAGGACTGGGACTCACCTTTCAGGGTAGTGGGCTCCCCTCTGGCCCAGGGCAGGTTCAGAAATGCTGTTCAAGAGCCTAGTCCTGGTCTTGGGGACTCCAAGAGCCTCCTTCTTGCTCTACCTTACTGTGGCCAAGCGGGTAAGGTGCAAGACAAAGACGCTTTACTCTTCCCTGTGCTTTTCTCAAACAGAAGGAGTCTTTCATCATAGCAATCACAGTGAGAAATGTAATGGGTCAACCCTGAATTCAGCACGTCTCAGAGCCCAAGGCCCATGGCATACGACCTGGGTGTCACTGCTGGTTATTCAGGGCCCAAGTGCTCTTTAGGCAGCAGATGATGAATGCTGCCAGGCCTGGGTCCTTCCCTTTAAGGCATGTGTCGCCTTTTGGCTCAAAGTGTGCGTAAAAATGTTGTCCATGAGCTAGGACCTGGAGTGGGGGCCTCATGACTCTCCCAGTGTTGTAATCTATTGTGGGCTGAACTGGTATCCAAAATGCAAAACCAAGTCCTCTTTACTCTTTGTGCTCCTCTTTTTAAGCAGAAGAATGGACTTTCCTTCATTGTCACAAGCCGTGCAGGCTGAGGTGGTGAGAGGAGTGGTACAAGTACCCCCTAGGCTCCTGCCTCCCTAGATCATGTGCCATCCTAGTGCCTTGGTTCTGAGCCCAGCCCAACACTAGCAGTTGCCTAGGAATTGCAAACTTTGTGTCCTAACTGCCTTTCAAGTTTGTCTAGGACCCCAGAGCATTCTATGGCATGGTAGCAAGGCTTGACAAGAAACTCAAGTTCCCACCACTGGGATGGGCTATTTCCCTCTGGCTGGGGCTGGTCCAAATGCTTTCTCCATGTGTAGGCACTGGCTGAGCCCAACACGGCTTTTCTCTGTGCTATGACAGGGCAACACTGAGCTCAATGTACTGTCCCCCAGTTGCTGTGCTCTCCCTCCCCAGAGCTCACAGATTCACTCTCTCTCCCAGCAGTAAAGCCTATGCTGTGGAATGGGTGAAGTGTGACATTCATGATTCAAGACTGTCTCTTTGACCCCCTTCAATACCTCTTTCAGCAATATGAAAGCAAGTATTATCTGTCTCACCTGAATTTTGGTTCTTGCAACGTGCTTTGCTGTGTGTAGATAGTTGCTAAAATTCAGTGTTGCTGAGTGGGGGGACTAATGGTGTAGTCTTTTATTCTGCCATCTTGCTCCACCCCCTGGATTCATCTTTAAGTCAAGGAAAGTCATGGAAAACACATTTTCTAAATTTATTTTGGTAAAATTATGCAAATTTTGAAAGAAAAAAGGGGCAAGCCACTAATGGCACATACTGAGCTTCTGTTTAGTTAGAGAGGCTAGACAAGATTATAAAAGTCTACATTAGCCAAGTTTAGGAGGTCCTGGGCCAAAAATGAAAATTTAAAGTGGACTGTACTTTGTTTGCTCAGGACAATGTTTTCAAAGGTTTTGTGGTAAGAAGGAATCTTACAGTATTTGTCCAGCCTAGTGTGCACAGCTCATCACAAAGGCTTTTTTTTATAGCAACCGAATCTTCTGTATTCTTGACACCTAAATTTATCAAAGTATCCTCATGTAATTTGTTTGCATCCCGGAACGATATATTACGGTGCCTAAAGTTGTTCTATAGTTCACTGATGCTTTCCTCATTTACCTTAATTCTCTTTTCTTTTTGTGTTTTATTTTGGACTATCCTAAGCTACATCCTCAAGTTCAATAATCTTTTATTCTGCCATGTCTAATTGGTCCTTAATCGTACCCAGTATATTTTCCATGTTACACATTCTAATTTTCGTATCTGAAAGTATAATTAGTACCTTCTTAAAGTCTCCCATGTCTCTATTTAACTTTTTGAACATATGGAATAAAATAATAATAATTGTTTCAATACTCTTGCCTGCTAATTCTATCATCTGTGCCAATTCTAAATCAGTTTTAATCAAGTGATATTTTCCTTTTGATTATGAATTGTATTTTTTGTTTCTTTGCATGCCTGGCAATCATTGATTAAATGACAGAAATTGCAAATTTTACCTTGTTAGGTGCTGAACATTGTATCCTTATAAATATTATTGAGCATCGTTCTGGGATGCAAACAAATTACATGAGGACACTTTGATAAATGTAGGTGTTGATTTTAGGATTTGTTAAGTAGGGCCATAGCAGCGTTTTTTATGAGACTAACGGTCCCTCACTAACAACTGAGAGAGAAAAACCCCATGAAGGTTTTTGTGAGTATTCTACCCAATGCTCTGTAAATGATGAGTTTTCTCTCCACTTGCTGGTTGGAAGAGATAGTATTTTCAGCCCTAAGTGAATTCTATGTACAGCTCTCTCCTCTCTAGAACTCTTCCATGTGAAGCCTATTTACATTAGTTTCTTTGGACTTTTGGTTCTGTGCACTCAACAGAGTTTGTTGGGCTTTATCTCTGTTCCTTCTAAATGTACAGTCGCCTGGAAACTCCCTCAAGATAATAAACTGGTACAATCTTACGGCTCACATTGTTTCATTTCCTGTCTCTCAGCTCTGTCTTTTGTTACCTGATATCCAGTGTCTTAAAAACCATTGTTTTAAAAATTAGCTGGGCATGGTGGCACGTGCCTGTAATCCCCGCTACTCAGGAGGCTGAGGCAGGAGAATTGCCTGAACCCAGGAGGCGGAGGTTGCAGTGAGCCGAGATCGCGCCATTGCACTCCAGCCTGGGTAACAAGAGCAAAACTCCGTCTCAAAAAAAAAAAAACAAAACAAAACAAAAAAAACATTGTTTTACTGATCTTGTCTGTTTTGTCTGCTGTGTATTCTTTTCAAGCTGGAGTATATTCTAATCCTTGATATTCCATTTTGACTGGAAGCACAAATTGCCATGTATATGTTATAATTCCTGAATTTAAGCATTCAACTAGGAATGTAAACTCATCTTAATCTTACAATTGCTGATTTTATATCTCTTTGATTGCTACTAGTTATCTCAAACTTATTTTGAAAATGAAGCTTTTGATGTATTGATGCTTCCCCAACTCATCTTTTGCCAGATTTCTCAACTCAGTAAAAACAAAACAAAAAGTCAGAATTTCCCAGTTTGTATATTAACTCCAATATGTGCTCACCATGCAGGCTTCAGCAGATTACTTCACCTTTTCGTGATTT
The DNA here is from genome assembly GCF_009761245.1 of Sapajus apella. NCBI lineage: Eukaryota > Metazoa > Chordata > Mammalia > Primates > Cebidae > Sapajus > Sapajus apella. Next base: position 10,998,463 of record NW_022436975.1, read on the forward strand.
AGCTTCCTTGCCTGCTAAACAAAGGTGAAATAATGAACCCAGTATCTAAATAACAGATTTGTTGTGTTTCTTGTTGTGGTTGTATTTTTAAATGGATTAGTACATATTAAGGGAGTGATGTAGCTTAGTTTCTCAATAACTGTTAGCCGTCACTGACTTTTTTTATGTACCTTGAAACTCTAGGTCCTGTCTTAGAGTGCCTAATGTTCTGTATAACTACACAGCTCTTTTCCCAGCTCTTTGACTGGCTAATTTAACATTGTTGTAAAGGTCTAACTAAAAAAAATAATCTCCTCAGAGAGACTTAAGAAAGAACACTGAACGAAATTTTCAAAGAAATTCATACAAGCTATTTTCTAGTAAGATACAATGGTTATGCTATTCCTAATAACCACAATGTTTAATCTTCTTATGTATCTATTTTTTTTGTATGTCTTACTCATCAAAATGTGAGCCTCTTGAGTATACAAACCTTGTTAATTCTATATCTCAATTTTTTCAGGCATATAGTAGATGTTTTATCAATATTCATTCATTTAATCTATACACTGAATTTTTGTTTCTCTTTTTCATACACTGCCCCAGTATTTACAGTGTACTGTCCTCTAATCCTGATGCTTATTTACAGCTCCACTTCTATTTCCTCAGATCCACTTTTGTTCTCTCTCTTTGTCTCTCTCTGCTTCTTTCTTTTCCTAATAATAAATCATTACCTTTTATATTTGTAGAGATTACACGTTTTAAGAAAATTATGAAGCTACTCTCCCAGCCCAAAATAAATTGTGAGTTCCATGGACAAATATCAGATTTGTTGTATCCACTACCGATATCCCAAATTGTAAGTTGACATGAAACTCATCATCAGAGTGGACAAGATTGTTTTTCGGTTTTCATTTGAGTAGTCTTTGGTGCAAATTGGTAAAGAATGGTGTGCTACTAGTTAAAGGTCATTTCAGAAAGAAAATAGCTACCAGGAGTCTAGAAAACTAATGTGGATTAGTCAAACTGATAATGGTGAAGGCTCAGAGTTATATTTACCACACTTGCTACAGTTATGTTTATTGACTTTCTTAGTTCATATGGAAAACCAGTTAGATGTAGAGATTCCCTGTCTTTAACATTTCATCTTTTATTTGCTTTTAGTTCATAAAATGAAACAGATGATAGTTGAGAAGGCAACCTTTATAAGAAGATGGAATACTGAGAGTATTCAATTTATTTGTACAAAAATAGCTTATTTGATCAATTATTGTATTTCTGTTTAGCACAGAAGTTTGAGGAAAAACTTTCATTATTGGTAACAGATGTTTACCTACTTTAAAAAAAATATTATACTTTAAGTTCTGGGATACCTGTGCAGAACATGCAGGTTTGTTACATGGGTATACATGTGCCATAGTGGTTTGCTGTGCCCATCAACCCGTCATCTAAGTTTTAAGCCCCACATGCGTTAGTGTTAATGCTAATGCTACCCCTTCCTGCCCCTCCACCTCCTAACAGGACCCCATGTGTGATGTTCCCCCCCCATATCCATGTGTTCTCCTTGTTCAACTCCCACTTACGAGTGAGAACATGTGGTGTTTGATTTTCTGTTCCTGTGTTACTTTGCTGGGAATGATGATTTCTCGTTCCTTCCATATCCTTGCAAAGGATATGAACTCACTGATTTTTATAGCTTCATTATATATGTGCCACATTTTCTTTATCCAGTCTATCATTGATGGTCATTTGGGTTACAGTCTATCATTGATGGGCTATTGTAAATAGCCCATTTCCAAATTTTCCAAGGTTTAAACAAAGGCAAAAATGTTAAGGGAAGCCAGAGAGAAAGGTCAGGCTACCTACCTACTTATTTATTTGCCTTTAGGTTGATGATGAGTGTAATTTCACTTTTTGTTTTTAAATTTTATGTTAGGCACTAGGTAAAGGATCTTTGATTTTCAATTGATGCATTATGTGGTCAGGAAACATCAGAAAGAAATATCTTTTTTTTTCTGATAAACCAATTAACAATACTAATGGATCAGGTGACTAAACACTGAAATAAGAGCTTTGATGTCCATGAAAACTCTTTCATTCATTAACTGCTTTGCAATTCATCTGCTACTCTTCATTCCTGTGTTCCACACTGAGCACAACAAGTAGGGCTGCTGTTTTGTCCAGAATTGCAAATATATAACTTTACATTAAAAAGGTATCCAACAATTATTGGTTCAATGAAACTAAAATATAGCTTTGGTGGAGAAATATAGGAGACAGGTAGACTTAAAGTTCTGGATAAATGAAGGATCTGATCTGATTTGGTACTACAATCCCAGGAGGGCTTGTTCTGCTTTGTTTTGCTGGCTGAGAGCATTCCTGACATCCATGGTAGCGACCCGGATCTGGGGCCATCTTTGGATCTGTGGTGGTCTCAGTAAATGGCCACACATTTTCAGACATTTTTCTCACAGAGAGGTGGTATCTACATCATTTCTTAGCATAATTGTGACTCACTGTAACAACAAAATCCAGTAGCGGTGACACTGAATGAATTTTTTTTGTTTGTTTTTTGAGACAGAGTTTCACTTTCATCACCCAGCCTGGAAGGCAATGGAGTGATCTTGGCCCACTGCAACCTCTGCCTCCCAAGTTCAAGCAATTCTTCTGCTTCAGTCTCCTGAGTAGCTGGGATTACAGGCACTTGCCACCACACCCACCCAATTTTTTTTTGTATTTTTAGTAGAGATGGGGTTTCACCATGTTGGCCAAGCTGGTCTTGAACTCCTGACCTCAGGTTTCAGCCTTCCTCGGCCTCCTAGTGACAGTGAATGAATTTTGAAGCTGAGTCAGAAAGAGTGACACATTTTCTCCGCTGTTCTCTGGTACACTCACTTTAGGAGTCTTGGGATGCCACGTAAGGATCTGAATACCTTGAGGCCACCGTGCTCTAGGTAAGTGCATGTCAAAGGGCCACATAGAAATGTTCCAGCTGACAACCCTAGCAGAAATTCTGAAAGAAACTTGTATCCACTGGTATGATATGTGAATGAAGAACCCCTTAGACATTCCTAACCATTAAGTCACCCCAGCCATTGCTGCTTCCAACTTGGGTCTTCCAACTTGGGTCCCCTCACGAAACAGAGATGAGTCCTCCCCACTGTGCCATGCTCCAGTTCCTGACCTACAATATCCATGAGCAAAATAAAATGGCATTTTAAAGCTACTGACTTCTGGAATAATTTGTTATTCCTTAAGACTAATTGGAGCACATTCTTATTAATCCTTTTCCTGAGAGTGGAAACTCTGCCACCGTAGAGGAGATCATGCCATTCATGGGATTATCTTTGCATAATCACCACCTGTCTAGCTGACTCCCAAATATTAACACTTGTCAGAAGTGTTGGAAGTCTCTGAAGTAAACAAGTTTGTCCATATCAGGCCATATTAACACAGGCAATTGTCTTAGTGTATAAAAGAAATAAATGATGTCTATTTTGACACTTCAAATTTTAACCTAGTAATTAATGATTTAATTTTTCATGATATCTTTTAACTTATTTTCTAAAGATTGCTTTGACTGTGATCTGTGACCTATGAGCATGAGTGAAAAGAGCAGCATGAGATGGGCCTTCTCACATGAATAAGGACTGATGATCCTTTGATGACCATCAATAACTATTATCCAGTGAGCCAACTATCAGGTTTGCAGTCCTAGCAAAATCTGCAGATCAAAGAGCATCATTCCATGATTGCTGCCTGCATGCTAGGTTGTTCTGCTGAGTGATTCCCTAGTTACCTATGGATGGGACAGATTTCTGGTGTATAAAGCAAAATTTAAAAGCATTTATTTTAGTCTTACTGCTTCCGGTTAGCTCAATTTCATGATTAATGTACAGCAGATATTGAGGGCTGCCCAAATGTAATACATGTTCAAAAGAGCTGCATGTGCAATAGACATATTTAAAATATTGGAACTCTAGCTATTATTTCAAATTCTATTTTTCAGACCCCAGAGAAACAGCATGTGAAGGCAGGTCTAATATCATGAGTGGGCTCAGACCTGAGCATTTCCTGGAGTGATCAGTTCCTCCAAATAGTAGAATACTATGGTTGAATGCTGTAGATTAATCTGGGAGTTAGTAAGAAATTCTACAAATATTAAAACAGTACTTTAAACAAATCGTCTCTCCTCCCAACCATTTGCCCAAGATTGCATTATAAGAAGGTAAAAGTCCTAGGATTTGAACTCAGTAGTCTGATTAGTAAGATTAATATTATTTTCCTTGTATCAGGTTGTATACTTACAATTGGGTTGTAAAATAAATGTATCCTGTAAACTGTTAAAATTTCAAATGGGCTAACAGTCACAGAGGTGAAAGTCACCATGACAGATGTCACCATAATATAAAAAGTAGGTAGAAATTCAGAAACTTCTGAATTACTAAGAAGCTCTGAAGATAAGATTAGGTTTAGAATACAGAAGATCCATATGGAAGGTGAGTTAAAAATTATTGCCTATTAAATTTTGAGCATAGTGGTCAGAGAATGATTCAAGGCCAAGATAATGTTGTGTTCCTTAAGCTTGGGGGCCTGTAAATCACAGGAGGAGAAAATAGACATTTAACTCCATGGAAACATTTAGAGAAGCCATTTCAGACTTAGGTGCCAAAAGAAATGGTCTTAATTAAGCTGCATGCATAATGAGTACAGATATTGAATTCCTATGATGAAAAATGAGTGCCTGAATCATAGCACCTTCTAAAAGCCAGTAAGTATCATTGTAACTTTCATGAAAGCTAGAGCAAAACTCAGTACATAGTGAATGTTGTCTTCATTTGAAGATTTTGGCCAGGCCAAAACAACAAATGTCTATCAATAGTCTGAGAAAAATTATTTGGTAATGTCTTGTGCAGTAATTACTGCTTGAATTAGTGAATTGAAAATGGGATTCCATTGGGATCTCTATAAACTGTATCTGATACCCAAAAGATATTGTCACTTCTTACAGTTAGAAAAATAATTTGCTATTTTTAACTGCTTTGCAGTGCCATCAATTTGGAATAATCTGACTTCCTCTGTTATATTTTGCTTTTATGTCATGCAAGTTATAAAGAGAATTTACTGTCTTTTGTTATTAAAACTCCAGCTCTGGTTCCGGCCATTGTATTTCCTAATTATGCTGGGAGGATGGCTTCTTATCAAGGTATTTTTCTTATGAATAATGTTCTTTGTGTGGCTTCTGCGGTGGACAAGTTAGATTGCTTCTGACATCAGCTAGCAGTAAATTAGCTTCCAATTTGGCTGTGTTCTAAAAGACTGAAAGATTTACTTTGTCAACATCCCTGCATTCAGATGAAAATAACTTTCTTTAGTTTGATTTTGCTTTTTATCTGAGGCACAGAGCTGTTCCTAGAGCTTCTAATTGTCTTATACCTCCCGTTTAAGGAGACAAACTAAACTTTTCCAGATCTCCAGGTTGTAAATTTTTTTGTTTTGTATGGTGTTCTGTTTTATTTATAAAAACTGATACTGATTGATATTCTTCTTTTAATGATAGTTTATATTTGGCTAGGAAGCCTGAAGATGGCCAGGTGATTGCTCAAGAATTCTGCAAAGGTAAATTTTAGAAAATCATGTGAAATGATGTAAGTAAAAAACACTGGATTCCTAGTAGATACTAAAAGATGAGAGTTAGACAATACAGTGGTAGAAAGGAAAATAATCATTTCCTTCTGGATACTATGACCTAGGAGAAATGCTTTTGATGAAGTGTGATTCATACTAAAATGCAACTTATCAGGAGATTTCAATGACATGACTGGTATTTTTTAAAAGCATATATGTTAGGAATAAAATTCCCTGTTGTGGAGTAAGGAAATTTTAGTTCTTATTTTAAACTGAGCCTCTAAACTTCCTAAAAATTAATTGAAAAGAAAACCATAACAAGTAAAAAACTTGAAAGTACAGTAATTATAAAAGATGGATTTAGAAAGGTGAGACAGTCATTTAGAATAATAATTGCTGCTAATACCACTTTCTGATTTTTACTGAATTTGTTTTATGTAATCAGTTGGAAACACTAGTATGAAATAAATTGGGATGTTAAATTTGTTTCTGTAGCCTTTATTAAGGAGATCTTGGCAAGCATTGCTAGTAAGTCAATAAGAATTTCAGCTACTATAAGGGAGAATAAAAAGCAACCATCTCAACTCATTTTAAATAACATTGAAATCATGTCGACTTTGTTTCTAAGTACATCCCTTCCATTTCAGGCATTAGTGTTTCTCAACACTAAGTTTGTACTCGAATTTCTAGGAACTTCATTTTAGTTGCACACCTCGCACATGTTTATTTAGGGGAACACAAATGGTTCATGGTAAAACAAAGCTATCTAAGGATTTCTCAAAGAGTGTCTTAAAAGGCATAATATCTTGACAAAAAAAATGCTGAATTTAACTACTTCATAGAAAAATACGTGTTTTCTCTGTTTAAAAGACAGTGGGCTGGGTGTGGTGGCTCAAGCCTGTAAACCCAGCCCTTTGGGAGGCCGAGGCGGGCAGATCACGAGGTCAAGAGATCAACACCATCCTGGCCAACACGCTGAAACCTGGTCTCTACTAAAAATACCAAAAAATTAGCTGGGCGTGGTGGCATGCACCTGTGGTCCCAGCTACTCGGGAGACTGAAGCGGAAGAATCACTTGAACCCAGGAGGCAGAGGTTGCAGTGAGCCGAGATTGCGCCACTGCACTCCAGCCTGGTGACAGAGCAAGACTCCGTCTCAAAACAAACAAACGAACAAACAAACAAACAAAAATAAAATAAAAATAAATAAATAAAAGACAGTGTTCTCCCAAAATAAATGATTTGTTTTCATTAGTACAAAAGCTGAACAATCTGTCTCTGTGGAATCCCCCCCTTGTTTTTGTGTGTTCTGTCACTATCAGGATTAGCCCCCAACACAGATCTAAGAGTTAATCACTGAGCAGTGGAAGCCAAGCAGCAAGTAAGACCCAGCTGAAAGAGAAGAAATGTAGCTCAGAATGTAGCTCAGACCAGGAAGGCTGGGCCATGTGGTGGTCAAAGCAAAAGAGGGCCTATAGTTAGAGATGAAGTCAAAATTATAGTGGGCAAATATAATCCAGGGAAATCTCAATTCAAAAGGTCATGATGGCATACAGCTTCCAAAATGTAGTGTAGGTTTAAAGGGAGTATGGGAAGTGAACCATATTGTCCATGAAATCCACTGATGGCTGGAGATTAGGGAGAATAAGATGAATAGAGATCTCAGAAATAAGACTGCACATCTAAAACCCTCTGATCTTTGAGAAATCTGACAAAAACAAGCAATGGGGGGAAGTATTCCATATTTAATAAATGGGTCTGGGAAAATTGGCTAACCATATGCAAAAAGTTAAAACTGGACCCTTTCCTTACACCTTATACAAAAATTAACTCAGGATGGATTAAAGACCTAAATGTAAAACTCAAAACTATAAAATCCCTAGAAGAAAATCTAGGCAATACCACTGAGTAGTTAGGTATGGGCCGGAGATTTCATGATGAAAATTTCAAAAGCAAAAGCTAAAATTGACAAGTGGGATTTAATTAAACTAAAGAGCTTCTGCGCAGCAAAAGAAACTATCATCAGAATGAACAGACAATCTACAGAATGGGAGAAAAATTTTGCAATTTATCCATCTAACAAAGGTTTAATATCCAGAATCTACAAGGGACTTAAATTTACAAGAAAAAAACAAACAACCACACTAAAAAGTGGGCAAAGGACATGAACAGACACTTCTCAAAAGAAGACGTTTATGTGGCCAACAAACATTAAAAAAAAAGGTCAGCATCATCGATCATTAGAGAAATGCAAATCAAAACCACAATGTAATACCATCTCACACCAGTCAGAATGGTGATTGTTAAAAAGTCAAAAAACAACAAATGTTGATGAGGCTGTGGAGAAATAGAAATGGTTTTACACTGTTGTTGGGAATGTAAATTAGTTCAACCATCGTGGAAGACAGTGTGGTGATTCCTCAAAGACCTAGGATCAGAAATATCATTGGACCCAGCAATCCCATTACTGGATATATACCTGAAGGAATATAAATAATTCTCTTATAAAGACACATGCATACATATGTTCACTGTAGCACTGTTCTCAAGAGCAAAGACATGGAATCAACCAAAACACCCATCAGTGATAGGCTGGATAAAGAAAATGTGGTACATATATACCATGGAATACTACGCAGCCATAAAAAAGAACAAGATCATGCCCTTTGCAGGGGCCCAGATAGAGCTGAAAACCATTATCCTCAGCAAATTAACACAGGAACAGAAAACCAAACACTGCATGTTCTAACTTAGAAGTGGGAGCTGAACAATGAGAACACATAGACACAGGGAGGGGAAAAATACAACTGTTGTGGGGGTGAGGGGAAGGAGAGCATAAGGATAGCTAATACATGTGGGGCTTAATATCTAGGTGATGGGTTGACAGGTGCAGCAAACCACTGTAGCACATGTTTACCTATGTAACAAACCTGCACGTCCTGCACATGTGTCCAGAATCTAAAATTAAATTAAATTAAATTAAATTCAAAAAAAGAAAAAATACTCTTTATTCATCATTTACTGTGTGTCAAACACTGAGCTAAACCATCTACACATATTCTCATTCAATCTTCAGAATTGTTACAGAAAGTAAGTTGTACTATTCCCAGCTTAGAAGACATACGTGAGGCCAACAAACATATGAAAAAATGCTCTTCATCAAGGGTCATCAGAGAAATGCAAATCAAAACTACATTGAGATACCATCTCACGCCAGTTAGAATGGCGATCCTTAAAAAATCTGGAGACAACAGATGCTGGAGAGGATGTGGAGAAATAGGAACACTTTTACACTGTTGGTGGGAGTGTAAATTAGTTCAACCATTGTGGAAGACAGTGTGGCGATTCCTCAAGGACATAGAAATAGAAATTCCATTTGACCCAGCAATCCCATTACTGGGTATATATCCAAAGGATTACAAATCGTTCTACTATAAGGAGACGTGCACACGAATGTTCATTGCAGCACTGTTTACAATAGCAAAGACCTGGAACCAACCCAAATGCCCATCGATGATAGACTGGATAGGGAAAATGTGGCACATATACACCATGGAATATTATGCCGCCATCAAAAACGATGAGTTAGGGTCCTTTGTAGGGACATGGATGAACCTGGAAACCATCATTCTCAGCAAACTGACAGAAGAGCAGAAGATCAAACACCGCATGTTCTCACTCATAGGCGGGTGTTGAACAATGAGAACACATGGACACAGGAGAGGAGCACTACACACTGGGGTCAGTTGGGGGGAAATAGGGGAGGGAGGGTGGGGGGTGGGAAGCTGGGGAGAGATAGCAAGGGGAGAAATGCCAGATGTAGGTGATGGGGAGGAAGGCAGCAAATCACACTGCCACGTGTGTTCCTATGCAACAATTTTGCATGTTCTTCACAAGTACCCCAAAACCTAAAATGCAATAAAATAAATAAATAGGAAAAAAAAAAAAGAAATAAACAAGACAAAGCTCAGGGAAGTTAGTAACTTACTCTTGACCACATAACCAATAAACAGCAGGGTCAAAGATGAAATCCAAACTTTGTAACTACTAAGCTTTTGTCTAGGAGCTGTGCAACTGGGCAGAGGCCATCAGGGTATTTCCAAACATCATATATCGGAAATCTGGAAAAATTGATGAATGGCCCTTGACCTCTTGTTCTTAGATGAGATGACGGGAAGGAGCAAGTTGGAGAGGGCCATGGCAGGAGCAGCGGGAATATGGTAATCATAAGTAGACCCTGGGAGGAAGCAGCAGGGCAAGCCTTGAAACTCAACCATCTCTCAGGTCTGAGGACATGCTATTTCCTGCATTGTTTTATTTCTTCATGAAGGTTTTTTTCCAAACCAAATTCCGTATTATCTACTTCTTTAAAGCAGCTATTCTATCTTTAGTTGTAATTCAGCTTCCCAATAATGTTTTTGCTTTGCTTCTAAAGAATTATTGATGGAATGTCAAGACTGAGTATTACTGTTGTTTCTGATTACTATGAATAGAGGGTCTGCCCCACTTCCTTTCAAAGTAGCTCTGACAGTTGCCTTAGGTCCATGACATTGTCTTGGGTACTTTCTATTATTGCTTTCTAAAGTCTACAGTTTGGATGTATAACTTTCCAGAATTTACAAAATATATTTAAAAATCTATACTAGCAAAATGAAAGATTTTGGTTAATTTTGAGTGGTTATTACACATCAGCTTTCCTGTACTATTTAATCTCAAATTGGAATTACAGAAACTAGAATTTTTACTAGCTTTAATGCAAGTTTAACAATTACCACAGTCCATAAAGCAGTACAGGTAAAAATATATCAGATGACTAGCCAACCATGGGGCATAAAGTTTGCTATAAATATTAAAGGTACATTTGTCATAAATCACTAGAGTTAGATCATAAAGTATCCTTGTACATGAAGTATACATAAACTATTGTATTATTATGTTACACACGTACTATAGCAGAGTAGTTGTGAACTAAGTTTAGAAAACCTTGCAACCACCTTTTCATTCCAGCTATCAATAACCAAATGTTAGCCTTTAACTATTGCTTAAAACAACACCAAGAAAGAATAACATCCTAATTACAGATTTAGTTTTATGATGTTCATACATACACATACACATACACACACACACACACAAACACATCTTTTACAGAGTATCTTTTGGGACATGATGAATATAGAAGTCTGCATCTATTCTGAGTGCTGATTATATCATTTTTACCCAATAACCCAAGAAATCAACATTGCTATTTTTGAACAAAAGACAGAAAACCTGAAATTACTTAGGTGGCAATTAAGACTTCTATTTTTATTAGAGCTTTGCAATAAAGTAGAGAAGAAATTTGTGAATTTGCAGAGCATAATTCTCTTATATGTCGAGGGACTCCAATTAAGAATCAGAAACCATAGTATAAAACCATAAATCAAAAAAAAAAAATAAGATGTGATTTGCTGTCAGAGAGAAATTAAACTGCATATCAAAAAAGATTGTGAGTTTGTAACTGCCTGTAAATGCACTAGCTACCAAATAGTAAATAGAACAAATTACTTGTTTAAGATTGTTTAACTGTGAAGAATGTTTATAAAATGTCCAACAAAAATATCTGGTATATTTATTATATTCATTAGAACTCTAAAACTGAAAAATCTAATGACTTGATATTATCTAAAAACTATTATGAATCAAACACTTGTTGTTTTGTAATAATGTAGATTAACTGAGGCCTAAATTTGTGTCAAAGGAGAATTTGAACACTTAAAGCATCAACATCCAAGCAGTGTTCTTTTCTTAATGAGTACAAGGGCAGAGATAAGAATTGAGGGTAGGGGAAATGTAAGGCTCTGAATTCACATTCCATTACTTTTGGTTTAGCCAGTCAGAAAAAGAACTTTACCTATATTCCAACGGAGAGAAAATGTGGGAAAATAAACAGGTGTGACCACATGCAGCCTTAGAAATAAACATATGATCTATACAATGAACACTTGAATTTTTACTTACTATCTAAAATGACTGAATTGAAAGGAAAGTACACATACCTCTTATCCTTTTCTCTCCCTTAAACTCAAAAACTTTTTTTAAAGTTTTTCATTTTTGTGGGGTCATAGTTAAGTGTATATATTTATGGGGTTCATGAGATATTTTGGAACAGGCATGCAATGTGTAATAATCACATCATGAAAAATTGGGTATTTATGTCCTCAAGAATTTATCCTTTGTGTTGCAAACAATTTAATTATACTCTTTCAGTTATCTTAAACCATATGATTAAATTATTATTGACTATAGCTCCCCTGTACTCCTGCACTACAGCCATCCCAACCTCTGGTAACCATCCTTCATTCTCTGTCTCCATGAAATCGATTGTTTTTATTTTTATATTCCACATATAAGTGAGAACATGTGTTGTTTGTCTTTCTGTGCTTAGCTTGTTTCCCTTAGCATAATGACTTCCATTCCCATCCATGACGTTTAAATGACACAATCTAATTGTTTTTTTATGGCTGAATAGTACTCCATTGTGTATAACACCATATTTTCTTTACCCATTCATCTGTTGATAGAAATTTAAGTTGCCTCCAAATCTTGGCTATTGTGAACAGTGCTACAATAAACATGGGAGCGCAGGTATCTCTTAGATATACTGATTTCCTTTCTTTGGGGTGTAACTAGCAGTGAGATCACTAGATTGTATGGTAGCTCTATTTTTAGTTCTTTGAGGAACCTCCAAACTGTTCTCCAGGTGGTTTTACTAATTTACATTCCTACCAACAGCGTTGTTGAAAAGGGAATATTACATTCCCTTTTCTCCACATCCTCATCAGCATTTTCCGTTGCCTGCATTTTGGATAAAAGCCTTTTTAACTGGTGGAGATGATATCTCATCATAGTTTTAACTTGCATTTCTCTGATGATCAATAATGTGAAACACTTTTTCATATTTGTATGTCTTTTGAGAAATGTCTAATAAAGCACTTGCCTTTTCCTTTTTTGGGGATGGAGTCTTGCGCTGTCGCCAGGGCTGGAGTGCAGTGGTGCAATCTCAGCACACTGCAACCTCTGCCTCCCGGGTTCAAGCAATTCTCCTGCCTCAGTCTCCCAAGTAGCTGGGACTACAGGCATGCGCCACCATGCCCAGCTAGTTTTTGTATATTTTAATAGAGACATGGTTTCACCATATTGGCCAGGATGGTCTTGATCTCTTGACCATGTGATCTGCCCACCTTGGCCTCCTAAAGTGCTGGGATTACAGGCGCCCAGCTGCACTTGCCTATTTTTTAATTAGATTATTGAATTTTTTCCTATAGAGTTGTTTGAGCTCCTTATAGATTCTCGTTATTAATCCCTTGAGAGATGGGTAGCTGCAAATATTTTTTCCCATTCTGTGGGTTGTCTCTTCACTTTGTTGATTGCTTCCTTTGCTGTGCAGAAGCTTTTTAACTTGATGTAATCCAATTTGTCCCTTTTGTGCTTTGGTTGTCTGTGCTTGTGGGATATTACTCAAGAAATATTTGCCCAGGTCAATGTCCTAGAGAGTTTTTCCAAAGTTTTCTTGTAATAGTTTCGTAGTTTGAGGTCTTAGATTTTAGTCTTTAATCCATTTTGATTTGATTTTGTATATGACGGGATAGGGATCTAGTTTCATTCTTCTGAATATAAATATCCAGTTTTCCCAGTATCATTTATTGAGGAGACCGTCTTTTCCCCAGTATATGTTTTTGGCATGTTTGTCAAAAATGAGTTCACTGTAGATGTGTAATTTGTTTCTGAGTTCTCTACTCCCTTTCTTGCTGTTACTATAGCTCTGTAGTATAATCTGAAGTCAGGTAACGTGATTTCTCCAGATTTTTTTCTTTCTACTCAGGATGGCTTCGGCTATTCTAGGTCTTTTGCTGTTTCACATAAATTTTAGAATTTTTTTGTTTCTATTTCTGTGAAGAATGACATTAGTATATTGACAAGGATTGTGTTGAATTTGTAGATTGCTTTGGGTGGTATGGACATTTTAACAATATTGATTCTTTCAGTCCATGAACATGGAATATCTTTCCATTTGGAAACCTCTTTAATTTCTTTCATTAATGTTTTATAGTTTTCATTATAGAGATCTTTCACTTATTTGGTTAATTCCCGGGTCTTTAATTTTATGTGTGGCTAATATAAATGGGATTACCTTTTTGATTTATATTTCAGGTTGTTCACTATTGGCCTGTAAAAATGCAACTGATTTTTGTACGTTGATTTTGTATATTGCAACTTTACTAAATGTGTTTATTTGTTTATCTAAAAGTTTTCTTTTTTGTCAGTGGAGTCTTCAGGTTTTTCCACATATAAGATTATATCATCTGCAAACAAGAATAATTCGACTTCTTCCTTTCCAATTTGATGGTTTTTATTTATTTCTCTTGTCGGATTGCTATAGCTGAGACTTTCAGTACTATGCTGAATTACAGTGGTGAAAGTGGGCATCCTCGTCATGTTTCAGATATTAAAGAAAAGGCCTTCAGTTTTTCTCCATTCAATATGATACTATCTGTGGGTCTGCCATATATGGCTTTTATTATGTTGAGATATGTTCCTCCTATACCTAATATTTTTAGAGTTTTTATCATAAATGGATGTTGAATTTTATCAAAAGTTTTTCAGCATCAATTGAAATGATGATATAGGATGGGCACAGTGGCAAACACCTGTAATCCCAACACTTTGGGAAGCAGAGGCAGGTGAATCACTTGAGGTCTGGAGTTCAAGACCAGCCCAGCCAACAAGGTGAAACTCCATCTCTACTAAAAACAAACAAACAAACAAACAAACATAAAAACCAAAACAATTGCCTGGGCATGGTGGTGCAAAGTTGTAATCTCAGCTACTTGGGGGTCTTCGGCAGGAAAATTGCTGGAACCCAGGAGGCGGAGGTTGCAGTGAGCTGAGATGGCACCACTGAACTCCAGCCTGGACAACAGAGTGAGGCTCTGTCTCAAAACAAACAAACAAACAAACAGTATTTGTTCTTCATTCTGTTGATATGATGTATTACATTGATTGATTAATCTATGTAGAACCATCCTTCCATCTTTGGAGTAAATCCCACTGATTTTTGATGAATAATCGTTTTAACATATTGCTTAATTCAGTTAGTATTTTGTTGATTGTTTATCTATAATTATCAGAGATATCAACCTGCAGTGTTTTGTTTAGATGTGTCTTTGTCTGGTTTTGGTATCAGGGTAACGCTGGTTTTGTAGAGTGAGTTTGGAAGTATTCCCACTTCCTCCACTTTTTGGAAAAGTTCAAATAGGATTGGTGTGATTTCTTTAAATGTTTAATAAAATTCAGCAGTGAAGTCATCAGGTCCCAGGCTTTTCTTTACTAGAATGCTTTTTATTCAGGCTTTGATCTTATTACTTGCTATTGGTCTGTTCAGTTCAATCTTGATAGGTAGTACGTATCTAGGAATGCATTCATTTCTTCTAGTTTTTCCAGCTTATTGACATGTAATTGTCCATGGTAGCCACTACTGATCCTTTGAATTTCTGCAGTATCACTGATACTGTGCCCTTTGTCATCTCTGATTTTTATCTATTTGGGTCTTCTCTTTCTTTCTTAGTTTTGCTAAAAGTTTGTCAATTTTGTCCATCTTTTACAAAAACCAAATTTTTGTTTCATTGATCTTTTGTATTGTTTTCATTTCAAATTTGTTGATTTCCTCTCTAATCTTTATTATTATTATTCTTGCTTCTACTAATTTTAGATTTGGTTTGCTCTTGCTTTTCTAATTCTTTAAGATGTATTCTTTTGTTATTTACTTGAAGTTTTTCATTTTTTTTTTAATGTTGGCATTTAAAGCTGTAAATAGCCCTCTTAGTACTGCTTTTGCTATATCCCACAGGATTTGCTATGTTGCGTTTCTATTATCGTATGTTTCAAATAATTTTTCAATTTCCTTGTTAATTTCTTTATTGACCACCATCGCCCACATTCAGAGGAGTCGGCTCCCTTTTGGACCAGGGCAGGTTCAGAGCCTAGGGTTGAACTAGGGGAGGTCAAGCATCTGCTTCTTGCTCTACCGCACTGTGGCCAAGTTGGTACATAAGGTCTGAGACAAAGACTGTTTACTTTACCCTGTGCTATTATTAAACAGGAGCCTTTCACCATAGCCACCATAGCTAGGAATGCACTGGGTCACCCATGAATTCAGCACATCTCAGAGCCTGAGGCCCATGGTATATGATCTGGGTGTCACTGCTGGTTATTCAGGGTCCAAGTGCTCTTTAGTCAGTAGATGATGAATCCTGCCAAGACTAGGCTCTTTCCTTCAATGCAGTGTGTTCCTTTTTGGCTCAGAGTGTGTCTAGAAATGCTGTCCATGAGGAGGGTCCTCATGACACTGCCTGGTGCCCTAACTTACTGTGGCTGAGCTGGTGTCCAAGATGAAAACCAAGTCCTCTTTGTTCTTCACTCTCGTCTCCTTAAGCAGAAGGAAAGAGCCACTTCTGCTTGTGTCTCCCTAGATCATGTACTTTGAGCCCAGTCAGGCACTAGTAGTCATCTAGGAATTGCAGTCTTTGTGTCCTAGACTGCCTTTCAAGTTTACCTAGGACCCCAGAGCAATTTGGCCCACAGTGGCGACGCTTGGCAAGAAACTCAAGTTCTGATTGCTGGGATGGGCTATTTCCCTTTGGCTAGGGCTGGTCCAAAGTTCACTCTGTGCATAGGCACTGTCTGAGCCAAGTAAAGCTTTACTCTCCACTGTGACAGGGCAACCCTAAGTTCAATGTAAAGTCCCCCAGTGGCTGAGCTCTCCTCAACGTGCACAAATTCTCTCTCTGTGTTGCACAACCTCTGCTGGGGGCTGGGGAAGGAGTGGTGTTGGTGATTCAAGGCTGTTTCTCCGGCCAGGCAGGTGGCTCATGCCTGTAATCCCAGCACTTTGGGATGCTGAGGTGGGCAGATTCCCTGAAGTCAGGAGTTTACCACCAGCCTGGGCAACATGGTGAAATCCTGTCTCTACCGAAATACAAAAAATTGGCCTGGCGTGGTGTGCCTGCAGTACCAGCTACTCAGGAGGCTGAGGCAGGAGAATTGCTTGAACCTGGGAGGTGGAGGTTGCAGTGAGCGGAGAATGCACCATTGCACTCCAACCTGGTGACAGAGTGAGACTCTATCTCAAAAAAAAAAAAAAAAAAATGCAGCACATGCTGGCTCACACCTGTAATCCCAGCACTTTGGGAGACTGAGGCAGGCAGACTATTAGGCCAGGAGATCAAGACCATCCTGGCCAACATGGTGAAACCCCGTCTCTACTAAAAATACAAAAAATTAGCTGGGTGTGATGGTGCACAGGTATGGTGGTGCACGCCTGTAGTTCCAGCTACTTGGGAGGCTGAGGCAAGAGAAACCGTTGAACCTGGGAGGTGGAGGGTGCAGTGAGTGAAGATCACGCCACTGCACTCTAGCCTGATGAAAGCGTGAGACTCCATCTGAAAAAAAAAAAAGAAAAAAAAAAGGACTGCTTCTCCTACCTTTCTCAAAGCCTCTTTCTATGATATGAAGTTAAAACCAGGTACTGTGATTGCACATCTGATTTTTGGTTCTTTTGATAATGCTATTCTGTGTGCAGATGATTGTTAAAATTTGGTGTTCCAACAGAGGGAATGAGCAGGGTAAGCCCCCCTCCTTTAAACTCAATTTTAATGATATGCACTTTCCTAATATGTAATTAACCAAACTAAGGCTAAGAAAAACATGTATATGTAGGCTTTATTATATGGTCTTTTAAAATATAAGGTGGAAGTAAGATGGACATAATTTAATATGGTGCTATGTTTGTTCTTTAAGTGGCTTCATGGTTGACTGAGAAAGTTATTACTTTGTTTAGAAATTTAAAATTTTCTGGCCAGCCATGGTGGCTCACTCCTATAATTCTAGCACTTTGGGAGACCAAGGCAGGTGGATCACTTGAGGTGAGGAGATTGAGACCAGCCTGGCTAACATGGGGAAAGCCTGTCTCTACTAAAAGTACAAAAATTAGCTGACCGTGATAGCTCATGCCTGTAATCCCAGCTACTCAGGAGGCTGATGCAAGAGAATCACTTGAACCCCAGAGGCAGAGGCTGCAGTGAGCCGAGATCACATCACTGCACTCCAGCCTATGCAACTGAGCGAGACTCTGTCTTCAAAACAAAAGGAAAATTAAAATTTTCTTAAGTGGATCATTTGTGTTTTGGGATCTAGTGCTTAGGATAACCACTTCTAGGTAGAAGTTTCTAGAATCAATTTGACTTTTTACCTCATTAGTTGCTATTATTGGCACAAAGTTGGAAATACTAGGAGCTATTTTCTGGATTTGAGATAATCAGGTTTATATAAAACTTATAGTTGTTCTTTAGTGTCAAACAATGGCCTTTAAGTAAGAATGTGTATTACTATAGAGGAAATATAGAAAATGAATTGTTGCCTTCTAGCACTAAAGTAGCCCAGTGAGCAAATAAATCGGAAACAAATCTTCACAACATTTCAAACTACATTATTTAAATGTCAAAATATTCTTACTAAATTTTCCTTAGCATGAAGAACTAAACATTCACTTGGCTCATAGGTTTAATATAAGCTTAGAAAACTTTGAGAAAGTAGACATTTACCTTCTTTTTAGCCATTATTACTTGTCACAAATATCTCAATTTCTAAAAAAAAAAAAAAAAATCCAATATCACTATTTCATTGAAGAATATACTGTGGCTGCATTTAGTTCAGATTATTATTATTTTCAGGTAAGATATTTTGCAAAAGACACTCAGAAATCTGAAAATTTTTATTAAAAGTAAAGAATATCCTTTTCATACATGCTAACTATTCCCACTTTAAAGCAACTATCCCCATATATTTTGTATAGGCCAGTAAATAAAGCCAATCCTATCCTACCCATGTTATATCTAAATCTCTATTTTTAAAGTTAAAAGAACAAATTTGATATATTTTACTTATTCGCCAGTGAACAGTTAAAATGCTTTTCAATTTTTGTCCATTAATTTTCACTTTTTTCATATATATATTTTAGTTTTGGAAATTCTTTCTAACATAGGAAACCAAGAAATCATGCCAAACAATTATATTTAAAAAAAAATTCCAAAACTGAAAAATGTATATAATTTAAAAAAAATTCAAAAGAATAAGATTACTTGAAACTACTTATTGAAAGATCCTACAATATGTCCTCAAAAAATCAGCACAATGGCTGTGGTAGGCAGCCTGTAAAATGGCTCTCAACAATTCTCACCTTCAGGTATGCATGCTCTTGTCTGTTTCCCTTCTCCTGTCCATGGGATGGATCTAGTGAGTCACTTCCAATGGGAGAATACAGCTTTCAAGATTAGGTTACTTTCATCTGTTCTCTCTCTCTCTCTCTCTCTCTTATTCTCTTTCCTCTCTCCTCCCTGTGGGGGAAACAAGCTGCCAAGTCATACATAGCCCTGAAAAGTACAGGTTATTTCTGCAAGTAACTGATGTCATCAGCCAATAGCCAGTGAGGAACTGAGACCGTGCTATGTGGCTTAAAACTATAAGATTGTCATCATATTTTCAAAGCAATACCTTATGACAAATAAGAAATGGAATATGTAATCCAAAAATTTTATATCAAGATATCAGGGAATAGCTTTCTCATGCGCTTTTACTAAGGAATCTACTGGTGAATTACCTTCAGATAAACAGAATGATGAGTAAAACACTGACATAAGGACTCATGCTGAATATTCACATTTTACTGCATAATAGTGTTCTACTCTAACCTAACATTTACATAAGGGTTTCTTAGAGCCCATACTTTCATTCAGAAACTCTGTCTAGGTGATGAACCCCTGGGGACATTCAACTAATTATGTTGATATTTTTTGCCTTATATAAGTAGGTTTGGAGTTATTACTTGAGTTTTCAAAACTAATAATTAAAATATAAAGAAAATCAAGTGAACAAGTTAAAAAAAAAAGACATGATACTTCAGTCAAGCTGGAAAAGTTTCCTAATTAATAGGACATTGAGAAGTTTCTCAGGAGAATCTTGCTTCAGTAGTAGAGAAAATTCTCTCAATACTGAGACTGTTAATGGTCTCACCTAACAAATCTTAACATTAAGACCCAATAGGTTTAAATGGCTTCCAAGTAACTTAACAGTATCTCAAAACAAAGTCAGGATGCTTATAGAAATACAAAATTATCTGCATCCAAGAAGATTAAACGTACAAGTTGTATCTTTCAATCAAAGATTATCAGGCAGGCAGAGGAGTAGAAAAATATAACCCACAATGAAGAAACCCTTGAGGAAAGGTGGTCTGCTTGGACTAGTGTTTGCACTAGATTGAGGAATAAAGTATTTTTATTGTCAAAATCATAAATTATTTAAATTATGTATGTTTCTATGCAAGTTTTAGGCAACTTTAAAATAAATTTTGCAGATATTACAATGAATGTGTTCCAACCAAGCATCACATTTGGTAATGATTCACTCATGACTAGAATGAGGATTCTTATTAGAATCATTTGAGGAAGTGATATTATGACATAGGCAAAAAGGTAACCTCTAAATCATTATTTAGAATGATTTTTTTTCATAGAAACAAAAAATAAAGGAGAATACAATAATAATCTTGAGAACCTACAATGTGGTAGGTACTTTGGACACATCAAGCTCAATAACAAATTTTAAAGTGTGTTGTTATCTCAACTTTACCAAGAAACTGAAGTTCAGAGCAATAAATGTTCTTTTTGAAGATCACACAGGTAGGAGGTTGGGACAGCATTTGAATTTGGATTGTTCTGACATTTAGTCTTTAGGTTTCTAGTACACTATAGTGTTCTGCAAAAGAAGCTATTGCTCCATTGGATAGGTTTTTCTTCAAGATGAACATTCCATTCAAGCTAGTTTAAAAAGAAGTGATGAACTGCTTTAAAAGTAAAGAAAGAAACATGTTATGGCCACTTGATACTTTATAAGTCTTAGTCATGAGGAAAGTGTTAATGGGATAATATGAATGATACGACTTTGTCCCAGGAAACTTTGATAGATTGGTTTAATCCAATGAAGCCAAAGATTTACAAATTAAATTAGAAGCACAAATTTAGTATCCTTAATGTTGTATACATTTGCTCTATATCTGATATTGTCTGAGTTATGTATGCTTAAATCAATGAACTAGGTAACATGAAAAATGTAATAAGCGACATTATATTAATTGCTAGGGAAATAACCCAAGTCTTGTGGATTTGACTGTGGGATCAGAATTGCTCAGGATTTTTATCTTCAGTTTTTCCATTCTCAGACACACAACCAAGTGCTGGCATTTGGGCAAAAGCACCTGGACACCAAGTAGATGCAAACTGGAGAGAAGAAAATTTCTGGGAAAAATGTTTAAGTCTGATGAGGAGTTGCCAGTTTCAAACAGTGATGGAAACATTGCTGTGATCACATGGTAGAAATTCAAAAGCTGTGAAGAATTTTTTTTGAAAGGAAAAGATGTCTTCAGGTTTCAGTGTTTTAGAGACAAAATTGCCTCCTCAAAATCTTTTAGCCAACATTTTAATTGCTGAGTTCCAGGTATTTTATAAACTTTAACCTAAACAGAACAATCAATCTAATTAGTCTCACCTTCATTGTAGTATTAGTTGTGTTTATTATTCACCTATTAGGTTAAAATAGTGCGAATATATCTATTTAATTGTAATCAAATAGGTTTTTATAATGGCATTTTACAAATATTTTTAATAGTGATAACTTGAGGGAAATACTAGAAAGAAGGAAAGAGCCTTTCTTCTGGGACTTTTTTAGTGTACATGTCAAATTGTTTCATCCCTTCTTTCAGTGAAAAATTAAAGATAGATTTAAAAAACTATAAAATGTTCATTAGCAAAAATATCTTGGAAGATATTTAAAGTGAGTTACTACTGAAATTAAGGAAAAACAAATGTTAGCCTGGGAAGCACTGGGAGACCCCCATCTCTACAAATAGTTTAAAAAAATTAGCCAAACATGGTGGCATGTGCTTGTAGTCCCAGCTACTTGGGAGGCTGGGGTGGGAAAATTGCTTGAGCCCAGGAGGTTGAGGCTGCAATGAGCCTTGATCATACCACTGTGCTCTAGCCTGGGCAACAGAGTGAGACCTTGCCTCAAAAAAAAAAAAAAAAAAAAAAAAAAAGAGGAAAGGAAAAGAAAAGAAAACCAAATGTTTGTTAGAGTAAATGCTTTTATTTTTGGCTATCTTTGGCATGCAAACTAAAAAAAAAAATGTGTGGATAATTTAAGAAAATATCTAAATGTATTCCAAAATATTTTAATATATTTAAAAAATTTATATGTTTGTATTCATGCTCAATTTTTGAGATAACACTTTAAGATGATATTCTGGACTCAACATACCTAAGCACTAATGCTATCTGTAGTGGCAACTTAAAATGTTTTTCTTGGAGAATCCTTCAAAGAAACTTCAATATATGTGTCTTTACTTTTTTCACCTTTTCTTTCAGAAATTTTCTATGAGTGTTATACTTTCTTACTGGCGACTTCCAACATTATATTTTCTCAAGTAATTCTATAACTTTAGGAAGGACAAAATCCAATCTCTTATAAAATGGTCTTTGTTATAAAAAATGTCCTCATTTTCTTCTGCAGCAAAGACACACTAAATATAAACCTGGCTTTCTCGTTGCGTTCCTATCCTCTTTACTGTCTCTCTTCCCTCCTCCTGGTGATGGGTAGCCATACAGGCAGGTTTCTTTCACTGTCTTTGAAAGTTGTTTCCATTATTTACAGCATGAGCTCCAGAACTAACATTTTTTCCATTTTAAATCCTAAATATTTGATTTTTGATTTTTTTTTCCACAAGCGCAGCCATTGAGCTAAATTGGTCAGTCAGAAGATTTAAAAACTAAATAAAATAAGTTGAAAGATTTACATTGTGAGCAATACACTTATATTGGTTATATTAAATGTGGCCAATGCTGTATTTGATTTATCCAGCTCCCATTATAACCTCCCTTCTTCCTTGCCTGCTTCTATGGGAGAAGCCAAAAAATGAAATTCTAAAATCCCAGTGTCTTTTGGAGGCACTAGGGATACAAAGTGGAAAAATAGTGTAAGAGAGAAGCAAACTGGTAAATCGGCCCCTAAAAGACAGTGATAAGAGCAATGGTAAGGAAGTGTCTGCACACCAGGCTGTGTGGGATTACAGAGGCATATTGGCCAATTCCTATTAATTTCATGTCCACATGTCTGGAGGTAACATTGATATAAACATGATAATGAAGCATGGCCATGTGACAAATGTTGAGTGTGCTGTGACAGCCTGGGGTTTGGTTCTGAGATAGAACTGGGTGCCTCCTTCTAAGGAGGTACCAGAACTCACTACAGAATAAGAAACAAAACTCATCATCTTTCTTCCATATTTATCTCCCCTTACACATTTTTTATTAACAGATCTTTGGTGTTATCTTGACTTCACTCTCTCCTTCCTCTCATCTGGGCTGTCACCAGTCTTGCTGCTTCTTCCTTGGTATTGTAGTATATTTTTCTGGTCTAATTTCTATCCTTTTTACCACTGAAGCTGCATTAACAAGGGATCTTATCACCTCACTCTCTATTTTTTCGATTTCTTGGCTGATCTCGTGGATTCTGGTCTTTCCCTCCAGCCCCTCCTCTATCCTATTTCATGATTACTTTTTATAATGATCCCCCAAACCTTAAGATATTATGCATGGCCCGTGATAGATTGCATTATTGTTCCAAATTTGTCACTCCTTCTCTCTTTGCCTTGGAACTCTGCAGTGCATCCCACCATAGGCTTGTCCATGAGACTTGTTTTAGTGGCAGAACTGAGGATGTACTGGCAAATTCTGAGCTGAGGCCTTAAGGAGCATCCCATTTCCCCTTGTGGTCCTGGGTCCTTGTGATGCATCATGAGAATGGCATGTCCCGGGTAACCACTGCACATTCAGGCTCTGCCCCAGGATAATGTCATGTGAAACACACCTCATCTCACCCAGAAAACTGAAATCCAGCCTGGCCCAGACAAACTTAACCAAGGTCAGCAGGAGCACAGACTACCAGCAGCCTTGTGAGCATGAAAATCAGTATTTGCTTTTGTAAGCCACTGAGATTTAGAGGTTGTTACAGAAAACTTGGTTAATATATTACCTACTTAACAGTATGGAAACTCTTAGGTTTGGCCTCTTCAAGGTCAAGAATATTTTGCCTCATCTCTTCCTTGTTTCAATCTTTCTTCCATATGAGCAGCAGGTAAATGACCTACTCATACCTCAAATGTGCATTTGCAGTCCAACTTTTGGCCCCGTCTCTTTATTAAGCTATGTTGCTTTCCTTGGTGAAAAGAAGCAAGATAGTGAGTAGAGAAGAAGGGGTGCTGGGCATGTGAGGAAAGAGGAGATATTATGAAAGAGGCATTTGGCAAACAGGAGAATCAATTGATGAGAGAATAGTAGAAGACTGCAGTGAAGTACTAAGAACTCAATAATTCTGTGTTCATCAATTAAAATAAGTTCCTTCTTCCAAGATGATGTATTAGAAGTTTCAGCATGCCTCAGCCACTTGGAAATAGCAAATTTATCTGTAAAGATCAACTCTGTGAACTTTAATTCAAATTTAAAATGGGAATTCACCAGAATAATGAAGGACATTCCAGACCATGGGAAGGATCAGTGGGAAAGCAGCCTCTTCAATGGCGTTCAGCTGATAAAGTAAGTGAAGCCTCAATATGTGAGAGGGGAAGCCAGTCTTCCTTTGTCTATCACCCTTCTGCTACTGATCTGGGCAACTCAGGCCATGGGAGAACACTGGTTTCTCCAAAGCACAGGAGAGGCTGAGAGACAGAGAGAAAAACAAAGACACTGGGAGCAGCTGTAGGCATTTCCCCAGACCCAGAACTGAGTGAAAGACACCATTTTAACTCTGGGCTCATACAAAATCAGTTATTGTTTGGTGATCTGGCAACAGCAGCCACTGCAGACATTTTCATCTCAAGCCAGAGATTGGAGCACTTGCTCTGGAGCTAGCAAAGGGCCCCCAAAGCTAGAATTGAGTGGCGAGTGTGGAGAGCACTCCAGCAGTAGATGCTGGAATTAGGCTCTCTCCCCCAACAGAACTGGAGATAGAAGAGAGTTGCTGAAGCTGAGGTTTCTCTTGGGTGGTGTGATTTTTCAGCCAGGGACAGCTTTGCAACCTGGAACCCATCTACATGTGTAATTGCTGAGTGCCCTAGCCCACTTCCTTGGTCAGTTGGGGGAGAGTGAACAACCAGCTCTGAGGAGAGGAAGAGAGGCAGATCCCGCTACACCTCAGACCTAATCGTTGGCATAGACTACCCCTAAGAAATGGGTGAGTGCAAGCTACCAAAGCTCCCCTTTGGTTAAAGGAAATGCAAGCATGGTGTCAGATGCTGAAGAGGTAACATGAAAACCCAGAATGGACTTGGAGAGGGTATCATTCCTCAATCTCCACTCCTTCCCCCAGTATACTGCTATGGACAAAGTTGTGGCTCTTCCCATTGGGGCTCAGGGAACATGGGCTTAGAGAGACACTTCTGGGAATTCTTTAGTGGCTGCACCCCTGCTGAAAGCCAGCAGCCCTGGGAAAGAGTGTTTTTTGCACTTCTCTGTCACCTCTGCCCTGCTGAGGGTGTGCGCTATCAAAGTTAAACCTCCTGCCAATTATTATTCTTAATTGCCATCTACCAGAATGCAGCCTGAATTATACATCCAAACAAAAGTATATCACTTCACCAAGAAAAACCTGAGAAAGACGCTATACAAATTCATCTGTGACCAAGGATCCTGTACAGAGCCATGGCCATCAGAAAGCACTCAGAAACAAAGCCAATCCATCATACACGACATACACCACAGTCATACCCTCAAGAAAAAAGAATAAAAAATCAAAAGCCCCATCCAAACACTAGCAAATTCAAGAAAAAAAAATTTAAAGCATTAACTCTAAGTGAGAAGGAACCAGTGAAGGAACTTCAGAAACACAATAGGCCAGAGTGGTTTGTCACCTTCCAGAGATCGCATTAGCTCCCTAGAATGGGTGCTAACAAGAACAAAATGCCTGAAATAATAGATATATAATTCAGAATATGGATGGCAAGAAAACTCAACGGGATTCAGGAAAAAGTTGAAATCCAATAAAAAGAAAACAGAAAAACAATCCAGAATCTGAAAGATGACATAGCTACATTAAGAAAGAACCAAACAGAATTTCTCGCATGAAAAAATTCACTACTGGAGTTTCAAAATATAATTGGAGCTTTAACAACAGAGTATAACAAGCAGAAAAAACAATTTCAGAAATTGAAGACCAGCTCCAGTCCTTTGAATTAAGCCAGTCAAACAAAAATAAAGAAAAAACAGTAAAAACAAACCTTTTGAGAAACATGGAATTAGGCAAAACAATCAAATCTATGACTTATTGGTGTTCCTGAGAGAGAGGAAGAGAAAAATATAAGCAAAATGGAAGACATATTTGAGGGCTATGCTTTAGAAAAAATTCCCCAATTTTGCTAGAGAGGTAGACATGCAGATATAAGAAATCCAGTGTTTTACTCCTGTAAAATACTATGTAAGATGACCCCAGATACTATACAAGGCACATAGTTATCAGACTATCCAAGATTAATGAGAAAGAAAAAAATCTTAAAGGCTACTAGAGAAAAAGACCATATTACCTATATAAGGGAAGCAATCAGCCTAACAGAAGACTTCTCAGGAAAAATCTTACAAGCCAGAAGAGACTAAAGGCTCAGTTTTTGCATGTTTAAAGAAAATACATGCCAACCAAGAATATTATATCCCATCAAACTAAGATTTATAAATAACAAAGTAAAGTCTTTCTCAGAAAAGCAATCATAAACCAAATTTGTCACCACCAGACTGGACCTACAAAAGATGCTTAAAGGAGTTCTAAACATGAAAAGAAAGAAATGATACACACAATGAAAGCACATGTAAGCATATAGCTCACAGACCCAATAAAGCAACTACACAGTTGAAACTACAAAGGAGCTAGCTAACAACACTGCAATAGGAACACAACCTTACATATCAATATTAGCCTAGAATGTAAATGGCTTAAATGCTCCACTTAAAGCACATATAGTGGGAAAATGGATTAAAAAAATAACCCACAGCACCTACTCTACTGTATTCAACAGACCCATCGCACGTGTAATGACACCTACAGGCTCAAAGTAAAGGGATGGAGAAAGCTGTATTTTGCAAATGGAAAACAAATAAAGAGCATGAGTCCGTATTCTTGTTTGAAATAAAGAGTTTAAACCAACAACAGTAATAGAGCAAAAATAAGGGCATTACATTATGATAAAGGGTTCAATTTAATAAGAAGTTTTAACTCTTCTAATATTGAACATATACACACCCAACATTGGAGCACCCAGGTTCCTAAAACAATTACTTCCAGATCTAACATAAGACAGTCAGATATATACTAATAGTGGGAGACTTCAGCGTTCCACTGACAGCATTAGAGAGATCACTGAGGCAGAAAACTAACAAATTCTGGACTTAAGTGTGACACTTGCACAACTGTAACTAATAGACAACCACTAAATATACCACCAACCACTAAAATACACATTCTTCTCCTCTGCACACAGAACATATTCTGAGATTTATAACATGCTCATTCATAAAGTAAGGCAATAAATACCAAGAAAGGAAATCAAAATGATATCAACCATAATCTTAGGTCACAGTAGAATAAAAATAGAAACAATACCAAAAGGAATTCTTAAAACCATATAATTATATGGAAATTAAACAACTTGCTTCTGAGTGACTTTTAGGTAAACAACAAAATTAAGGCAAAAATAAAAAAAAATTCTTTGAAATAAATTAAATAGAGACACAACATAGCGAAACTTCTGGGTTGTGGCAAAAGCAATGTTAAGAAGAGACTTTATAGCATTAAACATCTACATCAAGATGACAGCAAGATTTTAAATTAACAATCTAACATTCCATCTAAAGAAACTAGAAAAACAAGGGCAAACTTATCCCAAAGCATAAGAAAAGAAATAACTGACATGAGAGCAGAACTAAATGAAACTGAAGCAAAAAAATTCACACAAAAGATTAACAAAATAAACAGTGTTTTTTTTTTGTTTGTTTTGTTTTTTGAGACAGAGTCTCACTCCGTCACCAGGCGCCAGGCTGGAGTGCAGTGGCGCAACCTCGGCTCACTGCAACCTCCGCCTCCCGGGTTCAAGCAATTCTCCTGCCTCAGCCTCCCGAGTAGCTGGGACTACAGGAGTGCGCCACCACGCCCAGCTAATTTTTTTTTTTTTTTTTTTGTATTTTTAGTGGAGATGGGGTTTCACCACGTTGGCCAGTATGGTCTCGATCTCTTGACCTCGTGATCCACCCGTCTCAGCCTCCCAAAGTGCTGGGATTACAGGCGTGAGTCACCGCGCCTGGCCAAACAATGGTTTTTATGAAAGAGTAATCAAGATATACAGACCTCTAGCTACAGTAACCAAGAGAGAAAGAGAAGATTCAAATAAACTGATCAAATGATAACGATGACATTACCCATAAGAGTAAGTCCAAAAAAACAAATGCAATAAAAACAAAAATTGACAAGTGGGACCTATTATAATTATGTTAAAGAGTTTCTTCTTACCAAAAGGAGCTATCAGCAGAGTAAACAAACAACCACAGAACGGAAGAAAATATTTGTAGCACTATTCATGGGAGCAAAGACATGGAATTAACCTAGGCCCATCAATGTGTGGATTTGATAAAGAAGACATGGCACACATACAACATGCAACATAATGCGGTGTCATCAAAAGAATGAAGTCATGCCTTTCCAGCAACATCGATGCCCTGAGGCCGTTAGCCTAAGTGATGCAGAAACAGAAACCCAAATATCACACATTCTCACTTATAAGTAGAACTAAATATTGGGTACACACAGACAGAAAGATAGAAACAATAAACGCTGGGAACTCCTGAAAGGAGGAAGGAGCAGGCAAGGACTAAAAAACTTCCACTTGGATACTGTGTTCACTATTTGGATAATGGGATCAATAGAAGTCCAAACCTCAGCATCACAAAACATACCCTTTAACAAACCTGCACATGTATCCCCTGAACCTAAAATTACACACACACACACACACACACACACACACACACACACACACACACACTTAAAATGAAACCATCCAGAATAGTCATGTATTTTTCTCTAGGAACATTTTGGAAGAAGAGAGGGACACAGGAAGTAAAAGGAAGCTGAAGGTGATCATAGAGCTCGGCTGTAGAATTTACATTGAGGGAGGGAAAAAGGAAGGAATGGTTGGGAGATGGCTTGTGGAAAATAAATCTGGATGTAGCAAAGAATGTAGAGGTGGTAAGATTAGTTGGAAATTTGGAATCAGAGAGTGAGTAAACTCGATCAGCTTTGTTTTTATTTCTGTATACTATTGCAGCCTTACATAATTTACTTAAGGCTTAAAGTCTGCAGAAAAAGCATGTGCTTGGCACCATTTAGGGCACAATTTGAAGCTAATTGTATGGGGTGATCAGAAGGAAGAATCTTCCAGAAAGAGGTTACAGGCACCTCTGCTGCTTCCCCTCTGGAATGGATCAACCATTTCACCCAAACTACACAATGTGGTGGAGAAGTAATTGCTCAAAAGGAAATTATGGTGTTGTGAGAGAGGAACAATCGATACTGAGGCCAAATGAATGTCCAGTTCATGGGCCTAGTTGGGGAAATGGACATGGGTACCCGAAAGTAGGCCTAGAAACACCAAATGTCTGAGACTGAGAAAAAAGGAAGCTTCAGGACACAACAAGAATGGGTGGGAACTTTGAAGGTCAAATTGTTGCTTTCATTATCTTCAACCTTACCATCTGAATGTGTGCGCAACACCATGCCTTAATTCCTGAACAGGCCTTTTCTTAACTATAAATCAGGAGATAATCTGAAGGTTTTCTTGTATATTGGTGCCATATACACCATGAGTATTTCATGTCTGAGATCCTAGTTTGTAGGACTGCTTTAGGCTTTCAGGTTGCTCCTGTTTGCTGCAGATAATGGTAAACAATTCTGTGTGGATGTGTGTGTTTTCACTGCAATCCTCTTATAACTCGTGAATTACTATTGCTGTCTTGCACATGTGCACTTCACCATTTCATGTTCCCATAGTAACATGAAATTTTTCAAAAATAAAGTATGGTTGCTGAGTAAGTGTTCAAGTTTGTCCTTGCTACTCAATACATGGTCATTGTGCTGTCTCCCATCCTCTGCCCTTCATGTTTGGTTGGCTCTAGTGATGAAATGCTTTCTCCACATTTATGGTCTCAGGTAAATTGTTAAAAACAAACGCACATTAAGAACACTTGAGATTGGGAAACTTGAGGAATACATTGAGAAGTGAAACATTTTATTGATTTCAATTGTTAAAGGCACTTTTAACATCAGGATCGATCAGATTAACTGTAAAACCAAAAGACACTAATTTAAGCTGCCATTATAAGTTACCTCTGTTTCGTTTCTGTGCTCAAAAAGTCAAAACACAATTTCAGTATTATATTGATATTATTTTGCCATCTTATGATCCTTAATACTACTTTTTGGTAGACATGTGTTCCAATTAGAACTTGTATTTCAGGGTACAAGTTTTATACTTGTATCCTGCATACTATACGTCTTTACTCCCAATGATCTAGAAGAGACAGGGTCTTGCTCTGTCATCCAGGTTGGAGTGCAGTGGCACAGTCATAACTCACTGTAGCCTGGAACTCTGGCTGTCAAGTGGTCTTCCTGCCTCAGCCTCCAGAGTGGCTGGGACTACATGTGTGTGTCATCACACACAACTAATTTTTAAAATTTTTTTGCAGAGGTGGGGTCTTGCTATGTTGCCCAGGCTGGTCTCAAACTCCAGTTTCAAGTGATCCTCCCACCTCAGCTTCCCAAAGTACTGGGATTACAGGTATGAGCCACCATGGCCAGCATTGTAGGGCTTTAAAAAAATACTTTTTATTTAGAAATAATTTTATACATATAAAAATTTGTGAAAATAGTACAAAAATGCAAAAATATCAACAGTTCATGTATCTTTTTCTCAAATAAAAATATACCTTTTACCCCACTTACCCAAAATATTCTTAACAATTTACTCCACTTGAAAGAGAGAGAGAGAGAGAGAGAGAGAGTGTGTGTTTTCTGGGTTTATTTTCTGAATCATGTGAAATTAAGATGATTACAATAGGAGTCTTTACCCTTAAATATTTCAATATTTCTTAAGAATAGATATATTCTATTAATAACTACTATAGGATTATCAGTTTGATAGAATAGTTTTGTGTAATCTACTCTCTGCATTCCAATTTTGCCTGTTGACCTCACAATATATTTATGGTATGTTTTTCCTGCATTGCATAGTTCAGTTTATGATTGCATTTAAAATCTTAAACATTTTCACTATCTTTTTGACATTAAAATGTTTGAAGAATAAACTGTCTTTCCCTTTAAACAGAGCACTTCTCATTTTGATTTTGTTGGATGTTTTCTCATGGGGATGGCTGGAATAGTAAATAAGTGACATGCCTTTTTCAGGATATCAAATCTGGAGGTGCATGAAATTCATCTTCCCCTCATTGGTGGTATTCATGTTGATTACCTGGCCAATACTTTGTCTAATTTTTGCAGGCTATTGTTATCAATGAGCAATCTGTGGGGAGATTCTTTATGACCATTTAAATATCCTGTTTCTCATGTAAATTTCCTTCTAGATTCATCATCCATTGATGACTCTTACTCTCCAATATTCCAACCTTTATTTGGATGGTTGCAAATTATGATTTTTCAACTCCACCATTCCTCCCATGTTTAATATTTGACACTCCTTCATATGTATACATGTATGTATGTATGTTCATATCTATCATGTAACCATCAAACATTTAGTTTTTTATTGGTGTAAACTAATAGATTGTACTTTATTTCGATGGTTTAAAATGTCTTACTTTTCTTAATTATTTTGGTGCTCAAGTTGTCTTGGATTTGGCCAATGGAAGTCCTTTCAGCCTGGCTCCTATGTCTTTGTAAAATGCACCTATCATTTTTAAAGCACCTCTTTACATTCTGATATGAAAAGATGTTCTATGTCCCGGCCCTGGAATAAGCCATTGCTCTGTGGAGCCCTGATTCCCTTTAGTGGGGATGGTATTAGGGACCATGTTCTGTGTGCTAGATATAGCCAATGCTTTTTTATATATAATACCTTAGTGATGTTTTTGGCAATTATGAGGTTAATTATGGTTACTAATATTTATATTTAACCACTTGGTTACATGTAAATGAGTTTTTGAAGAAGTTCTGTACACACATTTTGTTGAAATTGAATGCCAATTTTCACGTAATCAGAGTTTTTACAAAATGTGTTTAAAAGAACCATGAGCCGGGGCAGTGGCTCATGCCTGTAATCACAGCACTTTGAGAGACTGAGGCGGGTGGATCACCTGAGGTTAGGAGTTTGAGACCAACCTGGCCAACATGGTAAAACCCTGACTGTACTAAAAATGCAAAAATTAGCTGGGTGTGGTGGTGCACATCTGTAATCCCAGCTACTCAGGAGGCTGAGGCAGGAATCGCTTGAACCTGGGAGGCAGAGGTTGCAGTAAGCCAAGATCGTACCATTGCACTCCAGTCTGGGCAACAGAGCAAGACTCCATCTCAGAGCAAAACAAAACAAAACAAAAAACCTAACAACAACAATAACGATGGCTGCTATGAATCTATTTTGTCCTAAAAAACCATGACTCCTATGAATCTATTTTTTCTCAATCATATGATATCTTACCACAAGCTGTCTTGGTGATAATCTCTTCACAAATGGGTCTTTTTGTGGTCAGGTTTTGCTGTCTGCTGTAGGGTTTCTTTCAAAGTGAGCTCTTTGTTCAGTTTTTCTGATGTGGACACTAAAGGCTGAAGTAGAGGAAAATGGGCTAATTTTTTAAGCTTACCCTTTCTCAAGAGGAATGCATCATTTTAGAACTGAATTACAGGGCCATAGAAAACATGCAGGCTTTCTTTCTCTTTGCTGCATTGAATAAGTCATCTTAAGCATCTTATTCTCCCTATTTCTTGGCCAAGTCATAAGGCTGGCTGGAATCAAATCTTGTGAGTAGATGATCTGAGGCAGGTTTCAATATAGGCACAACCTTCCTTTCTCCAGCAGCTGGACAAGACCAAAAGTTTTTTCTACACTATGTGTGAATAACATCACACGAAGACAGAGATTTGTTTGTAAAAGTTTTGATTAAGAGTTTGCTTCTTTTCGTTTTTAAGCTATTCCTTTTTCAATGTTATTAAATTGTCTGGAATGCAGGAAAAGTTCTTAGTTTTATTATTATTCATAATAAATTGTTTGCCTAGGCTTTCAGATAAGTTTTTTCCTTATTAGTTACAATTTTTGTGTCTATTTTCCTTTAAATTTCCAAGACAATGGTCAACTTAAAGTATTGAAAGTTTGATGAAAGTCATTTGTATTACATAATTCTGGAAATAGAAAGGTTTTTATTTTTAAATACTAATTTTATAAGTACCTTTCTGGTGCTGTATATTGTGATAACAACTTAATATATTCAATATTTATTTTTGTATCATTAACATTGCTTTAGCAGGTATCGTTCATTTTATTTTATAGTATCCAGGTAGTTAAAATATATATCAGTATTTATATATCTGTACCTATCTATCTCTCTCTCTATATATATTTATCTATCCATCTGTCTTATCTATCCACCATTATTTTCAACATTTGAATGACCATAATATAACTTTGTGTTTAAATTTTGTCGGGATTGTAATCCAACAACAGTATAGGAAAGATTAAACCTAGATAACACGATTAGAGAACCACAGGTTGACTGAGAGAACATTTATAATTTTCCCTAGACTTAATGATGTTTATATTTTAATTTTTTGCAGAGATCTTCAAATCATAGAATAGAAAAAATAGTATAGAACATAATGGTCATCAGCTCCAATGTCAAATTGTTGCCTGATTAGTCTCTGAATATTGCAGATATTCCACCATCTAACTTCTGCTAGAACTCCTTCTGCATTATTGAGGAACTACCAATTTAAAAATCAGTTATTTCTAGGTACAAGCAAGTTCCAGGAATTCTCTGAATTACTGAATCAACTTATTATTTTTACTGAATCAATATTGGTTCAACTTATATTTTCTAAGACACAAATATTTTCTAACCCATCTGTTTTACAAAGGCATATCTTAAGCTACTAAAAGCTACTCAGGCCTAGGATTGGGCCTATTACTTATTTTTCCCATTCTATGTCTATTATAGCAGACAAAAAGTGCCCTAATTATCCACATTAACCCTAATGTCTTTCATGTACCTCGGTTAAATAAAAAATGTTTCTGTCATACCCTTTTTTTCAGATAACTATGTGGACCCAGGATAGGCCTTTACATTTAATAATACTAAATTTCTTCTTGGTGGATTTATTGTATCATTTAAGCTGCTTGAAATATGTGTATGCCCTCATTTGTTCATTCAGTGTGTTTGCCAATCCTCTCATATTTTACGCTGCTAACAAGTTCCACATGCTTCACACATTTTTTCACTTGGTTTCCATGACATACTCTCTATTTGTTTTCCTCTGAACCCTCTGACTTCTCTTCCTTAGTCGTCTTGCAGGGTCATTATTCTCTACCCATTGTTATTATTTTTCAGGGTCTCATATTATGCCTTCTCCTATTCTCAATCTACACATACTCTCTAGGTGATTCTATTCATTCCCTTACAGTGGTGCTTCAATCTAGAATCTAAAAAGGGGGACCAAGGGCTTCACAAACATTGTTGTGTATATGTTCGTTCCATACCATAGTAACAATCAAGTTCTTAAAGGCAAGCATGCCAAAGAAAAATGCCTAATCTATATATGTTGATTTCTTTATATAAATCTCCATTGCAGCCTCTCTCCTGTGCATCACCTATCACACTGAATTCCCCATTTATCCCCCAAAATCCACACATGCTTTTCCTCCCATGTTCTAGCTCAAGTAAGTGGCATCACTGTCCATACAAGAGTCCATGCTGGAGGCCTGGAAATTTCACAAGATTCTTCCCCTTTTTCATGCTCCCATGCAATAGATCCCAAATTTATATCAATATGACCATGTAAATATTCCACAGGTTCCTCCTCCATTCCTCCATTCCCACTCAAAATCTCCTGCCACTGTGACAGCTTTCCAAGTAGTCACCCTCCCTCCATATGTAGTCCCTTCAATGTGTTCTCCATCCCAAGAAGTCTTACTAAAAATAGAAATTGATTATTATACTCCAGCATTAAAAACCTATATTTGCTTCCATTATTCAGAGGATTAAGTACAGATTGTACCTTATGTACAAGGCTCCTTATGGTGTTTCTCTGCAGGGTTTCATGTCATACTTCCTCATTCTCAATCTGTGTTCTAGTCGGAGTAAATTTCTAAATCTTTTTAAGGGCCCATGATCCTGCCTATAGAACTTGGCAGGTACTGTTTCTTCCACCTGCAACACTTGTTTTTACCCATTTCTCCCACTTATTCATCTTCATGGCTTAGGTATGACATCAATTCCACTAAATTAGGTCATATGTCTGATGGATGTAGACCTGGGTTAGCTACCTCCACTGGGCAACCACAGTGCAATCTGTACTTTCTGTCATAGAACTCACAATCAACAAGCTTGAGATCAACCTGTGTTCCCATAATTTTCCAGAGTGCCCCTCACTCTAAAGGTCCCCAAATAAACATATAGCTAAATAAATTTTGTCTCTTTGCTATACAAATACAGCTTAAATACAAGCCTCATAGGCAAATATTCAGTAAGATTACCAACACTGAACTTATCCTATGGGGAGATTATGGAGCAGCCACTGACATTTCTTCTGCTTTATTTAAAAATATTTATCTGTTGCTTCTCTCAGGTGTCACATGCTGCCATAGTGAAGACTGAGCCCCTCCTTGCCCACTGTTCTACCCATAACACAAGCCTGGCATGGTGCTCAGTCAATATGTGATTAATAAACTTTCTGAGTGTATCTAGGAACTCTACAATTTCAGACAAGATTGGGCACATTCAGGACGGTAGGGCCATAGACAAGGACCTCTGCAATTTCAAAAAAGGCAGAGATGAAGATAAGATTTTACATGAGCTAAATAGAGATCTTCGTCTCATTTACATCCATTAGCCTCTGCCCCTTAGCTAATGCAGCTTAACAGACTACAAGTCCTAATCGTAGAGCTTTTCTCCATTGTGCTAACATGTACATAATTAACAATTTTGTCACACGCCACACATGTAGCCTAACTCTGACTGTAGTTGATATTGCATCCAAACCTGCAGTCTTCTAGTGCTATAAAAATAAACAGAATGTTACAAGCTCAGACTCTAAAATAGAGTGTCCTCCAACTCCTGAGGAGCTCACAGACCACTGAAAGAAACATGTATGTAAGTAAACACCTCCCTCATAACACAAGAGTCACATGTGAACAAAGAGCCGGAGACCAGCTCTGTAGTTGGTCCCCCATGACCTATTCCCTGTGAATCGGATATGCTTTCTAGTGACTGCTGATTTCCTTTCCACAAGCTCACATCTCAACAAGTTAACCATTTGCTCTAGAGAATTCTCTTAATTCTCTTATAACATTTCAAGCCCAAGAAATAAAAGAATAAAAAGAAAAAGACCCCACATCTATGGTTTGTGAAAGACACCTTCTGAAACTTTTTGAAACCAGGATAACATTTGTTCTTCTCTTACATCCCTTTAATGATTACTGATGGTAGCCAAGTGCTCTCAGCTAAAAGTTCTCTCAGTATCTTAGAACAAATCATCTAGGTCCAGAAAATTGGATTCATTTTGAATAGCTGGGTGCTCTCTTACAATCTCTTCACTTATCTTTCAGTTTCAATTTCCCATACCCAATATATTTCCCACTCTTTGCCGTCTGAAGATCATTCTCTTTGACAGGGAGAACAGAAATAAAATAGAAGATTCCTATTTTCTCTCTTTCTTGTTTGCTAACTTTATGCCATCTGCTCATAATCAATAGGATTACTTCTTCATTTTTTCCTTGCTCAGGAAAGAGCTACAAACATGCTCTTATCATCAGTTTCTTCTGAACTTTGGTCTTTATGACACAAGACTAATCCTTTGGTTAGATAATGAATGTTCACATATTTACAATTCCTTGGTTGTCACTCTTTCCCTGAGCAGATAAAAACATTTCAAACAATATAATACTAATTGTATGTTTACTTGAAGATTCTGGGAAGTCATTCAGTGCTTACGCTGTCCCTTTTAGCTGAGACACTGTGTGGCTAGGCAACTTTTCTACAGGTAATATGGTAATAGATGGATGGAGGAAACTATTCAAACCCTTATTCTGGTTCACAGCGTATTCCTTTTTTCCAGAAGTCTCTCTCCTACTTTTTCATCAAAACCATAGTTATTTTTCCCAGAGAAAGTATTGCAACCAGTTTATCTACTCTGCAAGAGATTTTCTATACACATACAAGCAAATACATATATATATATATAAAATTCTTGCACAAATGGTAGTATATTGGTCTGCTAGAACTACTGTTACAAAATACCAGACTGGGTGGCTTACAAGACAGAAAGTCTATTTTCTCGTAGTTCTGGAGGTTAGAAGTCAAAGATCAAAGAGTCAGCATATTTGCCTTCTCTGAGGTTTCTCCCCTTGGCTTGCAGACTACTGCCTTTGCGCTACGTCCTCTCATGTTTACCCCTTTATTTGTGTGAACTGTCTTCATCTGAATTTACTCCTTTTGTAAGGACAGCAGTCATAATGGATTAGGGTACACTCATATGACTTCATTTTACCTTAATTATCTCTTTAAAGGCTCTATTTTCAAATCCAGTAACATTTGAATGTATTAGGGTTCAGGTTCAACATACTAATTTGGGGGATACATAATTCAGCCCACTGAAGGTAGTTTGTCAAAAACATAGTTCTCATCTTATTTCTTCCTTAATGAATATGTCTTAAAGATCTTCAGTCTCTTAAAACATATCAAGTTTTGCCTAACTCTTTTTAATAACTACATTTATTTATTATATAAATGTGCATAACATTCTTAACCATTCCCTTAATGATGAAAATAGATTTTTGTTAAGGTTTTTGCAATATTGAAAGAAAATTCAATGGCTAATATTACACATAGGCAATTTTACATATGTGTGGATACTTATGTAGTATGTATTCTCAGTAGGGGAATATGAATAAGGGCAAAAATAAGGACATTTAAAAAATATTATTCTAACTAGTGCTAAATTTCCTTCCATAAAGATGTACAAATTCATACTTTTAGTAAGAAGCATGAAAATGACTTTGTGTAATCAAACTGCTTGATAGTTGCCAAATATATTATCTTGTAATTTTAATTTAGCATTTCCCTTATTTGATGAAGTGTATGGTGTCTTTTTATATGTTTAACATATTTAAGAGCCAAATATTTATATTTCATTTTCTGTGAACTGTCTTATCATGTACTTCACAAATTACATAATGTTTATAGATATTTTCTTATTAATTTGGTATAAATATTTACATATTAGGGAAATTGATACACTATGATATGAGCAACTGTTTCCCCGTTTGTCACTTGTCTTGAATTTGCTTTGTTTTATTCTTTCAAGCAGAAATGTTATATTCTTGTACAGTTGAATTTACCAATATACTATTCTGAGGCTTCTGAAATTTTGTGCAATACTTTAATGGCCTTTCTCATTCTGAGATTATAAAAGAATGCTACATGTTTTGTTTTTTTGTTTTGTTTTCCCATAGAACCTTATGGTTGTTTTTTCACCTATAATTCTTTGATACATAGGAATTTATTGTGCATTAGGTAGGAATTCAAATGTATTTATTTTTCCGAATGACTAGCTGATGGGCCCAGTTTAATTTACTTATTAATCCATACTTTCTTACTTCATTGAAATACTTTCTCTATCAAATGAAAAAAAAAATCTCATGGATTTAGATGGATTTCTGGTTTATCTAGTTATAAGTATATACCATTCTGTTTTTATATTGTTAGCTTTATAATGTAGTTTAACAATTTACAAAGGTAGTTCTATTCATTATTTTTCTAGAATTATTATTTATATTTTACCAACTAATTAATAATATTCATATTCAGAGAACTGACCTCATTATATTGTTGGGTTATTTTTCCCTTTGACCTCTTTTTGGTGATGTTGTGGTTTTCTGTTGAAGGCTAAAGCAGAAATTTCCATTTGTTTAAATCTTCTTTTGTGTCTTTCATGATTTTAAAGTTTTCTTCTTATGGATGATGCTCATTTCTTATTAAGCTTCTTTTGGGTATTTCAGCTGTTTTGCTGCTACTGTTTCTTTTTTGTTTCTCTAGTTATATCTTATAAATGGATTGCTACTTGCATCAACAAGATTTTAAAACAGTACTCAATATATTTTATCATGGTTCTTAAAGCATTGTGGTACTTTTTGTATGTGTTTGTGTTCATATGTACATATATTCATATAGAAAGAGATTTTATCTTACTTTCTTGCTATAGCATTTTGCATAATGCTGTGTCAATGCAGACACTATAAAATGATATTTAATAATGCTTTCTACTTAGTTATATTTCAGAAAAACTGAGATTTTATATTTAAAGTAATGGTTTTATCACTACTGTTTCAATTCCATGATCTTATTATTATTTAAAAAGTAAGCATTTCATGATATATTATTATTGCTGACTTGCCTCAGAGTAAAATCATAAATAAATATGAAAATGAAAGCATACAATCTTAAAAATGACTCAGGATAATTGAGTTCTGTAACACCTTTGGCAAAACAACAAAACTAGAACATCACAACAGGAAATTGTCCAGTTTTCTTTCAAAAATTATTTTAAAACTCAGATTAGAACATGAAATATCCCTAATCTGTTATTTGTTTGTGATTGGTAACCCAATAAAGAGACAATTTGTTCCTAGAACTTATTCATTAACTGCAATATTCTTTGTGTGGATATTTAAGTACAATTTCTCATTCTGGGATTTGTAATGGTGATTAATGACATATTATAAGAATAAGCACATTGAATAAATGAACACTTTTCCCCTGAGGAGATCATGAAAGATATAAGACTAACTCATCTTAGCATAAATTTTGGTGGCAAATAACCAAATAATTTTATCACAATAACAGCTATAATACCTCATTAGATAGTGTCGCTTGCCCTGTGAATCTTTATTATTTCATTATTCCTTCCACACTTACAATCAGTGTGATGTAATTAATATTTATTTGTTTTCTGACTTTGTATATTTCCTATTTTTTTCTGGTCAGGAAACTATTATCTTCCCCACCAACGCACACACACACCTAATATCAGTTTCCCCATCCATCAACTCCTAGTGCTTAAAATGTTTCTGGGCACATGGTGACAAGAAATTATTTGTTTAAAACCTTTAGCTTTAGTTGAATTAATTAATTAATTAAAAGAGATAATCACCTGAGGTGCTTTGGGAAGTAAGAAAAGGAATGGATTATATAGCAATAATCTCTTGAGGTCTTTAGAACTTTTCCTTCTGTACTATTTCTACCTTCATAAAAAGTATGACATTTGCACTTATAGCATTAATGGTTATGGGGAAACAAAATCTCCAGAGACTCTCAAAGAAAAAATGTGTTCACATTTACTGCTGGTATTATTCACATACAATAAATTAGGATTTCTACCATAAATCTATAATCTGACTTCTGGTTGTAAGATAGCAACTAAAACAGGTAATAAACACAGAACACAAACAAGCAAATAGCTGTGTTAGTGATAGAAGAAGAACAATTTTATGCATCAAGATTTTAAGGAGCCAAGAGTCCAGAAAAAAGATGAATGAGTTTAAAGTCAGCCCCATATCCTCTGCTTCCTTCCCCTTAAGGTGGTTTCCAATTACTGAACTGCATCAAGGAAAAAGCTGAAAAAGCCAGCAGAAAGGTAGTTCTAAAATTTAGCAGTTTTCAGCAGTTAGATGAAGAGGAAAGGAAATGAGGAATCAGAGCCCACTAAGAAAGTGAATACCACAGATTCCTGTTGATTCTCTGAAAGGCTACACTTTAGGAGTTGGAGCACTGGTTCCACAGCAGCCCTCACCAGGACTAGAAACTTTGAATGGATTAAAGAGATCAGCATTTATTTTCACTGATTACAAGAAGAAAAGCAAATTCTCTCTGGAAGAAGATAGTCTAATCCGGGCTTCACCCAGTGTCAAGACCAAATGGCTGAAAATAAAGAGAAAAAATAAACAACAGAGACAGATTGACACAGAATCTAGATGTTGGAAACAGCAAAAACAGACTTGAACATAACCATTTCATAGACTACCATTCTCTGATAAAATGCTGCATCTTTTCATCTGAATTTTACCAGAAAACTGGAATTAATTATTTAAAAAAAGATCAAATGCATATTTTGGTACTGAAAAATTTACTAATTGAAATTAAGAATGTAAAAAATAGCTTAAATAGCAGAATAGGCACAGGGTTTGTGAACTAGAAGACAGGTCAGTGGGAAATATTTATATACAAGCATAAAAAAATGAAAAGGTTAAAAATATGAAAAAGAAAATCAAAACCACATGAGATACAGAGACAAACTGTAATACATGAATAAGTAGAATTCTAAATAGAGGGGAGAAGAATGGAATATAAGCAATAATTAAAGAAATACTAGCTGAGAACTTTTCAAAACTGAAGATAGCAAACTACAGATTCAAGAAGTATTATAAAACTCAAGTAGCATAAAAAAAAATACCTAAACATTTATAAAATGCTGAAAACCAAACACAAGCAACCAGACTTAAAAGAATCCAGAAGAAAACTGTTAAAAGGAACAAAAATAAGACTGCCAACTAACATTTCAAACAAAGGATGAAAGCCAGAGGAAAATAAAATGTCATCATAAAAGTGGTGAAACAAAATAACTGCCAACCCCAAAATCTATACCCAGCCAAGATAGTCTTCAATTAAAAAAAAAAGATAAACACGTTTTCACACAAACAAAAACTGAAAGAACTCTTTGCCACCTGATAGACTAAAATATATGATAGACTTTTTTTTACAAAGAAGAAAAATGATCCCAGATAGTATCACAGAAAAGAAGAAATAAAAATTAATGAAACAAATTAAATACTATAATTTAAATGAATATCTATTATACAAAACAGTGATACTAATGTCTTATGAAACATATAATGTATGCAATAGGTAATGTTGATATCCCATCTGAGAGCCCATGGACTACCTGACTTTCCATGAAGATGTTGACAATTCCTTAAAATAACAACATTTATGCCTCCAATGCCCTTGCCTCTTTTCTGCTTGGACCCTCTCCTTAGCATCAGCGAAGTTCAGCTTGATTGACTATACACAAATCTGTCCAGAAATTCAGGAATGTAATGCCTTGGGGCAACCATCGATGGCAAAAATGTAAGTCAATGGATAAATTAACTGGTTTCTTCAGCATTTTGTGGAAAGATTCTGTGATATAGTTCACTTCCTGCATTCATTTTCTGGAATTGCTGTAACAAATTACTATGAACTTGTTGGCTTAAAACAATAAAAATGTATTGTCTCATAGTTCTGAAGCTAGAAGTTTGAAATCTTGGTGTCAGCACAGTCAAGCTCCCTCTGAACGCTCATGGGAGAATTATGCCTTGCCTCTGCTAGCATCTGGTATCTTCACATGTTCCTTCCCTTGTGGTTTCATAATTCTAGTCCCTGCCTCCATCTTCACATAGCCTTTTCCTCTGCCATGTCTGTGTCTTCTCCTGTCTCTAAAAGGACTTGTCATTAGATGTAGGGTACACCCTAATCCAGGATAATCTCCTTATCTCAAGATCATTAAATTAATTACATCTGCAAAGACCTTATTTCCAACTAAGGTTACATTCTCGGGCTCCTGGGGTAAGAACATGGACATATCTTCTTGGGGGTCACCATTTAACATACTACAACCTCTAACACTTGAGCTCAACTTATAACCTGGTCGTTAAAATATTCTTTACTAGCTTTTATCCCTTTTCTCTTTGATCACCTTCTTTTTGGGATTACTTCCAAATAAATTCGCTGAACTCAAAGTCTTGCCTCAGAAACTGTTTTGTGGGGAAACCAAACTAAGGCTGAAATAAAGTGCAATAAATTACATAAAAACAGCAGTGCAAAAGATTTGAGAAGGTAAATTGACTTAAAATGGTCAAAGCTTTTTCATTATCTGGGATGTTGTGAAAGTACTACTTTACAGTAATCTTTAATAAGTGAAGAATGAATGTTCTGATATTCAGGATAACCACTAAAGTAAAAAGTAAAAGAATATATAACCAAGAGTAAATACAGGAGAAAATAAGAACAAAGGAGTCTTGATTTTTCTAAAAGAAGACAAGGACGTAGAAAGAGTAAGAACCAAGAAGATATGGAAAACTAGAAATCATGTAGAAAAATGTAGATTTCAACAAAAATATTTCATTAAATATATCAAATGTCAATATGTTTAATACTCTGATGAAAAGATAGATACTGCTATAGTGGTTAAAAACAAATCCAAATATATGCTGCCTTCTAGAGACACTCCTTAAAAAGATACACTAAGATTACATTTACTATAAGCAAGCTAGTAGAGCTATACTAAGCATACAAAGTAGATAGGGTAGCATCATTACTAGAGACAAAAAGGGGGCTTTCAAAGTGATGAAATATCAATCAACCAGGAAGTACAATTCTGAATTCCTATGAAGCTAATAACATAATCCCAAGACACATAAACTCCAAACTGCTGAAACTAAGGAGGGAAATAGAGAAATTCAAAAAAGAGAAAGACTGTAACACATATCTCTTAGGGATACAGCAACCGAAACAACACATGACACTGGGACACGAACAGACACAGAGCAAGGGAACAGAATAGAGAGCCCAGAAATACTGCCACGTATCTACAACCATCTGATCTTTGACAGAACTGACAAAAACAAGCAATAGGGAAAGAACTCATTCAATAAATAGTACTGGGATAACTGGCTAGCCATAGACAGAAGAATGAAAGTAGGTGTCTGCCTTATATCACATACAATAATCAACTCAATGTGTATTAAAGACTTAAATATAAAATCTAAAACTATAAAAACTTTGGAAAATAACCCATGCCATTCTGGCCATGGGCCTTTGCAAAGATTACATGATAAAGATGCCAAAAGCCATTGCAACAAAAACAAAAATTGAAAAATAGGATCTAATTAAACTAAAGGGCCTCTGAACAACAAGTGAAACTATCAGTAAAGAGACAACCTACAG
This sequence comes from Sapajus apella, assembly GCF_009761245.1. NCBI lineage: Eukaryota > Metazoa > Chordata > Mammalia > Primates > Cebidae > Sapajus > Sapajus apella. Next base: position 11,042,507 of record NW_022436975.1, read on the forward strand.
AATGAGAAAAAATATACTCAAACTTTGCATCCAATAAAGGTTTAATATCCAGAACCTATAAGGAACTTCAACAAATTTACAATCTCAAAACAAACAACCCCATTAAAAAGTAAGCAAAGGACATGAACAGACACTTTACAAAAGAAGACACAGATGTGGCCAATAAGCTATGAAGAATGCGCAACATCACTAATCACTAGGGAAATGCAAATGAAGCCACAATTGGTCATCTCATACCAGTCAGAATGGCTATTATTAACATGTCAAAAAATAAACAGATATTGATGAGGTTGTGGAGAAAAAAGAATGCTTTACACTTTTGATGGGAGTTCAAATTAGTTCAGCCATTGTGGAAAGCAGTTTGGTGATTTCTCAAAGAACTTAAAACAGAATTACCATTCAACCTAGCAATCCTATTTTGAGGTATACACTCAATGGAATATAAGTCATTATACCATAAAAACCCAGGTGTGAGTATGTTCATTGCAGTTCTATCTGCAATAGCAAAGTCATAGAATTGACTTAAATGCTCATCAGTGGTAACCAGGATAAAGAAAATGTAGTACATACACTATGGAATACTACACAGTCATATAAAATGATACCATGTCCTTTGCAGCAATATAAATAGAGCTAGAGGCTACTGTCCTAAGCCAACTAACAAAGGAACACAGGAACAGAAAACCACATGCTCTCACTTACAAGTGAAAGTAAAACAATGAAAACACATGGATACGAGGAGGGGAACAACAGATACCGGCGCCTCCTTGAAGGTGGAGAGGGGTAGGGTGGGAGGAAGAAGAGGATCAGAAAAAATATTCCGCAGGTATTATGCTTATTACCTGAGTGATGAAATCATCTGTACACCAAACCCCTGTGACATGAAATTTACCTATATAAGAAACCTGCACATGTACCCCTGCCTGTACCTAAAATAAAAGCTAAAAATAAAAAATAAGCAGAATGAAAACATCAGCAATGATGTAGAAGATCTAAACATGATTCTTAACTCTTACCCCACTGCTCTATAGAGAGGAAATTCCTTTCTTTTCAAGAACAAACAGGGCATTTGCCATAATTAATCACATTCTGTTCCACTGATTCCCAGATGTTTAGGAGTTAATTAATACTGTTCTGTTTTTGTTTTGTTTTGTTTTGTTTTTGTTTGTTTTGAGACAAAGTCTCACTCTGTCACCCAGGCTGGAATGTAGTGACGAGATCTCTGCTCACTGCAACCTGTCTACCTCCTGGGTTCAAGGGATTCTTCTGTCTCAGCCTCCCAAGTAGATGGGATTACAGGCGCCCTCCACCATACCCAGCTAATTTTTTTTTGTTTTTAGTAGAGATGGGATTTCACCATGTTGGCCAGGATAGTCTTGATCTCTTGACTTCGTGATCTGCCCACCTTTGCCTCCTGAAGTGCTGGGATTACAGGCGTGAGCCACTGTGCCCAGCCAATTAACACTCTTCTAATTTACAAGTGATAGAAATTATGAAAGCAAAGTTTAGAATATATTTTGAAAAAAAAATCAAGCTATGAAACATCATATCATGTGGGAGGCAGCTAAAGCCTTTCTAAAGGAAAGTGTATAGACCCAAATAAATCTATTATAATAAAGGCTGAAAATCATAAAGCTAAGCATTCATTTTAATGAGTTAAAGAGAGAAAATTCAACAAAGTAGAAGATAAATAATCGTAATAACAGAGAATGATAAAATAGAAAACAAAAGTATATAGAAAATCTCAACAAAAACAAAAACAAAATTTATCTTTAGAAACAAAAATATATTTCTTTTATACTCTTTAAGAGTGTTTTTAGATTCCTGGATTGAAACAACTGCTAACATTTCAAAAGATAAAATATGTGTATAATAAAAATTTGTTCAATTTCTATTTTACCAAGCAAGGGCATTAGAAAAAAAAAGATTACCATTTTCAATTTCCATCAATTTTATCAAAGAAACAGCTTTTGTAACAAACCCAAAATAGAAAGAATGTATTCTGAAAATAAAGAAAAGTCCTTTCGTCTCTACTAAAAAAAAAAACAAGAAAAATTAGCTGGGCGTGGTGGAATGCACCTGTAGTCTCAGCTACTCGGGACTCTGAGGCAGGAGAATCACTTGAACCTGGGAGGAGGTTGTAGTGAGCCAAGATCGCGCCGCTGCACTCCAGCCTGGCGCTTGGCGACAGAGTGAGACTCTGTCTCAAAAAAAAAGAAAAAAAAAAAAAAAAGAAAGTCAATAAATTGGGCTAGATGCAGTGGCTCACACCTGTCATCCCAGCACTTTGTGAGGCTGAGGCAGGCAGATCGCGAGATCAGGAGTTCGACACCAGCCTAACCAATATGGAGAAACCCCGTCTCTACTAAAAATACAAAAAATTAGCCGGGCGTGGTGGTACATGCCTATAATCTCAGCTACTCGGGAGACGGAGGCAGGAGAAGCCCTTGAACCCGGAAGGCGGGGGTTGTGGTGAGTTGAGATCATGCCATTGCACTCCAACCTGGCAACAAGAACGAAACTCCATCTCAAAAAGAAAAAAAAGAAAAAAAGAAAAGAAAAAAGTAAAAGAAATTTATGAAAAACTCACTACATTGCTCAAATTGTTCTTATTTTATTGCAGATTAGAAAAATAAACTTTGTCAGAAACTCATCAATAGTTTGTATATATTGATCTGGGAGTGGGGCAGGGAAATGTGGGGAGGGAAGGGCATGGTCTCTGGGGAGGGAAGGGCATGGTCCCTCGGGAGGGCTCCACCCCTGGACTTGTGCCCACAGACCTAGGTGTGGACAGGCCTTTCTGTTTTGGTGCCCAAATGTTGATTTCACAAGATAACCCTGTCCCACCAGACCCTCATCCTGTGCCTATAAAAACCCTGAGACCCTAGTGGTCATGCACCCTACCAGCTGGACTTAGAGGGGAATGCACCGGCTTAAGAGCACACCAAAAGGTACTAGCAAATGCCAGTAGTCCATCAACCAGCAGAACGACCACGGAGTCTGGCTGGGTCAGTCAAAGGACAGTCCGGCCACGGAGCAGCCCGATTCCAGAGGAAAACCACCTTCCCACTCCATCTCCCTTTTGGCTTCCCCATCGATCTGCTGAGAGCTGCTTCCTTCCATCTTGCACTCATTCCCCAAGCCCAGATGTGATCCAATTTTTCCAGTACACCAAGGCAAGGACCCAGGATACAGAAAGCCCTCTGTCTTTGAGATAAGACAGAGGGTCTAATTGAGCTGGTTAACACAAGCCGCCTACAGACGGCAAAGCTAAAAGAGCACCCCGGTAACACACACCCACTGGGGCTTCAGAAACATTCACCCCTAGATGCTGCAGTGGGGTGGGAGCCCCACAACCTGCCTGCCTGCAAGCTCCCCCTAGAGGTTTGGGAAGCGGGGCACTGAAGAAGCCAGCCAAACCAGCGTCACGTGCCCTGTGAGGGGGATAAGGGAAATTTTCCCGTTTCAATACTATTCTCCCGATATTCTTCTCCATCAAAAACTGTTAGCTCATTAAACTGTTCATATTTTCTAATGTAAAATAATGTAAATAGTCTCATTATTCTAACTAAATTATAGGGACACAGTGCAAAACCGATTGTTTTTTCTATCTGAAATCAAGTCTTAACAACTCCCTTACCTGGAATTTTTAGGTTTAGGGGTCTATTTGTCTGTTTTATACCTAGAACTCAAGGAAAGCAATTATTCTGATCCCCGTCTTTAGGTAGTAAACCCTTATCTCCCTACAGTTGAGTCCGGCCATTCTTTCCCCCATAGTCCTTCTCTTTCTTTTCCTCACACCAAAATTGTGGCGCTTTTCAAAGTTACCAGGGTGTTATCTATTTCTTTCAAAATCTCTATTTCCTTTGCATTTATATTTGTGTGTACGTGCGTGCGTGTGCATATAATGTAAAAGTTTTGTATTATGTGTTTGTGACTTTTTATATAAATGGTATCACACTGTGATCACTCATTCTGAATTCATTGAACCAAAACCTTTCTGAGATACATTTAAATGGGACAATATTAACCATTATGTTTGCTTTTCCTTTTCAGAAGTTGCCTTACAAAGCAGTTATCTTAGATCTTTCTTAGGATATGTCTAAACTTTGTTTTCAACTGGCAAAATACATAATAGTATAAACTTAAATGCTCTATCAGAATCAGAAACTAGTCTTACTGCAGAGGGAGGAACATTTCAGAAATGACATCTCTCTAGAAAGTATAACGTTTTTCTCTAACTGCACTGTTTAAACAAGAGGACTGCCATCCATCTTAATCATGAAAAAATGTTTTCATGATTACTCTAGTTACTTGTCATTCACCTGCCTAGGTCTAATAAACTTGCCTGAAAAACAAAGTGCTTCATTCTGAGATTTGTGATGTGGTTTAAAGTCCCTGCAGTCTCATGAGCGGTGTTTAAACAGTCCAAATTAAAATGTAATCACTTGAGAACTAGATTAAATTATGTATCACCAGTTTTCCTTCTTCAAAGTTCCAAACTCATGTTGTCTTTGAAATTGAGTATTAAATTGCCCCTGGTGGTACTGAGCCTTTCTTATCTTTTATCAATTTATATGGGTATCCAGTAAGTTTTTGAAAAAAATCATACTTACCAAATTCATTTTCTGAGAAGTACCAAAGCCTTGTTCTGAATAGAAAACAAGCTTTTTTTTTCTTTTCTTTTCCTAAATAAAGGTTTTATTTTAGGATGAGAAAGAAGAAGATTACACCTAGTAGCCACTCCAGTCACATTCTGCTTGGCAACAGGATATTTTCATACCTTAATCTTATATTATTTAATCATCAGTATGAGACAAGCACAGGAATAACTCAGTTTATTGCACTTGGTTTTATTGTGCTTCATAGATGCTACCTTTTTTTTTCTTTCAACTGGGAGGCTGGTAACAACCCTGCAACCAGCGTCCATTGGCACCATTCTTTCAGCAATGTAGTCTCACTTCTTGTCTCTGTGCCACATTTTGATAATTCTCATAATATTTCAGACTTTTTCATTACTATTATATCTGTTGTAGCAGGAGTCCCCAACCGCTGAGTCATAGACTGTTACCAAGTCTGTGGCCTTTTCACAACTGGGCTGCACAGCAGGGGGTGAGTGGCAGGTGAGTGAGAATTACCACTTGAAAAGGAGTCACTATTCTAGACACCATTAAGAAGAGTTGTGATTCACGGGACGTAAAAGTATCTGCATTAACATGTGTTTGGAAGACATTGATTCCAATTCTCATGGATGACTTTGAGGGGTTAAAGACTTCGGTGGAGCAAGAAACTGCACATGTTAGAGAAACAGCAAGAGAACTGGAATTATAAGTGGAGCCTAAACATGTGACAGAATTGTTACAATTTCATAATAAGACTTTAATGGATGAAGACTTGTTTCTCATTAATAAGCAAAGAAAATGTTTTCTTGAGACGGAATCTACTCCTAGTGAATACGTTATGAACATTGTTGAAACAACATCAAAGGATTTAGAGCACTACATAAACTTAGTTGATAAACAGTGGCAGAGTTTAAGCAGATTGAAACCAATTTTAAAATAAATTCTATCAAATATCATCACATGTTACAGATAAATCTTTCTTTCTTTCTTTCTTTTTTCTTTTTTTTTTTTGAGACAGAGTCTTGCTCTGTTGCCAGGTGCCAGGCTGGAGTGCAATGGCACGATCTCTGCTCACTGCAACCTCCAGCTCCTGGGTTCAAGCAATTCTCCTGTCTCAGCCTCCCGAGTAGCTGGGACTACAGGCTTGCATCACCATGCCCAGCTAATTTCTGTATCTTTTAGTAGAGACCAGGTTTCACCATGTTGACCAGTATGGTCTTAATCTCTTGACCTCGTGATCCACCCTCCTCAGCCTCCCAAAATGCTGGGATTACAGGTGTAACCCACCGTGCTCAGCCTACAGATAAATCTTTCATGAAACGAGGAGTCAATAGATATGGCAAACTTCATTGTTTACTTATTTTAAGAAATTACCACAGACCCTCTAACCTTCATTACCTCAATCAGTCAGCAGCCATCAACACTGAAACAAGACCCTCCACCAGCAAAAAGATGACTGCCTGAAGGCTTACGTGATTGTTAGTATTATTTGCAATAAAGTATGCTTCACTTAAGGTATGTATTTTTTTTAGACATAATGCCATTGCACACTTAATAGACTACAGTATAGTGCAAGCATAACTTTTTTGTTTTTGTTTTTTTGAGACGGAGTTTTGCTCTTGTTGCCCAGGCTGGAGTGCAATGATGTAATCTCGGCTCACCGCAACCTCCGCTTCCCGGGTTCAAGCAATTCTCCTGCCTCAGCCTCCCAAGTAACTGGGACTATAGGCCTGCGCTACCATGCCCGGCTAACTTTTGTATTTTTAGTAGAGACGTGGTTGCACCGTGTCAATCAGGATGGTCTCGATCTCTGGACCTCGTGATCTGCCTGCCTCGGCCTCCCAAAGTGCCGAGATTACAGGAATGAGCCACTGTGCCAGGCCAAGCATAACTTTTATCTGCCCTGAAAACAAAAAAATTTTGTGGTGGTCCAGAACCTAATCTTCAATAATATCTGTGAGGAATGCCTTTATTTTCCCAGGTTTTACAGAAAAGAGAATTGAACTCACAGGGCAAAGTAATATTCCTTGGGTCCCTCAAAGCTTAGTTTGATCCCAACATATTTTACATATGTTGTAAGAGGTTGAAGGATGAGGTAGATATGTATCAGGATTTTTCCATGTCTCATTAAAAAAATAAATCCAGTTTAGTCCTTTGTTCTTATATCATCCAGCCTTCTCAAGCGGTGCCCACATCTCTGCAACCTCTACGTTGCTGTCCCAAGTGAATTCGTAAATGTTTCCTATTATACTAAGAAATTTGAAGAGAATCAAGTATTTTAGGTCCCAAGAATAAAGGCATGGCTGGCTCTTATGCTCCTAGAATGCTTAGCATCTAACTAGAGTAATGTTGACCTTGGAAGTGAGCTCAGGATTCAGTGAAGACAAAGCCAGTGATTAGAGCAGGCCTCCACACACATCTCTTGTTCATATGTCCACTAGTATATTTATTCTTTAATATCTGGATAATAGTTTACTAGGCACTCTGTGTACTGGATTAATTAAGACACAGTCTCTAGACACAGTCTCACCTAGGTACTCCTTCAGATCAAATAACTTCCAAAAACTTTAGCGGTTATAACAATATTGTGTTAAATAAAAATTCATTTAATAAATATTATGGCTTGAAAAGTCTCATATCACTTTTAGTGCATTTCTTTGGTAGTAACTGATAAGCCCTTTGAATTGGATTTTTATTTAAAAAATGCTTATTTCTATGTTCTTATTTTTTAGCTATCCAATTATTGACAATATCTTGATGAATAATATTTTTGATCATCTGAAAATTCAAAATACTGTATATTCTTCCCTTTGTAACCTCTTATTCCATGACAGACCACAGATCATCTGCAGGGATATCCAATCTTTTGGCTTTCCTGGGCCACACTGGAAGAATTGTCTTGGTTCACATATAAAATACACTAACATTAACGATGGCTGATGAGCTAAAAAAAAAAAAATCTATTGCAAAAAATCTCATAATGTTTTAAGAAAGTTTATGAATTTGTGTTGGGCCTCATTCAAAACTACCCTGGCCACATGCAGCCTGCGGGCCACTGGCTGGACGAGCTTGATCTGTAGTTATTGTCCACATCCATTTGTGCAGGGCACTGAATCTGTACCTGATTGAGGCCATTTCCCACGCCCCTCTCTCAACATATGTCCAAAGGAAACTTTACATATGTTGAGGGAAGGGAGTGGGAAATAGCCTGCTTCTATCAGATTTCTCATATCCAGTTTTTTTAACCCCTGAATCTTTGCTCTTAAGGATGGCACTATATAGATGGCTGAGGCCATATTTGGGTCAGTGCCTTCTGCCAGTGATGTCATCCATCCTTTCTGCAGTGTCTGAGGGGCCTGGCCTTCCCCTGACTGGTTTTATAGGTTATATTAAACATGGTGGTTCTCAGTACTTAGTTCCTTCAAATGACTATGTTCTCTGCATGGGCAAGGACAGGGTTAACTTGGAAGTTTTATCCCAGGGAAAGTATGTAGTTGAAAAGCTGTGTGTTCTATTTATTGTGACAGAACCATCATAAAGAATGAAGGAAATCTTGCCTTTGGCACAGAAAGCCTATCCAAGGAGGCTGGAGCTGTGGTAGAAAAGCCAGAAGAGCATTTGCAGACTGGCTAAGGCACTTTGCCATCTTGCACCCAAAGGTAAGTGTCCTCCTGGGAGCCCAGCTCTGTAACGGAAGCCAACAGCCTCCTAACCCTGGGTTCAACATCAGAGGCCTCCTCACTTCTAATGCTGTATGTAATTTCCAGCTATGCTCCTTGTGCTGTCCGTAAATAGAGTGTTTGATGATATTGGGGAAGATTGAATTACAAGACTGGAATTTTCTCATAATTCAGCCATTTGGTGACTCAGTTTTTGAATTAACCACAAATAAATTTGGAAAAGCTAAATAAAAGCTTTCTTTTTTCTTAACAAATAAAATTGAGAGACTTTGCCATTTGGAAAGATTGTTATGTTTTAGTGTCATTCTTTGTTTTTTTTCTTTCTTTTTTACTTTTTTTTTTTTTCTTGAGAGGATTCACCTTTATCTCATTATCTTTCCTTGGACAGTATGGATATATAAAGTCACAGTGAGATGACGTTTCCCAAAAGATCCAAGTTTCAGACTAATGTTGCTTAATATCATAGACTTTCCTTTTAAATAAATGGATGAACCAAGAACTGGATTTTTGCCAACATTTAAAAATTATGTAGAATATTTATCTCTTACAAATTCTGCTGGGCTGGGCACGGTAGCTCACGCCTATAATCACAGCACTTTGGGAGGCCAAGGCGGGTGTATCAGGAGGTCAAGAGATCAAGACCATCCTGGCCAACATGGTGAAACCCTATTTCTATTAAAAATACAAAAATTAGCTGGGTGTGGTGGTGTATGCCTGTAGTCCCAGCTACTTGGGAGGCTGAGGCAGGAGAATTGCTTGAACCTGGGAGGCAGAGGTTGCAGTGAGCCGAGATTGCGCCACCGTACTCCAGCCTGGCGCCTGGTGACAGAGTGAGACTGTCTCAGAAAAAAAAAAAAAATCTGCTGATAACTTCCTTCCTTCCTTCCCTCCCTCCTTCCTTCCTTCCTTCCTTCTTTCCTTCCTTCCTTCCTTCCTTCTTTCCTTCCTTCCTTCCTTCCTTCCTTCCTTCCTCCCTCCCTCCCAACCCTCGTCCCTCTCCATCTCTTTTCCTCTCCCCATCCCCCTCACACACAGGTTTTTTTTCAGGAGCTGGAACATTTAGTTCTGAGCTATTGCTTTTTTCATTATTCATTTGGTTTTTGTATTTTTCCATGTAAAAGGTATTTTCACTTTTTTTTAAATTCAGAAAAAAAATCTTGTCAGTATCAATAAATCTGCATCCAGAGAGAGTCATTTCCTATCAAGGTTTCAAAAGCACTTCATGGTTTTCCAGTCTCCTGTCCCTGCTAATCAACACTGATATTTCACATACACAGGACACAAGATGCCAGCTTCTAAACCAGCTCTTCTCTACATTCCATTTTAGGGGTGAGAATCTGGATTATTTATTTAAAACTGTATAAAGTCCTGTTGTTAAGCTTCTCTCTGTGAAAAGCAGAAAGTGGTTTGAGCCAGGCGTAGAGAGGCTGGGCAGGAAGATGGCTAGATTCTGTGAGAAAGGAGAGAGAAGTTTTATTTCCTGCTATAAATTAAATAGCCTAATTCAACCCTCCACCAGTAATATGATAACCAAGCAATACATTAATGGACAGGGATTATGAAGTCTGGTTTTAGAAAATGGAAACTAGAAGTCAATTTCACTTAAATACTCTTCTGGGCATTTTTTTTTTTTTTTGTCTTTCTTGCAGCCCAAAGCAAGTGCTTGTGTAGAAATAGTAATTATTAAGAGAAATACTATGAATCAACACTTGTTACCGTTTGTAATGTTTCTTTAACTTTCAGTCAAGAAGTGCTACGAGTATTACTTACCTGACTTAATAGTTAAATGAAATGATATAAAGTAGTAATTATCCCATTTTCTGTAAATTTTATTTCTCCCAGTTCAAACCTTTATCATTTTATTTTTTATCCTTGAAAACTAATCTATGTGGTATGTTTTATTTTATACATATAACATGGCAATTCATTCACACAGCAGAAGACACATTTTTGTAGTCACTTCTCAAGGCTTTTACAAAGCCACTTCTCAAGGCTTTTATTTTTAGCCTAACTCACATAAGTTACTGCTATCTAATGATAGGTAATTTACCAAATCCCAGCTTTGGGAACACTTTAAAATCAAAGCGAAAGCTGCACATATTTAATAACTAATGTATGTATACAGGTGTGATCATGATAATCTTACTACTTAAGTGATTATTGAATTGGAATTCATCTTCAGTGTTCACACTGAAAGTGGTTTGGAATGACCAGAAGTGGAATAAGAATTGCACTTGGGTAAAACAGAAAATGAAATAAAATTGCTTCTAGAGCATAGAGTCACTATATCTATCTAGCACCCAAATACTTGGGAAGAAAAGTAAGCCTAATACTCTTGAGACCATGGTTAAATATGATTAAGTGTGATTTTTTAATTCTTACAAATGTGGAGCCTGCTGAAGATCAGCTTCTATCAAGTCCCACTGATTGAATTTGGGCATACTGTAATTTACTGGGCTGGAGCAGAAACAGTAATTCGGTGAGGCCATCATAAGCTCGTTAGAAACACACTGGGAATGCTTAATGCTGGGCAACCCACAGGTTTTTGCATCCATTTTATAGCGATCCCCTTTTGCCTTGCCCACTGTTCACTACTGTGCGCCGTTGATAGCATGGTTGTTTTCAAACACGCCCAGAAAAGGAGAAGTATTTTTTTAAAACTAGACTTAAGTCACTAAGAAACATATAAAACAACATTTCAGAGGATTAAAAAAAAAAAAAGAAAAGAAAGAAAAGGACTTCTCATATGTTGTTAATCATGGTAAGATTGGTTAGCTGTTAAGTAGTGTACAGTGCAATTGCAACTAATCAAGAGCTCAAACATCCTACACAATGAAACAGAAATAATTTTTCTCTGTAAGCTGCTATTGTTTCCTGCCGCAGCTTTCCGTGGACTAATAAAAGGTTTAATTTTAAATTGTGCAACGGAAATGTCAGTGTTACAAAGAAATACAGTATAAAGCTGCCTGGCTTACCATCAGGCAAAACACATAAGGAATTAGACCTAAATAGACTAAAGCTAAGTGAAGCTTAAACAAATCTGAGCCACCACTCCCCCCACCTGCCCTGTGCACTTTTTTCCCCTTGCCCCTAATTGATGTGACCACATTAAAAAAAGCCTGGTTTCCAACATCCTCACCTCTCAGATGAGAATGTTCTGATAAGGTGTGAGAGCTCTGGTTATGAGGTATATGTGTCTGTGCTTATGATATCAGTTACGCACAGTGGGTGATTTAGTTCAAACAAGGGACATTTATTCTGATGTTTCACAGGAAGAGAGGGGGAGGCAGGGCAAGGGAGAGAAAGATGGCTTAAAGGCTTCCTGCATTCAAATGCTGTGCCTTTTTCATTTTTACTACCATCAAAAAAAAAAAAAATCACTAAGATAAAATTTAAATCCAAAACTTGTTTTTGAAACTTCAGTTTAGTAAGAAAGTACTACATACTATACGAATAAATGTAAAGGGACAATTCTACTGAATTCTGAGTTGTGGATTTTGCAATGTAATTTGACTCATGTCAAACATAATCGGCAAAGAGAAAAAAATATTTTAGGAAAGCATGCACATTAACTAGTTAGTGTTTATCACATGGTATTGTTCTAAAAAACCAAAATGCCTTGGGAATTTGGGGGATTTGATTATATTTGTTTATTCTTGTATCTATCCACAAATATGTGTTAATTACTCACTGCTTCCTTGTATTCCGTCTTATGGTTGGTTCAAATGCAGTAAATAACATTTTTTCTCAAAAGAATTACAATCTATTTTTTTAAGTCAGACACAGTGGTATCCACTAGCTGGGAAACATCTCCATGCTGTACTAGGTAAAGAGTCTGGATGTTGGAACCGGCTAGTACCAGGACTCAGATTCCAGCTATGCTTGGAACAAGTCACATCAGAACACTGGGCCAGTAAAATGAAGGCAGTAATACCTGCTGGCTAGTTGCGAAAATGAGAGAAGATGGATAATGCCTGTAAAGTATCTGATGCAATCTCAGGCACACAGTTAGTGCTCAACAATTTGTAGCTCTGTAGGGAAGGAAAAAATAATTTTCTCTCTGCTTTTCATAGTTCTTCATTCAAATGGACCCCACTAACAAAAGACAGATTAATAAGAGAAAAACAGAAGTTTAATAACATGTATACCTCATGTTTCCATAAGAAATACCTAGAGAAATGAGAGAGCTTTGAATTCAGGCTTAAATAGCACTGTCCATGGAAACAAAGAATGAAGGCTATAGGGAAGCTCAGAAATGGGACATCACCAGGAAAAGCACTGAAGCCGGTGCCTTCGCTATGGACAGGCCTCCAGTGATTTGGAGCCATCCTTCTGCTCCTGGTCCTGAGAATGAGACTCCCTCACAAATGAAGATTTCCTTTATATTCCTAACCTTGTTTTCAGAGCTTCTCTGGTTTCTTCAGTTTCCCCAAGCACTATCAACTCAAAATAATCCTTATATCAAAAGGCGTATTTTGGGGTGGCATATTCTCATCTCCTATAGGAGTAATAATCAAAATAGTTAATAGGCCATTATATGACTTGTATTATGTTTTATATTTTTCCCTCCTCTTTTAGGCATTTGCTTCACTGCCACCAGAATTATTTTTTCTCAACTACAGTTCTGTTACTGTGATTTTCCTACCCAAAGTCATTTGTCTACAGCTACAGTTTTCAAGCATTTTTTAGTAGGCAATTCTTCATTAAAAAAAAAAAAAAAAACCTATATACCAACTGAGCTAAAAAGCACTATTTTAGTAGTATAAACATATTTTAAACTTTGTAACATATACTTATTTTAAGGCAAGAACATAAGAACAATGAGGTTTTTTAATAACTAAAACAATGTTGAGGTAGTCTATAATAATTTTAAATTGACTGCTAGGAATGATTGGAAGTCTTATATCAGTCCTCACATTAAAGTTATTTTGGACTTTCATTTTGTTTGCACAGAATAAAGATGATATTTATTCATAAAACTAGTCATTAATGATGAGACCTTCATTATATCTCAGTTTACAATTTCATTATTTAAATAATTTAACTGATCTTTTAAGAAGACAAAAACTTTTGTAGTTCGCAAACACTATTGAAAATTTTTTGTCTCCTCACTTAAGTGTCATAGAACTCTATTCACTCTTTTTTCATGTATATTATATTGTTACCTTTTAAGATTTTTCATTTGTTAGAATATTTTGGTCTCTGCCTCCTCCCCCACAAAACCCAACTGTGACAGATGATCTGCTTATATATCTTGAAATATTGAAATAAATGTTACAAATGTTTGGCAAAAAAAAAAAAAAAAAAAAAAAAAAAAAAAAAATTCCAAGGACACCATCCCTTTCCTCAAGCTCTATCTGCCAATTTCCAGTGTTACAGATGAGAAATCTGGTGGCAGTCTAATTATTTTCCTTTGTTTGACCTATCTTTCAAGAAACTTACAAGATTTTCTTTTATCTTTGGAGTTGAGTATAATAATGAATTATATCTAAGCCAGCGTTTTAACTAGCACTTGATGAGCCTCATATATTTGGAAATTCAAGTTTGACCATTGAGGTTTATCTTTCTTTGCACTTCCTTACTTTCTTGGACGTCAAGATGCTTCAGCCTAATCGTGTATGCTGCAGCCCCAGTCCTAGAATCAGCTGTTTATTCAGAGTGTATTGCTTCCTTTAAATGGAAATGATATTAGAAACCAAGATCTGGACACTGGGCATGCTGGTTACTACACAAGTGTGATTGCTTTTAGACCCTTGTGGTGAGCCGAGCTGTAGTCTACTGTGTCTATGCAAATACCTCTCATTGTTTCTGTAACTATACAGGCACATCTGCATTAAGTTAAAGATGAGCTCATATTGATCGCTCTGATTCTAATACAAAACTGCATGGTTTATTCCAGTGTTTTCCCCTTGCTTTTCTGCAAACTTCCTCTCTAACAGTAAGGAATCTCCTGTTCCTACCACCCAGCATCCATTTATTTATTTTTTCCAACCCAGCATACATATGCAGCAGTTTCATAATTTTAACCCATATCCCAGAAAAGTACTTTTTAATTATTGAAATTATGATTTTTTTTAAAAAAAGACTATTAAAAATCCTTTTAGAATAATTTTATTGTTTGGATACTTCAGTATTTAGGCTTGACGGATTTTTTTTGTAGAAAATAGTGACTAGTTTCTATTTCCCTTGAAATATTAATGTCAGCACTTTAAAACAAGACAATCAATAATATTCTGAGTGATAGAAATCCTGTAAATCACTGCAATTATCACAAGTAACTTGAAGGGCCACAATTTAAAGATAATGCCTTAACTAAATGGGCTGGTTATGTGGCATTGACCAGTGCTGTTTTAAAGAATAACATCTGCTTAATTGTTATTACTATTAAAAGTAGAACAATTTGGAAAATATAGAAATAATGTCTCTTTTTCTTCTACTGTTTCCCCAATTATATTACCTGTGATATGGAGAGTAAGTTGCTTTGGGGATTACCATGGGTGCCAGGGTAGTTTCTGTGTAACTTGTAAATTCTAGCTAGTGTGGTTATTCATAAAATTTGGAGCAGTGGAGGATGATTAGTTGTAATTACATATTTTAGAAATTTTCTTTATACTAAAATATCATTATATGTCATTTTATTATTTTGAAATTATGTTTTCTAAACTATGAATATTTCATTCATCTTCAGCAGTCTAGATCTGAGAAATACCAAGACAATTCTCATATTATGGTTTCTTCTCCATTTACATATGTGTTAAGCATCCCACAAAATAATAAGCCTGGGCGAAGCTATCACATAAAACAAGAACAAGGTTCTTGACTGAATTAGCAGGTTGCATTTTTCAGTAGCTGATTCATATAATATTTTGCAATCTATGTAGCAGAACATTTCATAAATTTTCTTATTAAACTTTCTGACAGTACAGTCTTTACAGCACAGGTAATACAATAAGTTATTTGAATATCATAAAATTTAAACCCAAGTCATGCTTTTTAAAATAACATAATTATTTAGTTTTTTGTAGTCAAGGTGTTAAAAGTTTTATTTTCCTGCCTACTGCATATATTACAAAATGTTATCACTTCACAAGAATCACTTAGCAGGAACTCTTTTTCAAAATTCACTTCATAAAACATAATGGAGTTGGATTTATTTTGCTGCAGTTAAAGATAAACCCAAAGGACAAATAAGTAGGATTGTTGTGTTTTTGCCTGTGAATGATTATATAAGAAGTTGATTTAATTTCTTATTGTCACTTTGGCCAACATAGTTGAATTATCAGTTGATAGCTAGGTTTACTTTGCTACTAGTTTTCTTGAAACTAGTCCAACATATAATAACTCTTCAATTATTTTACATTTTCTAGTTTTAGGCAGAAATGCCTATCTAGTTTTAAGTGTAATTATTTTACCTTATAAAACACAAAAATATTGCATTTATAAATATAAAATTTATACAAAATAAAGATACATATTACTATATGTTTTTAAAGTAGATTTAATGTAGCTTAGCATCTCCTGAAATTGAGTAGACATGATAAGGATAGAATGTTTTAAAAATGGTGGATACAGCACTGCAAACTTCCTACATAATGTTTTTTTACATTAAAAGTTTCAGTAATTGGACAGAGAGAGTCAAATCTCTATCCCACAATGAGATCACTTGTTGCAGTTTCTATATTGATGACCCCCATAAGGTTAAAATTTGGTATATTTATGTTTGTTTCTGAAATTTTTGGTCACAGATTAAAACACTATTTAAAATACAAATTAAATGGGTTCTGAATAAAATATTTGAGGGACCCTCAAAATTTTCCATAAAACTCCAGGAAATCATAGTACACATTTTGAAAGCTACCTGTAGCATTAAGTCTGGCCTCGCCACTTACTTTTCAATTTTATTTACACTCAGGCTCCTGCCATGCAGTTGGTCTCATCGCCTGGGATCTCCAATACCTTTCCAGTCACTGCATTTTCTTGGACCTTCCATATTCTTTTCCACTTGTGTAGTGTAGGGGAAAAGAAATTTCTTAGGTTCAAGACTGAGGTCCCTATAACAAAAGACAAAGTAGCAAAAGAATACAACTGTAATTAATATAAGTTTTATGTAATATGGTACGTTACCTATGGAAAAGAAGATCCAAAGAAATGGGTAAATGTGTGTATTTTTATGCTACATTTTATGAAGACGTGGATGGTTGTGGAAAAGTGTGATTGGATGAAGGGTATGATCTACTGGTAAAAGTCAGAGAAAGTTTAGCAGGACCTCTTTGTTTAGGTGTTTCTCTGTGTCCCTGAGTCTTTAGAGATAGGATGCTCCAACCCTCTGATTAGAGAGAAGGCATCTCTCCAATGAGGGTCTTATAACCTGCTTCAGGGGAAGGTCAGAAAACCCTTCTTAGGTTTTATGACTTGTTTCAGGGAGAAGAGGGGGAAGGTAAGAGTGGCCTTTCTGCTTCTGCTATTTTCTCAAATACAAAGATGCCATATTTGGGGGTAGCATGTCCTTACCCCCGTAAATGACTTTGTCTTGCTCTTCCTTATGCTTTTCTTCTTTGGTCTTCTTGGCAAATATTTGTGCTCATTAATGTCAAGTCTTAGCTTAAATGTCTTCTCTTTGGGGAAGTCCCTAATTTTCCCTGCAACAGTCTGGTAGCTTAATGCTCAGTGCTCCCTCAGGATTGTGCACCTCCATTGCTAAAGAAAACCCATATGCTCTCTCCTTCCATGCTGTATTAATCAGGGTTCTCCAGAGGGACAGAACTAATAGGATAGGTATATCTCTATATCTCTGTAGCTATCGCTATCTCTATATCTTCCTCTCTCTATATCTAGGGGAGTTTATTAAGGAGTATTAAACTCACATGATTACAAGGTCCCACAATAGTCCATCAGCAAGCTGAGGAACAAGGAGGCCAGTCCAAGTCCCAAAGACGAAGAACTTGAAGTCCTATGTTCGAGGGCAAAAAGCAACCAGCATGGGAGAAAGGGGTAGTCTGAGAAGCTACGCCAATCTAGCCTTTTCACATTTTTCTGCCTACTTTATATTCCCTGGCAGCTGACTAGATGGTGCCCACCAAGATTAAGGGTGGCTCTGCCTTCCTCAGCCCACTGACCCAAATGTTAATCTCCTTTGGCAGTACTCTCACAGATACACCCAGGATCAATACTTTGCATCCTTCAATCCAATCAAGTTGAAACTCAGTATTAACCATGACACATGCCCAGAAAAGAGGAGAACTTTGCTGCTTTCCACCCACAGAGTGTGCATAGGATGTGCCCAGTGTCCCCAGGTCTGCACCAGCTGCTCCCAGGAAGACCTGGCTGAGCTGCAATGTCAGAGTCTGACATTGATAGAGCTACATTTCAGAAGTGAACAACTTAAAAGAGGATGTGCATCCACTCTTCTTCATCATGGTCCTGTTCCAGGGCTGTGAAGCAAGACAAGAGCCTTTGGAGCTGTAACCCCAGGGGCCAGTCATATACCTGTAGGACATGCTTAATTCTGCAGTGAACAAAATCTGTATTGAGGGTGACTTAGGCCTTTGTTGTTTACTGCAATACAGTTTACAAAAATCCTTGTATCTTTGGGGGAAGGAGCTGCTTGCCCAGATTAATAAAATTGTATCTCATTTTTTATTTTGCTTGTCATCCTTTAATGTATGTGTCATGAACCAAAAAAAAAAAAAAAAATCTTAAGGACTATGGAGTAACAAGATTCAGGCATATCAATGCCTGATGTACATGCCATTTATGAAGGTGTTTGTCTACTTCACCAAGCTGTTTAATTTCTGGAAGAAAGGGTAGGGTATTTGAGCCCCTGTGACATGAATGTGGACAAACAGAAAAGAGGACATGTTATAAAAGTGTATTAAATAAACACATTGTCAGAACAGTCCTTATAGGGTTTGACCTGGGGAGTATACAAAGTGAATCAGAAGGGGAAGGTAAGAGATGAGGTGGAAAGACTGGAGGCAGCATAATTAGCGGTTCAGAGAAAGGACCCTGGAGCCAAACTCACCAGCTTGAATCCTGATTCTGATCCTTTGCTAGCTGTGGTACCTTGAGAATTTACTTGCTTTGCCTTGGTTTCTTCATTAATAAAATGAAAATAATAATTGTATATACCATATTTTAAAAGGATTAAATGAGTTGGTATTTATAAAATGATTAGAGTAGTGTGTGGCTTCCCTATTAACTACAGGTTTATTCAATCAATCAATTAATCAATGTGATAATTAGTGGGATATTATAGTGATATTGATGACTTGAACTTAAATGATGACAATGGAATGAGAGTTTGGGGAAACTTCTTGGTCTTTTTTGAATTTATGAACACTGGCTTTCCATCCATGAAATTGATATGGTTAATTTTAGAGGTTAAGAGCCTCTAAAAATTTGCCCTTCTACAGTCAGATTATAGGCTTATTTTATCTTTATGACATTCAGAGAGTGGAGACACAATTTGATGGGGAGTCTGTCCATCTTGGTTCTCTCGAGTCCTCTTTTCTTACAACATGGGTATTGTGGGAAAATGTGATCTTTCTGTCAAATTGTTTTCAAAAAAACTTTTCAGCCAAGAACGCTGCAAAATTTCAGAAAATATTACAAATCTTCGTGACTGAAAGCAAGTAATCACAGTTAATATAAATATAAATCTATGTAGTTACCATATTTCCAGTATAGCCAATAAGAAAATCTAGTGATTGTGATTTAAGATTAGTATGGTTAAAAAAATTAACAAGAGACTTTTGTTGCCCTAAACCAGGGGCACATATGATGCTTTTTGCCTTTAATGAACTGCAAAAAAGCAGCCCATCGTGACCCACAGGAGGATGAATTACAAGAAGGTAGCTCTGCCTCCTGTCTGGCCCTGCTCTAAAGACAAGCTGGGATGAATGGCTACTTCACCCTGACACAAGGGATATGTGTAAGGCACAAAATGCCAACCACACACAAAAGGTCTGCTAAGCCTTTATCAAAAGAGAAATAAAATTTCTTGTCACTAGTATCACCTAGCTTGGTGTTAGGTTTCAACATAATTTGAATCTGTTATATAGGTAATATTAATAGATGACATTATTTTGATTTATTATGAAAAAAGATCCAGGAATTATACAGTGAATATAGGTTCAAAAACCATTTTATCAGGCAATCTCAGTGTACCTGGCATTGTCAAAGCTCCTAAATCGAAAAATAAAAAGATAGTAAATCAGCGTGCAAATATTTATTTCCTAAAGTGTACTTTTTAAAGCAAACAATTCCTCTTAAATAATAACTGGGAAGATCAAGTAAGACAATAAAAGAAAAACATGTGGCTGGGCTCTGTGGCTCATGCCTATAATTCCAGCGCTTTGGGAGGCAGAGGCCTGTGGATCACCTGAGGTCAGGAGTTAGAGACCAGCCTGACCAACATGGAGGAATCCCGTCTCTACTAAAACTACAAAATTAGCCCGGCATGGTGGCACATGACTGTAATCCCAGGTACTCAGGAGGCTAGGCAGGAGAATTGCTTGAACCCAGCAGGCAGAGGTTGTAGTGAACCAAGATGAAACCATTGCACTCCAGCCTGGCAATAAGAGCAAAACTCTGTCTTAAAAAAAAAAGTAAAAACATGTAAACCCCAAAGTAGTTTTAAAAGATTAGTTTTGCAGTTAAATTAGTTTTAAAAAACTAATTTAAAAGATTAGTTTTTAAAATAATTATGTAGTTTGATAATTTATGGATTATTATCTTGAATTAATATAATAGTGATACTAAGAATAAATATAATAAATTATGTTTACCAAGAAAAAAGAAATGGTTTAATGGTCACTTTGCATTTAAAAGGTGATATGATTAAAGCCTCATTATTTCACTCACTTTCAAAAATCGTGATTCTGTAGATATGATACAGAACTCTTATTTTTTTAATGTGATTTTTAAAAATCCCAAATTGTCAGCTTGCTCAATAGACTTAAGTTCTCTGTATCTTCATTTACCTGAGTGTGAAAAGGAAATACTAACTCATCTATGCCTCTTTTATTCAAACAATAATTGCCAATAGTTTGTATTTTCATATGTTTTAAGATTGAAGGTGATATAGAAGTGCTTTAAGAATAAATTTTAACAGAGATGATAATCAATCCATACACATATAATAATATTCAAAGAATTTTTTTGGATATTTTTACAGTTTGTAGATTCCCATAGTTTAGGCTTACGTCATGGTTTTCTAAGTGGATTAACAGAAAATAGCATTAAATTGACATTTAGCTTTCTGATTTTTGGCTACTATATAAATTCAGCTTGGGCTAGAGTACAGTGGATTCTGAGTTGTGAATAAACAATATAAAATACTTATCCAATTTGTGTTTGAGAGTATTTATTGATGTAAATTATTTACCAATTTCAATTGCTTCAGTGAGTATTTTTTCAATTTCTCATTTTAATTTTATATTAACCAGTATCTATTCAGACCTAATATAATCTGTACAGGCTGTGTCCACAAAGGCTCTTATTGTGAGCTCCATATGCAACATATTTCAACAAATATTTCACACCAGAAGTGAATTGTAAGCATGTAAAATTTTTGTGAACTGGACTGTGAAATATCAGAAGCAATACACTCTATCCAAGTTGACAGCTGATATCTGATATGAAAATAGGGTATTTTCCTTCAAATGTGGGTATCTTGTCACTTTGCATTGGATTGATATAAACAGCTATGCAAGAGGAAAATTACTGTAAAAACAAAATCATTCTTTTATAAATACAGTAACCAAAAATAAAACAAAACAAAACAAAAATCAAAACTGTTTCTATGTTTTTAATATCTGAAATTCTGTCTTACTCTAAGAGTCTGATAATCCATTGTTGATGTTTATGAAATGGTGTATTAGTCTCTTCTTGCTGCTGTAACAAATTGTCAGAAATTTAACGAATTAAAGCAACACATATATTTGATCTTACCAGTCTGGAGGTCAGAATTCCAAAATGGGTCTCAAGGGGGCTAATATTAAAGTGTTAGCAGGGCTGTGATCCTTTCTGGAGGTTCCAGGGGAGTGTGGTATAATAAAAATTATTTGGTCTTTGTTCCTAAGATTTCTGGCACAGGGCTCCTAAACTCTTTAGAATCTCCACAGTGAAGTGTTTCTTTGGTATACAAACGCATGTCTCCTGGATGACGTCCCCTAGATAGCTTCATGATGGGAGCTGGTCAGCAGAAAGGCCAAGCCTTGATTAGGACTTTCAGGCCTACCCCAGCCCCACCTCTGGGGAGGGGAGAGGGTCAGCCACCAATGGCTAATTATTTAATCAGTCATGCCTCTTTAATGAAACCTTTATAAAAGCCCTTAAAAGAGAAGGTTCAGAGAGCTTCCAGGTCGGTGAACATATGGAGGGTCCCAGAGGACGCACTGGGAAACACGGAAGTTCCTCCCACGAGCCCCTCCCCTCCCCTCCCCTATGGATCGCTTTCATTCGGCTTTTCCTGAGCAGTCTCCTTTAAAATAAAACATCAATAGTGAGCTAAGTGTTTTCCTGAGTTTTCTGAGTCCTTCTAGTGAATTATTAAACCTGAAGAGGAGTCATGGGAACCCCTGAATTTGTAGTTAGTGGGGCAGAAATGTGGGTTGCCCGGGAACCCCAGTTGTGGCTGGCCTCTGACATGCAGACAGTCTCGTGGGACTGAGTCCTTATCTTGTGGAGTCTGTATTAACTCCAGGAGTTGGTGACAGAATTGAATTAAATTTTTGGATACTCACTTGGTGTCAGAGTTGGAGAATTGATGCTGGAAAAGACACAATATATATGATGTTGGGGAAAAAATCTTTTGGAGAGAATTCATTTTCTCATTTTTCCAGTCTCTGGAGGACTCCTGCTTTCTTTGGCTCCTGCCCCTTCCAACTTTCAAGCCAGCAATAGCTGATTAAGTCTGTCCCGCATTGTATCACTCTCATACTGACTCTTGTGCCTCCAAAACCCCCTGCACTAACCTTGGAGTCACCGGGTGATACACAGTAATCTTAAGGTCTACTCAGCTGAGTAACCACAATTCCCTCTGCAACCTTATTTCGCCATGTCTTGTAATGTAACATGTACACAGGTTTGTGGAATTAGGATGTGGTTCTCTTTAGGGGTTCACCATTCTGGTATCACAAACGGTGATAGCAGAAAATGGATTCTTTCACAGGAGAAATTACCTGGTAACCCCAAAATTTAATGAATTATATAAATGCCAAAATTTAATGAATTATATAAATGAGTTCGTTCAAATTATCCTGTGATGCTAGAATTTTGATATATCAAATGAATACTAGAATAAGTGAAAAAGAAAATTCCAGCAAAACCTTCAGAAGACATGATTTCTAGTGTTCTTTCTGCTCTGCCCTTAGTGACCTTGGGCAAATCATGTCATCATTATTGAGTTTCCTCCTCAACGAGAATGACAATACCTGTAATAATTCAAAAAGTTGCTTGGAGAAAGCAGCAAAATAATGTTTCTAAAAATACACTGGAAATCATGTAATATTTTAAAATATTGTTATATAAATATGCTATTGACCGGAGCTTAGCAAATTTGTGAAACAAAGTTATTGCCCATTATAATACTCTTTGCTCCAATACTGTGCAAACTTCAGGACTAGCAAAAGTCAGCCCACTCCTCGAAACAGAATTTTACCCTATAATTGCCATATATACCCTGCCCTCTACCCACTCTCCACCCTTTTACAGCCCTTTCTGCCCCAATCAAGTTGGAGAGAAACATAACCAAAAGAAAAGCTATTTTGAAAAGCAGCGGAGGATTGAAAATAAAGAACAGTTCATGAAACTACGATTTTGTTTTCTCCACTGGGGGAAAAAGCTGAGGAAATCTTAATAATTATCTTCAAGAACATGAAGCCTTGCAAAACCAAGAATACTGACAAAATAAGAAACAAGCTTAAGGATAAAAGATTCAGTTTAGGCTTCAGAAATAGCTTCCCCACATGAAAGTCAATAATGGCTGAAATGGGATGCTAAACGTTTTATATTTTCCTGATTTAGAGGTTTATGGAAGAAAGAAAAGTATTCTTACATTCTGTAAAGGAGATAAAGTATCTCTGACTTCATTTTAAAGGTAACAAAAGTGGATCCTTACTGAAGTAACATGTTCAATACCAAAACGTATTTGCTCTTTGTCAGAATGATTTTGGCTATTCTTGGAATATTATTTTCCCAGATAAATTTAGAAACCTCTTTGTTAACTTCCCTGGTAAACCCTGTTGTGATTTGGGTTAGATTTATTTTAAGTTTATAGATTGATTATTTGTGGGACAAGTAAATATTTTCGGATTGAGGATTGCAACCCATTCAAATGGCACATTTCTCCACGGATTTGGATTTTCTTTAATCTCCTTCAGTAACATTGATGTTTTGCTGCATAAAGTTCTTGCACTTCTTGAGGATTTTTCCTCAATGATGCATAGTTTTAATGGGTATTGTGAATATTTTGCTTTTCTTCACTTTTCATAAATTACAATGTACACAATAAAATGCAGATAAAACATGTATAGAAAGCTTAATACATGCATAGAGTGACCAAAGTCAAGGGAAAAAAACAAACAAGCACACATTTTCCACTCCAGAAACCACTCCACTCATGTCCTTCCCCCTAAATAATTACTTGAATGCTTAAAATAACCCCCTTTGTACTCACAGGCTACCATTATACTAATTTTTGCCATAATCACTTCCTTGCTTTGTAGTTTTATTATGTAATTGTATATCTGTAAACAACAGAATTTAGATTTGTCTGCTTTTAGATTTTATATTAATAGAAAAGTATAGTCTTTGGCATCTTGTTTATCTGCTCAAAATTGTTTATTCATCCATGATTTGTGAATATATTATAATTTATTACTCATTTCACTGACCCATGTGATGCTTTGTTTTATGTGTCAGCTTGGCTAGAATATAGTACTCAATTATTTAATCAAATAACAATTTAGAGGCCACTCTGAAGGTACTTTGTACATGTGGTTAACATCTATACTTAGCTGACTTTACATAAAGGAGATGACCCTTGATAATGTGGATAGGCCAGTCCCAATCAGATCTCTATGTATATATGTATGTATGTACATATGTATGTATGTATGTATGTATCTATCTATCTATCTATATCTATCTCTCCATCTGCCTATATTTCTAGTTCTGCTTCCCTGGAAAACCTTGACTGATGCCACCCAGTTTTATGGAAGATGACAGTATGGACTTTCATGCATTTGTGTTTTGGAACACATGTACAGGGCTTCCCAGTGCATATATCTATCTACGAGTAGATTTTCTGGGTATCATAATTTTCAATTATTAGGGGACACTCAGTGTTTTATTTAAATGTGCTGCCAATGTGCATTGCCATCGGCAGTGTATGAGAGTTCTGATTTCTCCATATCTTCAGCAATAGTATTGTCAGACAGTTCCACTGAAGTCTGATAAGTGTGCAGTATCTGTGCTTTTTTGTACCTTTTTTTTTTTTAAATTGTACTTTGAATTTGAATTTGAATCATATTCTGATGAGCAACACTATTGATCCACTTTCATATCCTTGGTGCTCATATGGATATCCACTTTTGTGAAGGGCTCTTTCCATTTTTTATTAGACCGCCTGTTTTTTTTCAATTATTTAAAAGGGTTTTAAGCATAGATTCTAATCCCTTATTTGAAATGACTTCTTTCCTTCTGCACCTTGTTTTTGCCCTGCTTCTTTGCTGTCTTTAAGAGACCATTTTACCATACAAAAATGTATTCATGTTTTCCTTTATTGCTAATGCCATTATTATTTAGAAAATAATATTCAATCTTGGGATGTTTAATATATTTTTCTGTAATATCACTTGAAATCTTTATGATTTTTATTTTCACAATCTTTTAATCTATCTGAAATTGACTTTTTCATGTATATTAAAGTATGAGACTAATTTTCTTTTATTCTAAATGGTACTTAATTGCCCAGCATCACTTGTTGGAATGAACGTTAATCTACTCATGTCCCTTCTGTCATATATTAAATTTCCATAAGTGTGTAGATTTTCTTATTGTTTTTCTATTATGTTCTGTTGTTCTGTTTCTAAATCTTTTCTTCAATTCCATAATAACTAATAATATATCAGAATATCTTGAGACTAAGTTCTCTCTACTTGATTTGCTTCAAGTGATCTGGTTATTATTTTTTCACTTTTATTTAAAATTACTGTGTTACGTCTACAGTAAAAACAAAAAAAAGTATAGTATTGAATATCTAAATATATTTGGGGAGAATTAGTGTCTTCATAATATTTTATTTTTCTATCAATGAATGTGGCGTATTTCCCCATTTGTTTTTAAAAGTGTTTTTAGTGAAATTTTTTATTTTCTCAATAGAGTTCACACATTTTATAGATTTATTTCTATGTAATTTACACTTTTAATACTATTTGGGTTGGTTTTTTTTGTTCCTTTGTTGTTTTTTATATTATTTTAGATAATGTCTGACTCTATCACCCAGGCTAGAGGCTGAAGTGCAGTGGCATAATCTTGGCTGACTGCAACCTCTTCCTCCCAGGCTCAAGCAATACTCCTACCTCAGCCTCCCAAGTAGCTGGAACTACAGGTGTGCTCCACCACGCCTGAATGATTTTTGTATTTTCTGTAGAGATGGGGTTTTGCCATGTTACCCAGGCTGGCTTGTGAGCTCAAGCTGTCTGCCTCCCTTGGCCTGCCAAAGTGCTGGGATTATAGGCATGAGCCACCGTGCCTGGCCATAATACTATTTTTATTTTTTCTTGGCATAAGTTATGGTATAGAGAAATAAAATTGAATTTTGCTTTACTATCATTCGTAGTAATACTATATTCTCAATGACTCTTTGTTTCACAAGTTTTTGAGAAAGTAGTGCATAAACCTATCAATATAATTGTAAAAGTCTACAATTTATCCTTTTAATTCTGTCAAAAGGGGTCAAGTTCAAATAAATTCATGTTTATTTAAATATTTTAGTAATTTCATAATCTATCCAATTTTATCCATATTAAAACATTTTTATCCTTTCAAAAAAACATTTTTAATTCAACTTGTATTCTTTTCGCATTTACAAATAAACATGCATGCCCAACTTTGTAATTTTCGAGTAGTTTTTTAAAGTATACCATATCATTTTCCCCCTCCAGAATAAGATTCATTAATTCTCTATAAATATCTTATTTCTCTGTATTAGAATGACAGACTTTATTTTACTAAAAAGCAATATTTACAGAAGTTTTCTTAAAATATGATGGGAAAATTACCTAAATGCCTAGAGGCCCATAGCTTTTTAATGATCATTCACAACAATCAAGTTGCTGCTTCTTGCCTTTTTCACATGTGAGAACAGTGAACAAAGATAAAAAGTAGATGTGTTCATATGCATTTAATAACCAAAGGACTAAAAAAAATCTGCCCTTGAATTCTTCCATATTTCTAACATTTCTAAGGAGTTCTGCTAGAATAAGGAAGATTGTGCACTCTTGAAGTTTGGATGACAATGACATATAATTTGTGCTATCTAGCCAGTCCAGGCCTCAGTGGTCTTAGCTGTGGTCTCATTTGGCCCTGAGCTGCTTTATTGCATCATTTGTTAGTGGACAGCCTGGATGGGGAGCACTTGGCGAATTAATAGCAAAACTGTTCAGTTCTATAGTGCTGGAGTCACTTACTCTTCAATGAATCTAAATGTGTCTACATTATAATGATAAATTTTGGTTCTCAGATGAACTCTAGAAGCTGCAATTTCAGAAATGAATAATTCAAATTTAAAAAGAAAAAAACAGTTATTGAAGTGAAATTTTGTGAGCTAGTCATGACCACTTGAAAGTTACCTGCATGACTTTCTCATTAGGTTCAGCTCTAATGTTTGGAACTGGTTTATAAAGCTACCGTATTTTAATAATCTTCCAGGGATTGCCAAGCCACTATATGTCCTCTGGAATTCCATCTCTGGTTACTTCTCTCATTCCAATTACTTCTTAGGGGCAGGTGTTGCTTCTACTGGGAATTGTAGTTCTTGTTTTAGTGTGGACAAGAGTTGACTTTTCCTCCCACCTGCTACCCTTGCCCCTAGATCCACTGGGATGATATATCTGGCCTGCAAAGATGGGCCTCAAAATGGGATATGGTGATGCCAAAACTCCAG
The DNA here is from genome assembly GCF_009761245.1 of Sapajus apella. Lineage (NCBI taxonomy): Eukaryota > Metazoa > Chordata > Mammalia > Primates > Cebidae > Sapajus > Sapajus apella. The sequence goes on from NW_022436975.1 coordinate 11,069,980, forward strand.
AACACTTTGGCTAAATCTTCTTGAGAGACTATGGTCTGACCTCCACTCTTTTTTTAAAAAATTTTACTTTGATCTGTTTTTTTTTAAAATATTTCATTTAAAACTTGCCAAAACTAAGTAACTAGATGATATTATTCTCTGTCTTTATGATTCTGTGGGCTTACCTCTTCTTTGGGACTATTTACATGCTTCAAATATATATTTAAAGTAGTATTTAATATTTGTTATATAATTAATATTAAATATTGAGACTGTATATTATCCTTTCTGTTTTTGTTAATATTGCATATGTGTATACAATGATTCTTTTTATTTTTAATTGTATGAATCATTTACAAATAATACATGTCAACATAAATACATTTTACTTCTTTTCTAAAATAAATCATTAGGAAGAAGAACGGCAGTGCTTTACATTTTTGCACGTCTCTTTAATATCTGACATAATAGAAGAAAGCTGGTCTCTCATATCTGCTTTTACATTAGGACTTTTACAATATCACACCTTAGGTAGCCTCTAAAAAACTCCTTGGTACGCTCATGAAAGAATGAGAGTGAAAAAGATAAATGACATCTTACTATTATAAAAATAGCTTTGACTTTGAATTCCCTTAAAAGGCTCTTGAGGACCCCCAAGACCACACTTTGAGACCCACTGCTCTAGTCTGATCTCCTTATCTTACATATAAGGACATTGGATCTCAGAGAGAGTGAGAAACCCAAAATCTCACAGCCCGTTAATGACAGAATATGGATCTCAGATGGCTTGTCTCACTTCTCTTGGTTTAGATTCTCAATCAGAAACCTAGGAAATATACCCTAATGGCCTGTCGTCCTCTCTCTGGTTGCAAAGATGGTCACGATATATTACCAATTTTTTTTTTTTTAATAAAAGGGGTAAGTCAACAAACATGATAGATTTTTACTACAAGCATTCTGTGTGAATCTGAATTACGCTATTTGAATTAGGATCTCTATTTCAGCTGAAACACTCAGGCAAATTTGATTGCATCCTACTCCATGCAAGCTGGTAATGACAAACTGCACAGTAAATATCATAGATAAACGTGGAAAGCAGATTAACCATAATATCACTATTTATCATATACTCGTGTGTCTAAAATTCAATTCAATGATGTATTTCAGAAAAATGTTCCCAAGGGCTGGCTGAAAGGGTGGTGAGTATGTGAAGTCACTGCAAATAAATTGGCAATCACAAGAACTTTTTCGATAAAATAGAGTTTTTCTAAAACGCAGATATTTTTCATTCCCTAACCAGCCCTTATTTTTGCCCTTTTTGAAAAAAATCAATAAACCTTGGTCACCAGAGATAATTTCCTTTCATCCTACCATGTTGACTCAAATCTTCTTTAAATGGACCGTAGCCTTGAGACCAGAGAAGTTGATCTAGTAGAGGAAATTCTTCCCAAGAAACACAGTCTCTTTTTCAGGCTCTACATTCTGTGATTCTGAGTCACGTGTCACGTCCACCTCTCCTTTGGTAAACATGGTAACATGGTAATTCTCTTTCTCAATGAAAGAATTCTCAACTGAAGCAAAGCAAACATTTTTCAGGTGAAGAGCTGCTTCTTTCCAAGTTTCCTTTTGTGTGCATTCTTCCCAGCTCTCACTGAACTCCAAATGATCCCCAGAAAGTTGGAAACTGCCAGATTCAGATGACCCTTTCCTCTTCCCCAGGAGGACACAACGCGATGCTTGCAGCTGGTCTTCCCTGCTCTGACTTTGACTGTGGCTCCTGCCTGGATACTGGTTGTTATAGCTTGTAGAAGGGCTCCATATATAATGATTCTTTCATTATTTAAACTAAACAGGACAGTTTGCCCTTTTTATTCATCTTACTTTAGTGCTTTTAATACTTCTATAACAACCGTAAAATCTTTGGAACAGAATAACTTCATTTATTCTTACTTCCCCTTTGTTCTATTGTTGTCACATATTTTATTCTGTGTATAAGTCTCATAAGGTTTTGCACTTGTTTTAAACCATCAATATTGTTTCGAATTTTACTACATATTTACAGTTTTTGAGATCTTCATTTCTTCGTGTTTAGACTGTTTGGCCTCCTCTATGTAGGGTCAAACTATGGCAAATATCTTAAGGAGGTGACTGACCTACATAAATTCTTGTTATCTTGAGTCTTGGTAAACACATAAATTTGTATAAGAATTTATTCTGATAATAAGTGTGTATGTGTATGTGTGTTGTGTGTGTATTCCTAACATTACAGATATTTCCTGTTGATTTTTAACTTTTGGCCTTGGAGCCTAGATATAATTCCTTACTTGCACAAGATAAGGGATGCATCCCCCTTAAGCCGTGTACCTATGGGAAAATAGCAACCCTTACACAAGGTTTGAAGATCACCACATATGTTTTTTATGTTCCTTAACTCATCTTTTAAATCATCCACAAGCAATTAGGAGACCCGAATACAAATATGAAAACTCCATTATTGGACAAAATATAATCTAGCTGAAATCCTCAACTATGAAATGGGCAAAAAAAGGTGGCCCACAGTGTGGGAGACACGGTATGTAAATAAGGGAGAAGATAATTTCTTTGCTCTGAAGCTCAGGAAGATAGAAAACATAGACTTTCCAAGGTGAATAAAGCACCCTATTATGCCAAGCTAAAATGTCTTATTTGCCACGAAGAAAAGAGGTGAAATTACTGGCATTAGGAAGAGCTTCTCTGAACCCACTTTATTCTGATAAGAAAGGGTGGCTGCAATGTACTGGGACTCCAACACAGTTAGCTATATTTTCTGGAAGATGCTGATATTCATGATATGGGGGAAAAGGAAACTTTTTCCTGCGGACAGTTCTACACTTTGTATTTCTATTGGACGGCGTGGTGGAAAAGTTTAAGGAATTCATACACCACATCCTGAATCTTACGGATAATTGCAACCAGCCTGGAACAGGGCCATAGACCTCTCCCCAGAGACTCCTATAAATAGGTGGTCCAGAAATAACTTTTCTCCTTCAAAGATGGAGAATCAAAAATATAACAGCACAGAACATATTCAAATGCATAGTGAAACTAGATAGCAGAAGGAAAATACGAGAAAAATGTTGTCACAAAGAAGAAAATTGCGAACTAACGTTTTTTGATAAACTTAAAGAAAAATCAAAAACCTTTAAAGAATCAACTGCTTCTATGAAACAAAAGCATAAATAAAATTTACAAAAGGTCAAAGAACAAATAGTGAGACAATAGATGGAGATGAAATGCCAACTGAAAGAGGTCAGAAAATATGTGGTGGGAAAAATTTAAAAATACATTTTTGTACGTGTGAAAAGGGGTTATACTTTTCCTCATTTATCACAAAGATCATGGCCAACAACTAAAGAGAAAATTGAAGAACAGAGTCCTTAAAACAGACTTAGGGAAAAATTCTGGGTATCGACATTTTAACATTAATTATTTGAGCATTTAGGTAAAAAGAATAAATCACTCATAATAAATGTATATATATATACACACATATAGACTCTCACATAAATTTATTAAAACAACATCTATACAATCCATAGGAAAAGAGTGAACAAAGTATTTAATAACAAAATGAAATTGTAATGCAAATATAAAAGCTGCATGTAGTTGTAAATATTCAGAAACTTTGAAAATGTAAGTTTTATGATCCCCTTTTGGGGAGTCTACTGGAGGACAACCATCAACCAGAAGTTGTTTTAAAAATGACAGGTAAAGGCTTGGCAGGGAGTACTGAATTTACTTAAATGTAGAAGGAAAATTAAAACAATAGGGAAGGCTGTATGCCATGGCTCAAGCCTGTAATCTCAGCTGAGGTCAGAAGTTCGAGAGCAGCTTGTCCAAAATGGTGAAACCCCATCTCTACAAAAAATACAAACATTAGCCGTGTGTGGTAGCATGGACTGTAGTCCCAGCTACTTGGGAGCCTGGGACAGGAGAATCGCTTGAACTAGAGAGGCAGAGGTTGCGGTGAGTTGAGATTGCATCACTGCACTCCAGCCTGGGAGACAGGGCAAGACTCTGCCTCAAAAAAAAAAAAAAAAAAGAGGGGGGGGGGTGGAATATGTATAATAATTTCATCATCTCTAATATTTGTAGATAAAATGATATTAGGTAAAATGGACAAATCAAGTATCAGGCATAATTACGTTTAATAATATAACTGTGACACTGAAAAGCATTTTTAAAAAGCCAACCAAAACCAAATGTTTCCAGATTTGTTATGCGTAAGTTTCCAGGAGGATGTCATAGTGGAATTAGCAGTGAAACCTTGGGACAAAAGGTAGCTGGTACAGAATGAGAGTAAACTGAGGCACTGTGGGGGTGTGTCAATTAAAATTTGTTTTGGAATCCATTTATGGCAGCAGCTAGAGCAAGAGACAGGAGAATTTTAAAAGAAATATAATTATGTAAGGGGTGTTCGTTACTCTTAAAAATAACAAAAAACATAAAAATATAATAATTTGTGATCAAATGTACCTGTCACATAAATAAATTTATATGGCCTAAAAATATATTAAGTACATTTTATGTTGGCCAAAGTATAAAACTACATGCTATATGTTAAAAGAAACACCTAAAACAAAATAATTCAAAGCAATTTTAATGTAAAGATTGGGAAACGATAAACCAAACAAATTCAACTAGAATCAAACAGGGGTCACGCTGTTAGACATTTGAATTCAACATAAAAATCACAAGAAGAAGGAAGGTATTTTATAGCAATAAAAAGTAGAATTTACATGAAGGTATAACTATCATACATTTTATGCAGCAAATAAATTAGCAACAATATTAATAAAGTGGAACTTATAGAAGACTCAAGGATAAATAAGACATTTTAATGCATGTATCTTACGCCATGATACATCAAGTGGACAAAAATACTGATAGGAACAACAGAACAACATAATGAATAAGACTCACTTACTTGAGATATACAGGAGATTCCAAAAATTCATGAAAAATGCGCATTATAAAGAAAACTATGCGTGGATTTCAAAAATGTTTCACACCCAAATTAAGTTGTACTAACTAGTTTTAACATTTCTGAATAGGATCTAATTTGAGAGGTTAAGGAGGAAAAGACGTGGATTTAAAAAGAGCCCCTATCAAAGCAATACGAACTCTGCTAAAATTGAAGCAAGAACAAACATAAAATTTATGGTGAAAGAAACTTGAGTGGAAGAATGCTAAAATCATTGATCTTTTATGTACAGTTTGTGGGAACAAGGCACCAAAGAGCTCAGCAGTTTACAAACGGACAGCTCATGTTAAAAAGGGGCAGGATGATGTTGAATTAATGCCCACACTGGCAGATCATCCACATCCATTTGAGAGAAAAACATTAATCTTCTTTGTGCCAAATTGAAGATGATTAACAATTAACAGCTGAAACAATAGCCAAACTAAGTATCTTAATTGATTCAACTTATGTAATTTTCACTAATAAATTAAAGTTGAAGCAACTTTTTGCTCAATGGGTACCAAAACCATTGTGCTCAAATCAGTTGCAGACAAGAGCAAAGCTTTCAGTGGAAATTTTAAACAAGTTCAGATCAAGATCCTGAAACATTTCTTTGGAGAATTAATAAGAGATTGAACATAGCTTCATCAGTATGATTCCACAATGACTTCCAAGAGGTTAAAGCAGGCCAGTCAAACCAAAACCAGACTGGCCTACAGCAAAGGTTACGGCAAAAGTGTTTTGGGATACCGAAGCATTGTTGATTCTTTAGAGGGCCAAAGAACAACAACATCTGCTTATTATGAGAATATTTTGAGAAAGTCAGCCAAAGCTTTAGTAGAAAAATGCCTTGCAAGCCTTCGCCAGAAAGTCCCTCTCCACCACAACGTTTCTGCTCATTCCTCTCCTCAAACAAAGGCAAACAAATTTATGTGAGTTTTGTTGAGAAATCATTGGACATCCACGTAACAGTCGTCTCAATTTGGAGGCTTTTGATTTCTTTTTCTTTCTTAATCTTAGAAAAAACTGTAAAGGGCACCCATTTTTCTTCAGTTAATAATGTAAAAAGGACTTCATTGACATGGTAAACTTGTCAGATGCTCAGGTTTCTAGAGAGGAACTAAATTACTAGTACCATTTCTTATAAAAGTGTCTTGACTTTGATGGAGTTATGCTGAGAAATAGTTTATATTTTTTAAAGTTTTGTCTTTTAATTCATTTTTAATGGACCTTTGAAGTCCTCTCATATATAACATACGTGATAGGGTAAAACACGACTCCAAAAACATGGCTCCAGATTTCATATCAAATCTCTGGAACTTGTGAGTATTACCTTGTTTGAAAAAGGTCTTTGCATATATAAATAAGTTAAGAATCTTGAGATGAGGAGGTCATCTTGGATTATCCATATGGGCCCTAAATTTAATGACCAGTGTCTTTATAAGAGAAAGACAAAGTGATATTTGAGATGGACAGAAAAGAAGACACTCACACACAGAGGCAGAAGTAATGTGAAGAGGAAGGCAGAGATTGGAGTGGTGGAGCTATAAGCTAAGGAATACCAAGGATAACTAGTAGCCATAGAAGAATAAATTTCTGTTTCATTAAACCATCATGTTTGTTATACAACCTTAGGAAGTGGTGTGAGTGTGTGTGTGTGTGTGTGTAAAATCTTATATTTATAAAAATGTATTGTGGGATATTATGATTATATATGTATATATATATAAATTAAAACAGAACATTGTTTTTAGTTACAAAGAAAATCTGTAAATGTTTCATGCAAGTAAACGTATATGGAAAATCTCATATTTATAGAACATTTTTAATTGATATTTTATACATATATAAATTAAAACTGAACACTATTTTAGATACAAAGAAAACCTGAAAATGTCTCAAGTAAGTAAATATGGCTCATAAACATGGTAACCTCCTGCATAAGAGTAATACAAATTAGACTATACTGATATATTATTTTACACTTTAAGAATGGCAAGTGTATTCTCTCCTCCATTCATTGCCTACCTCGCTCTACATAACACTCTATCCCTGGAAGATGAGTCCTAACATACATCGCCTAGGCTTCCTTTCCAGCTGACTTCAGTTGGATTCAGCCATTAAAAGTTCCTATCAAAATATTGGAAGTTGAGTAGAGACACAGAGAGAGGCAATTATTCACCTCTTTACTGTTTTGGTGCATTGATTTTGTAGTTGTGGTATCCCTCTAAGATTAAAGCTCAATGAGTGATCCTTCCTCCTTGGCTTCTACTTTAAAGGGTTCCTAGAAATATATTTCCCCTGAAAAAATGTAGTTTAATAAAAATTATTTCTACTGAAATACAGAAAGGTAAAGATTGAGAAATTAAAGCAGTACAAGAGCTGTGGAAAGATACATAATTGTTTAACCTACATAATTGAAATTTCAGAAATAAAAGAGAATCAAAGATATATTTGAAGGGAAAATGGTAAAAATTTTTCAAAATAATGAGACAAGAGAAACAACAGATTAAAAAATTACAGAGAGCCTCAAGCTTGGATAACAAACAAAACAATAGCAAACAAAATGAAACAAATCAAGGAGCATCATAATCAAACTGCCTAAGCTAAAATGTTAAAAAATAATATTGATGTTGTAACTATAAGATGTTTTATGTAAGCTCCACAGTAACATAAAGCAAAAGCCTACAGATACACAAAAGATAAAAGGTAATGAATCAAAGCATACCAGAAGGTATTATCTACTCACAAAAGAAGACACCCATAGAGGAAAGAAGGGACAAAATATCTAAAAAATAACAAGAAAACAAGTAATAAAATGGCAGTTACAAGTCCTTATCTATTAATAAATAGGTTAAAATCTCCAATTAAAGGACATACAATTTTTTTTTTCAGTTATGTGAAGAATGAAGATGGTCTTTTGATGGGAATTGCACTGAATTTGTAGATTGCTTTTGGCAGTATGATCATTTTCACATTTATTCTACCCAACCATGAGCATGAGATGTGTTTCCATAGTGTCATCTATGATTTCTTTCAGCAGTGGTTTTCCTTGTAGAGGTTTTTCACCTCTTTGGCTAGGTATATTCCTAAGGTTTTTTTTTTTTTTTTTTTGGCAGCTATTGTAAAAGGGGTTGAGTTCTTGATTTGATTCTCTGCTTGGTTGCTGTTGGTGTATAGAAGAGCTACTGATTTGTGTACATTAATATTGCATTCAGAAACTTTGCATAGCCAAAATGAGACTAAGCAAAAAGAACAAATCTGAAGCCATCAGATTACCTGATTTCAAACTGTATTATATGACCATAGTCAGTAAAACAACACAATATCGTTATAACAGTAGGCACAAAGACCAATGGATCAGAATAGAGAACCCAGAAATAAACCCAAAACCTACAGTCAACTGATCTTTGACAAAGCAAACAAAAACATAAAGCGGGGAAAGCACACTCTTTTCAACAAATGATGCTGGGATAATTGACTAACCACAGGTAGGAGAATGAAACTGGGTCTCCATCTCTCACCTCATACAAAAATCAACTCAAGATGGATTAAGGACTTAAATCTAAGACCTGAAACTATACAAATTCTGGAAGATAACTTTGGAAAAACCCTTCCAGTCAAAAGCAAATGCAATAAAAACAAAGACTACATTTAGCTTGGGTATAATTAAAGAGCTTTTGAACAGCAAAAGGAACAGTCAGCAGAGTAAACAGACAATCCACAGAGTGGGAAAAATATCTTCACAAGCTATATATCTGACAAAGAGCTCCAGAATCTACAATGAACTCAAACAAATCAACAAGAAAACAACAAACAATCCCATCAAAAACTGGCAAAAGGACACGAGTAGACAATTCTCAAAAGAAGATATACAAAGAAGATATGATGGAATACTACTCAGCCATAAAAAGGAATGAACTAATGGCATTCACAGTGACCTGGATGAGATTGGAGACTCTTATTCTAAGTGAAGTAACTTAGGAATGAAAAAACAAACATTGTATGTTCTCACTCATAAGTTGAAGCTAAGCTATGAGGATACAAAGTCATAAGAATGACAATAGACTTTGGGGACTCAGGGAGAAAGAGTGGGAAGGAGGTGATGGATAGAAGACTACAAATAGTGTGCAGTGTATTTTTCTAGGGTGATGGGTGCACTAAAATCTCACAAATCACCGCTAAAGAACTTACTTATATAAATACCACCTGTTCTCCAATAACCTATGGAAATAAAAAGTTTAATTTAATTTAAAAAATAAAAAAGATAAAATGTTTCTCCAAAAAACAAACAAACTAAAAATAAAACTTAACAAAACAAAACAAACAAACAAAAATAAAGGATATAGAGTGGCTGAATGGGGCCGGGGGAGAAGGAAGACCCAATTATGTGTGCTTATAAAAGACTCACTCCCCCTTAATGGCAACTAAACATTCAAAGTGAAAGGATGGAAAAAGATATTCCATGCAATGGAAACCAAAAGAGAGTAGGAGTAGCTATACTTACATGAGATATAATAGACATTAAGTCTAAAACTCTAAAAACAAGACAAAGGTCATTATACAAGGGCAAAGGAGTTAATTCACCAAAGTGATATAACTATTATGTGTATATGCATCCCAAACTAGAGCACCTAAATTTATAAAGCAAACATTAATAGATCTGAAGAGAGAGAGAAATTGCAAAAAAACTAATAGGGAAGATGATATTCCACCTTCAATAGTGGACAGATCATCTACACAGAAAATCAATAAGAAAACATTGAATTTGAATTATACTTTAGACTAAGTGGACCTAATAGGCATATACAGAACATTCCGTCTAACAGCACAATATGTATTTTCTCATTCTCATGCAGAAAATTCTCCAAGATAGATCACATGTTAGGCCACAAAAAAGTCTTAAGAAAATTAAGAAGATTGAAATCATATCAAGTATCTTGTCCAACCACAATGATATGAAACTAGAAATCAATAATAGAAGGAATTTTAGAAAATTCACAAATATATGAAAACTAAACAACATGCTCCTAAACAATCAGTGGGTCCAAGAAGAAATTAAAAGGGAAATTTAAAAATACTTAGAGATGAATGAAAATGAACATGCAACATACCAGAATTAATGGGATGCAGCAAAGACAGTTTTAAGAGGAAAGCTTTTTAGCAATAAACACTAACATCAGAGAGACAGAGATAGATCTCAGAAAAGCAACCAATTGTTACACCACAGATAACTAGAAGAAGAATAAACCAAACATGAAGTTAGTAGAAGGATGGGAGGATAAAAGCAGAAATAAATGAAATAGAGACTAGGAATAAATAGAGAAAAATCAATACAACTAAATGTTTTTTGAAAAAAAAAATTAAAAACTTCTAGCTAGATTAAGGAAAAAGGAGAAGACTTAAATCAGAAATGAAAGAGGAGACATTACAACTGGTACCACAGAAATACAGTGTCATGAAAGACAACTGTGAACTATTACATGCCTACAAATTAAATAACCTAAAAGAAATGGATAAATTTCTAGACACATACAGCCTACTAAGACTCAATCATAAAGAAACAGAAAATCTGAACAGACCAATAATGAGTAATGAGATTGAATCAGTAATAATAAGTCTACTGTCAAAGAGAAGACCAGGACTTGATGACTCCACTGCTCAAGTCTATCAAATATTTAAAGAAGAAAGAATACTATTCTCAAACTCTTTCAAAAAATTAAAGGAAAGGAGAGAGTTTCAAATCATTTTGCAAGGTAGAATTACCCTTATATCAAAATGAGATAAAAACATTAGGAGAAAGGGGTATTACAGATCAATATCCCTTATGATTCTAGATGCAAAAATTCTCAACAAAATACTAGTAAAATGAATTCAACAGCCCATTAAAAAGATAATCCACCATAACCAAGTGAAATTTATTCCAGGGATGCAAGGATGATTCAACATACACAAATCAATAAATTTGATACACCACACATTAACTGAATATAGGACTAAAACCATATAGTCATTGCAATAGATGCAGAAGGGTTACTTGACAATATTCAGCATTCTTTTATGATAAAACTGTCAATACATTAGGTATAGAAAGAATATACTTCAGCACAATAAAGACCTAGAAACCCACAGCTAACATTATATTCAACAATGAAACGTTGAGAGCTTTTCCTTTCTGATCAGGAACCAGACAAGGATGTTCATTCTGATCACTTCTATTCAACATCGAACTGAACATCTCAGTCAGAGAAATTACACAAGAGAAAAAAAATGAAAAGCATCCAAATCAGAAACGAAGAAGTTAAATTGTCTCTGTAAACAGCATGATTTTCTAAAGACTTCCCCTCAAATGCTTAACGCTAATTCAATAAAGTTGTGGGATACGAAATCAACATACAAAATCATATGCAGGCCGGGCATAGTGGCTCATGCCTGTAATCCTAGCACTTTGGGAGGCTAGGCAGGGGAATCACTTGAGCTCAGGAGTTCAAGACCAACTTGGGCAACATGGTGAAACTCTGTCTCTAGCAAAATATACAAAAAATTAGCCAGGTGGGGTGGTGCATGCCTGTAGTCTCAGCTACTTGGAGGACTGAGGTGGGAGGATAGCTTAAGCCTAGGAGGTTGAGGCTAAAGTAAACCGAGATTGTGCCACTGCACTCCAGCCTAAAAGACAAAGTGAGACCCTGCCTCAAAAAAAAAAATATCACATACAAAACATACAAATATTAGTAACATTTCTGTACACTAACAACAAACTATCTAAAAAAAATCAAGTAAATAATTTCATTTACAATTGGTACAAAAAAATGAAATAATTAGGAATAAATTTAAGCAACGAGGTAAAAAAATTTGTATATTGAAAACTATAAAATATTAATTGAAGAAAACTAAAGATACAAATAAACTTAAAAAAAACCATTCTCATGGGTTGGAACATATTATAAATGTCCACAGTACCCATAGCAAACTACAGATTCAATGAAATTTCTGTCAAAATTCTAACATTTTTCCCAGAAATAGAAAAAAAATCCTAAAGTTTATATGTAACTACAAAAAAAAATTCTGAATAACCAAAGCAATTTTTAGTAAAAAGAACAAAGCTGGAGGCATCATATTACCAAACTTCAAAATCTACTACACAGATCTAGCTAGAAATACCATAATTCTGGCATAAAAACAGACACAGACTAACAGAAGAAAATAGAGAGCTCAGGAATAATGCCTGGCCAATTGATTTTCAACAAAGATGCCAAAAAAATTGTCTCTTCAGTAAGTCATCCTGGGAAAATGGGATATCCAGACGCAGAAGAATAAAATTAGACTATTAGCTCCACCATATACAAAAATTAACTCAAAATGGATTGAGATCTTAAATATAAGACCTGAAACAACAACACTACTAAAAGACAACATAAGGGAAAAGCTCCATTACATGGTTTGGGCAATAATTTTTTGAATATGATCCCAAATCATAGGCAACAAAAGAAAATATTAACACATGAGATAACTTTAAACTAAAAAGCTTCTCTACAGCAAAGAAAATAAGTAAATGAATAGACAGCCTATGGAATGGAAGAAAATATTTGCAAGCCATAGATCTGATAAGTGGTAAATATCCAAAATGTGTAAGGGACTCAAACAACTCAATAGTAAGGAACACAAGTAACTCAGTGAAAAAAATGGACTAAGGACCTGAATGGACATTTCTCAAAAAATACGTTTAAGTGGCCCATTGTATGAAAAAATAGTAAATATTGTTAATCATCATACAATAAAATATCACCTCACACCTGTTGGAATGGATATTATCAAAAAGACAAATAATAACAAGTATTGGGAAGAATGTAGGAAAAACGAAACTCTTGTAAAATGTTTGTGGGAATGTAAATTAGTACAGCCATCATGGAAAACAGTATGAAGAGTCCTAAAAAATCAATACAGAGCTTGCATATGATCCAGCAATCTCACTCAAGTTGTCACTTGATACCTGCAGGGCTTGGTTCTAGGACTTCCCACAATTACTGAAATCCATGATGCTCAAGTCTCTTATGTAAAATAATATAGTATTTGTACATAACTTATGTACATCCTCCTGTATACTTTAAATAATCTCTGGATTAATTCTGATAGCTAATACAATGTAACTGCTATGTAAATAGTTGTTATGTTATATTATCTCAAAGATTCGTATTTTTTTTACTGGTTTTATTTATTTTAAAAAAGTATTTTTCATCCACAGTTGGAATCTGTAGATCTGGAACCCATGGATACAGGAGGTTCAACCACATGCGGTTTATAACCAAAGAAATCAAAATCAATATGATGAAATAATAACGGTAATCTCCTGTTCATTAGAGCATTATTCACCATAGCCAAGATAAAATATTAAGCTATGTTCATCAATAGACAAGTGAATAAATGTTGCAGCAACATAGATGAATCTGGAGGACATTATATCAGGTGAAATAAGCTAAGGACAATATGGCAAATGCCAGATAGTCTCACTTATATACGGAATATAAAAAGTCAAAATCTTAAAAACAGAGAGTAAAATGGCGGTTAGAGAAAATTGGGGAGCAGGAGTATTGAAGCTATATTGGTCAGAAGACACAAAAGTTTAGTTAGACAGGAAGAATACATTCCAGAGAACTACTGTATTTCACAGTAACTATAGTTAATAATGTATACTAAGAGAGTAGATATTGAGTGTTCTCACCACAAAAGAAATGTAAGTGTGTGAGGTAATGCATACTTTAAATATTTTGATTTAGCCATTCCACTATGTATATGCATATATATCAAAATATCATGTCGTACACCATAAATATATACAATTTTACTTGTCAATTTAAAAAGGATATTTTTGAATGGAGCCAGTGATTATTTTTAATCACTTTAAAAGATAACAGATTGATCTATTCAAGTTTTGGATAAGATTGAGAAATCACACTCCCCAGACTTCTGTAACTGAATGCAGATATAACACCTAAAATGAATCCTGGACCAGCTTTTTAAAGACTCTGAAATGTAAACAGCAGCATGGGTATTGGGGAGTAAAAACAGAATCTGAAGCACTACTGATCTGGCAGAGTTTAACACTTTTCTCCTCCCAAATCTTTCAGCCAGGACCCGAAGGAACCAAAAACCCAGAAGCAGGTGTTAGTATGGAAAGTGAAAGTTCCAGGAGAGACCTCTAGTTCTTAATCTAGAAGCAGGAAAGTGGATTTCTAATTATCAGAGAGATTAGCAAGTCTACTGGGTTTCTTTTTCATTTTCTCCCTTCACTCATATCCCGGATCTTAATGCAATCCTGTGAAATGGCAATAGCGACAGGTGCTGCATCAGGGACACACAGGCACCCACAAATCAGAAAGAGAGAACCATGCTCTCCAGGGAAACTGTAGACCTAAAGCCTGGGACAAAATTTCCCCACTCCCCAATAGTTTTTCTTGTGATTCTCCCACCTATTGGCTCAGGACGCAGATACAGGCACAAGAATTATGCAGCAGAGAAGACTGAATAATACTCTAACTTTCTCGGTGATTTCCGATTTCCAGAGCACCATATATTCAAATTTCTAGTTATCATCAAAAAATAATAAGGCAAACAAAGAAATAGGAATGTATGGCCTATTTGAAGAAAACTACAAGTAATCAAAACAGTGGAGTTTTGAATGTAACATTTAATAGAACAATATAATATTCTATTACATTGTTCAATTAAAAATCAATTAATAAAAATTATTATCAATTGATTTTTATAAAGATAATCTCTTTAACTCGGGTTAAAGACTCTCTTTAAAAGGGATTGAGACAAATGACTCTACAGGAGCAAAAACACTAAAATAAATCTTAAATCTTAACCTCACATATTACACAAAAATTAACTGTAAAATAGATCATAAAATTGAATGTAAAATGGAAAAAAATAAGATTTTATTTTAAAAAATCAAAAGAAAGCCTTTTTTTTTCACTTGGGCTTAGGCAAAGAGTTCTTAGCAATGGTGCATTTAAAAAATCGAATTTTATTAAAAGTAAAAACTTTTGCTCTAAGAAACACACTGAGAAATTGATAAAAAAAGGCAAACAGAAAGTCTCTGGCAATTACTTATTAAAGAAAGGAATAATATCCAGAATACACAAAAGCTCTAAAAACTACACACTAAGAAAACAAGCAACCCATTAAAAACTGAGTAAAAGTCTTAAATAGTCATCTGACCTAACTGTATACATGGAAGACAAGTAGGCCCATTAAAAGGTATTTCAAGATCCTTAGCCACTAGGGCATTCAAATTAAAACCACAAGAAGATACCCCTTCTAAATGATTGAAATAAAAATATTTTGAAAATTCAGAATTTGTAAATTCTGATGAGACTGTGTAATGACTAGAACTCCCTTACACTTATGGTAGAAATGCAAAAGAGTACAGGCACATTGGAAGGTGTTTCTTACAAAAATAAATACACACTTACCATATGTCACAGCAATTCCACTCTTAAATACTTAACTTACAGATATAAAAACTTACACAAAACCATGATGTAATATTTCCATTTGTAATCACCAATAACTGGAAACAGCTCAAATGTTATCAGTTAGCAAATAAATAAGTTGTGGCATATCAAAAATTGTGAATACATTTAGAAAACAAATAATTAACTTATAAAAAAGACTAGGGTGAGTTTCAAAGTTCTTTTACTGAGATAGAAGCCAATCCTGTAAGGTTACATGCTGTATAGGCCTATTTATTTCACACTCTTAAAAAGACAAAATTGTAGGCATGAGAACACATCAGTGGTTCCCAGTGGTAAGGGAAAAGGGTATAAATAGAAAAGAAAAATATGAGGGGCTTATTTTTTATTTTTATTTTTTGGTGTTAGCAGAACTGTTCTGTATTATCATAATGTGGCTGGCATGGAAATCTCTACATGTTCTAAAGTTCATAAAAATTTGTATTCAAAAATTAATTTTACTTTAAAAGTAAAATTTTAAATGATAACTGACAACTCAAAGCAAAAATGGCTAACAATATATTGTGGGGACTATAACATATGTAGAAGTAAAGCATATGCAAACAAACAACAAAAAAGAATGGGCTCTTGCACAGAATTTTGATAGTTGGGGAGACTGGTATATGTGGAGACAGTGGGTATATTGAAATTTTCTGTGCTTTCTGCTCAATTTTGCTGTGAACCTAAACTGCCCTGTTTTTTTAGTTTATTGAAACCCTAAATTCTAATTTTAAAAAACTGAATAGGTAAGAGAAATTGAAAGTTTTCTCTTACAGGTTTCTTACACAATATGTGAAGACAATCATACATTTGTATGCAACTAATGTCAATGTCAAATACATAAAGGAAAACGTGATAGAACTGAAAGAAGAAATAGATTCCCAATTATAAGGGAGCAGTGAACACTTTTCCTTCAGTAATCTAAAGAAGACATAGACAAAAATAAGTTAGCACCATAGAAGACTTCTAAAATCCACATTTGACCAACTGGCCTATTGATGTTTATAGACCTGACCATAGTATTATACACATTATTTCCAAAGGCATATGCAACATGTACCTTGGTGAATACCAAAGTAAACAATATTCTGGAACACAAAATAAATCTCAACACAATTAAAATTGTAAGAAACACATTCTCTCATCACATTAACAAAAAATATCAGGAAAATCCCCAAATATTTGCAAACTCAGTAACAAAATGGTATATGGAAAATCCCCAAATATGTGGAAATTAAAATATACATTTCTAAATAACCAATGGGTAAAAGAAAAAAATCACAATACAAATTAAAATATATTGTTAACTCAACATAAATGAAAACAGGATTATAAAAAATTTTAAAACTTAGCTAAAATGGTGATTAGAAGCAATGTATACTAATAACAGCTTATATTAGAAAAGTAGAATGGTCTCAAGCATATTATTTGTGCTTCCATTTTTAAAAAGATTAAAAAAAAACACAAAAAGGAAGCAAATGAAAAAAATAACAGAAGTTACCATTAAAGTAAGAAAAAAAATCAATAGATAAAATCAAAGAGATGGAAAGCTGGTCCTTTGAAAAGATAAAAAAATAGATTCCTCTAACCATAAAGCTGGCACCATCGCAGAGCCTCAAACAAAAGAAGCAATAAAAAGCAAAATAAAATAGTTATATTTAGAAAAATATATTGGAAAATTAAAGGAAACAAGTTCCATGAAATATACTATCAGCTCATTGAAGGCAAAATAGATAAACAGAATGGGCAATATCTACTAAAGAAGGGGAATTCATAGTTAAAAAAAAGCTAAAAACTTTAAACACAATGGTTTCATGTGTAAATTCTACCAAATATTTAAAGAAGAGATATAGCAGTTCCACACAATCAGAGAAATTAAAAGGAGGGAGCATGTCTAAACTCACAACATCAGGCCAACATTACCCTGATACTCAAATAGGTAAAGACCATAGAAACAAAGGAAACTAAAGTGATGTCCTTCAATAACAAAGGATCAACATTCTTATCAAAATATTAGCATGTTTAATTTATTATTTTTATACAGACCCTTTAAAAGTTGAAGAAATTTCCATCTCTTCCTAGTTTGCAGTGTTTTATTATTATTAATAGAGGTTGAATTTTATCAAAAACAATTTTCTGCTGGTATTGAGCTCATCACTTTTTTTTTTTTTAGTCTGCTAACCTAGTGAATTAGAATAACTGATTTTTTTTTTTTTTTTAGTTGAAACAATGTTTTTCTGAGATAGGCCCTACTTGGTATATTTCTTAAAATAAATGCAGAAAAAAAATGTCTAAAATTCAACTTCTATTTACAATCACCAACTCTGAGCAACCTAAGGATAGAAAACACCTTCCTCAATCTGATTGATATAACAAATAAATGCAAGAGGCTTTTATTTTGGTAGACATTTGTGTCATTCAAATGTATATTGAAATACAAAGAGCATAAAATCATAACCTATCTTCTAAAACAATAACAAATTTAGAAGATTTATACTTTGTGACTTAAAGGCTTACTATAAAATCACAGTGAAGAAAATATAGTGTTGGTGTAAAGATAGACATGTAGACATAGAGATTAATGGAACATAAAGGAAAGCCAGAACAAGAATCCGAAATATATGGTCCATTAGATTAATGACAGTGGTGTTGCCAGCAGAATCTGGCCCCATAATATTGACCATTGGTGTTGTTCATATAACTTTATTACTTTTTGTGACAAAAGAAACTATGCAGATGTCATTAAAATAGGGAGATCATCATGGAATCATGTGAGCCCATAAAACAAGAAGAAAGCAGAAGTGAAAGTCACAGAGATGTAACAAAAGTGTGAGTCAGAGATTTGGATGTAAGTAGAACTCTATCCACCATTGCTGGCTTGAAGATGGAAGGAGTCATGCCGAAAGCTTAAGAAGCAAACAAATTGTTCCACAATTAGTGAGCTGTAAAGAGGATTCTGAACACAGATAAGAACTACAGCCACAACCTCTATTTTAATTTTAGCACGGTGAGACTCTGAGCAGGAATCCAGCCACATGCTGTCAAACTCCTGACCTACAAAATTGTGAGATAATAAGTGGATATTACTTTAAGTTTGTGGTACTTTGTTACAACAATGACAGAAATCTAATTTAGCCAATAATATATTTGCTTAAATTAAAATTTACTACTACAAAATAAAAATTTTCAACTAAGCTTAAAACAGAAAAAGATCTAGCTATATGGCACTATGTGAAATAGCCTATTAAAATGATGTAAAGGAGGGTATGATTTTTTTATTTTTTATTTTATTTTTTTATTTTGTATTATGCTAAGTTCTGGGGTGCATGTACAGACTGTGCAGGTTTGTTACATAGATACACATGTGCCATGGTGGTTTGCTGCATCCATCCACCCATCAACTACATTAGGTGTTTCTCCTAACAAGGAGGATGCAGTTTTTATGTATTTGACATTTGCAAACTGCTACTCGTACAAGTAAAACTATAATAAAATATATAGAGAGGATTTAAATAAAGCGTTTAGCAAGATATATATTATTTGGTTTCCCTTAAATAAAGAAGGCATGCTATTTTCAAATAACCATAGAGTATTCAGAATCAGGCAGTAGCCCAAAACAAAATTTTAATTACATAAGAAAAAATAGCTTTTTAGAGACCCCCAAGTGGCCACAACATAGTACAAACAACAAGAACAACAATGAAACCATTTAAAACCAACTTTAAAATATCCATTTAAAAAAATTTAATAACTAGGAAGTTTTAAGACTATTTCTTAGGTCAAAGAATAAGCCATGATTGAAATGTCAAGTGTTTTGAAACTACCTGCAATGTGAAAAATGTAAAGAATACAAACTCTCTAGGCCTAAACACTGTTATTAATAAACAAAAATTATTTAAAATGAATGTTATATGAATCATTTATAAAATGATGCTCTTTTGCATGTTCAGTGCTATGTTTTCCTGTTACTCTTGCATACAGAATAATTCTATAGTCCTCTGCTATTATCTCTTTCTGTTTTGATTAATTTTCTTTGAATAATAACAGAGCCTGGCCTGGAGTTTTCTGAAAGACAGGACTTCTGGAATGTTAAAATTGTTCTTCTAAAATCTATACACAGAATAGAGGTTGACAAACATAACCTCAGTTCAATTTCTTGTTTGTAGCAGACAGTCATCCAGAATCTCCTGAACCTCAGTGGATTATTTGATTCTGATGTTAAGATACTTCAGCTATTTTTGAGAGACAGAGAGTAAAATCCTCCACTATAGGAACATTACAAATAATTAAAGCAAATCTACTGGCCTGCCTTCTTTGGAAGTCCTATCTCCAGTCATACACATTATGCTTTTTCTTTTGAAAATATGCATTCAATCATATTTTCTTCTGTATTTATTGTTTCTGAATAGATTTTAAAAAGAGACGGAAGGACCTCAATTCTTACTAGTTCCCTACATAGATGCCATTCCAAAGAGGAAAGGCATTGAGTTTTTTGGCGTAGACCGTAAGTCCACCTGAATCAATGGCATAGAGTAGTAGTCTGTTAGAAAGCAGTTTTTTGACCTTCCATATGTTCATACTTGTTTGGTTACACTTAGGGAGTATGCATTACCTAAAATGCTTTATCTTCATGTTTTGTTTTGTTTTATTTTGTTTTGTTTTTACATCAAGCTTTTGGCACTGTAACAAAGGCCATTTCCTGGGAATTTGGGAGTGTTTGGAATTTGTAAGAATGTTTTATGTCATGTATTTATACTGTATTTTTACAATCAAAGCAAGCTAGAAAAAATAGTATTAAGAAAAGAATGTGGAAGAGAAAATATATTTACTATTCACTCAGTGGCAGTAGACCATTGTAAAGGTCTTCATTCTTGTCATCTCCACGTTGACTAGGCTGAGGAGGAGGAAGAGGAGAAGGGGTCTCACTGTCTCAGGGGTAATAGAGACACAATAATGTCTGATTATAAGTGGATTTGCACAGTTTAAAGCCATGCTGTTCAACCGTCAGCTATATCTATGACTGTTTATATTTGCTTCAAAATCTTTAAAATTGCCTATTTCAATAGCATATATTTATTTTTTAAGTGGACATTGTATAGACCAAATAATATCTCACAAATATAAATTCTATCTATTTTGGATTTAAAAATATTAAATAATATTTAATCTATCTACTTCTCTAGATCACTGACTGCAAACTCCATAGCCCACAGCTGAAAGATACTTTGAATGAGTAAAATTGCTCAGGGACTATTGGGTACTATAGTAAAACAGAACTCACATGGTCATTGTGAAATAGGAATAGTTGGTACTTAACTCATGATGTTACACAACAATGAAGTCTAGTGTTGCAAGACCTTCGAAGCTGGAAGTCCATAGATAAAATTAAAATCTGGAGTTTAAATGCCAGATATTATTTCAACTTTTAAAAAATATTTTATATACCAAACAAAAAACATTTGGACAAGATTTAGCTTTTGGCTTAACAGATTTCAACTACCATAGATAGTCAAATATCTACCAAATTCATCATGAGAAGATCTGAACATATAAACCTTATTATTTTAACTACATAGAAATATTCTCGCTGAATTGCATTGTATTTTTACAATCATATTTTACAAAGAATTGATATTTGCAAAATGTAAGCATATTTAATAGATTGTCTACATCTTCCACAAAATTGTTAAGCTAGGTTCAATATCTGATTATTAGTCAGTGCAGTTGACTGTCTTAATAGACTAAATAAGATTGTAACAGAAAAAGTCCATGAACATACCAACATAGAAAAAACATTAGGCAAAATGAATTCATGATACAAATTCTCAGCAAGCTAAATATAGAAGAGGACATTCTCAGTCTGAAAAAAGATGCCTACAGAAAACCTGCAACTAACATTACATTTCCTGATGAAAGACCAAATTATTTCTCCCAAGAACCAGAAAGATGTAATGAATGTGTTTTACCTAATGCACTCCATTTAACATCTTACTTGAAGTTTTGGCCAGTGTAATAACGCAAGAAAAAGATTCTTATTTAATAATAGTTGACAATTAAATGTAAAACGTATGTAAAACTGATAAAACACAGGAGAAAATATATGAAAACTTGAGATACATAAAAGTTCATACAAATAATACCAAGTTCACACAAGAAAGAAAAAAGAGAGAGAGAGAGAAATTACACTTCATTAAAAAAATGTAAATACTTTTGCTGAAGACATTGTTAAGGGAATTAAAGGCCAACCCATTCACAGACTAGAGGAAATTATTTACAAAGAGTATACTTGGCAAAGGGCTTATATTCAGAATATATTTTAAAATGTTCTTAAATCTCAACAATAAGAAAACAAGGAACTTATTTAAAAAGTGGACAAAGTCTGAACTAACACTTCATTGAAAAAGCTATTCAGATGGGAAATTAAGCACATGAATAAAAAATCAACCTTATTAGTCATTAGGGAAATGCAAATCAAAACCACAAACAGATAACACTACACACTTACTACGATGTGTAAGAAAAATAAAACTGGACAATGCCAAATTTCATTCATAACCATCAAAACATAGAAACAACTTTTGCACTGTTGGTGGGAGTGTAAATTAGTTCAACCATTGTGGAAGACAGTGTGGCGATTCCTCAAGGACCTAGAAATAGAAATTCCATCTGACCCAGCAATCCCATTACTGGGTATATATCCAAAGGATTACAAATCGTTCTACTATAAGGACACGTGCACACGAATGTTCATTGCAGCGCTGTTTACAATAGCAAAGACCTGGAACTAACCCAAATGCCCATCGACAATAGACTGGATAGGGAAAATGTGGCATATATACACCATGGAATATTATGCAGCCAACAAAAATGATGAGTTTGGGTCCTTTGTAGGGACATGGATGAACCTGGAAACCATCATTCTCAGCAAACTGACAGAAGAGCAGAAGATCAAACACCGCATGTTCTCACTCATAGGCAGGTGTTGAACAATGAGAACACATGGACACAGGGAGAGGAGCACTACACACTGGGGTCTGTTGGGGGGAAATAGGGGAGGGACAGTGGGGGGTGGGGAGCTGGGGAGAGATAGCAAGGGGAGAAATGCCAGATGTAGGTGATGGGGAGGAAGGCAGCAAATCACTCTGCCACATGTGTACATATGAAACAATTTGGCATGTTCTTCACATGTACCCCAAAACCTAAAATGCAATAAAATAAATAAATGGGGGAAAAAAAAGAAACAACCTTAATGCACTTCACTGTGCATATAAACAAAATGAGGCATTAATACAATGAAACTTGACCAAGCAATGAAAAGTAATGAACTATTGATGTAATGACGTCAATGAATATTAAACACACTATGTTAACAGAAAGAATCCAGTCTGGAAAATTGGTTTATCGCACAATTCCATTAATTGAAGATTCTAGAAATGGACAAACTATAGGCACAAAAAACAGAAGTGTGGTTGACAGGATTAGGTGTTTAGGGGAGTTTGACTCCACAGGGAAATCATGATGGACTTTAAGGTGGTGATGGGACCATTCTGATCGTGGTTGGTTGTGGTGGTGGTTATGAAAATCTACTTGTGTGCTCAAAATCATAGAACAACACACCAAAATCACAACATTTTTTATTTCTATTGAATTATACTATTACTATATGTAATATATGTATACTGTAGTACATATATTAATGTGGTAGTATAATATACCATATTAATATACTATAAATTATACACAATCATATGTAAATTAAATCTAATTATCAAATAGCTCTCCACAATAAAGTAGTATTCTTAGCAGAAAAACTTAAGTAATTTAAGAAAACGTAGACACTTTCTATGTATTACTAAAAATTTTTATATTAGACCTAAATCCCAAATCAAATAATTCTAACCTTAGATAGAAAGTTATAAATGTGCAATAAATAGAAAAAATTTAGTTTTAAAATCCTGGAAGTAAAATATCGCAGGTAAAAATCAGAGAGATTAAAACAGACATATAGAGAGATTCTTGGAGTCAGTTCGTATGGTAGGACTATTCTAAAGGGACAGCCACTGCTTCTCTGATATGACAAGAGACTTTTATAGATCTACTCTCGACACTATTAGAAAGAATGACATTTTGTTTGTTTCCTACTTTTAGTACCTATGAATTCTAATGGTAGATCTGTCAAACAGATGATGTGATAGACAGATTTTTATCCAGCACACCTTTACGAAGTATGTCATTTTTCCTCATATGTGATCTCAGACCGGGCATCTCTTTGATTTACGGTAGTGAGTTTCATGGCAGGCTGAATTAAAGCAACTGTACTCACAATTTGTTCAGATTGGAAATGTGTCAAGAGAGTCTTTGGTAGTTTACTGACAATTTGCCAAATTTGCTCCAAGCTGACAAGTAATGGCTTAGCTTTCTTGAATGGCTCTCTTACAGTTGTGCATAATGTAATAGGGTTACACTCACAGACATACACACACTTTGATTTTGGTAATAAAACTCATTTATGCAGTTAAACATTCAAAGTTTGCTTTGTGTAAATCAGTGCTTACCAATATATGCTTTACGGACTGTTGGTCATGGGGAGGACGTCACGAAATTGCCACAAGTGTTGTAACAGTATGGATATACGCCAACCAGAATAAGGAGTGGTGCAGGCTGTGGGGATACCACATGCAAGAATGAAAAACACTAAAGCCCCAGTTTGCTTTTGCTACTTGAGAATTTGGGCTTTATGTTTTATGTAAAATATCCACTTTTTTTTGAGATAGAGTCTAACTCTGTCTCAAAAAAATATGCTATGAATTTATACGATAGCATATTTTTAAAATTTATATGATAGACTGGAGTGCAGTGGCAAGATCTCGGCTCCCTGCAACCTCCGCTTCCCAGGTTGAAGAGATTCTTCTGCCTCAGCCTCCTGAGTAGCTGGGACTACAGGTGCTCACCATCATGCCAGGCTAATTTTTGTGTTTTTTAGCAGAGACGGTGTTTCACCATGTTGGCCAGGCTGGTCTCAAACTCCTGACCTTGAAAATATCCACATTTTAATTGCTGGAAATGTATACTAATGTATGGGTCAATACTTTATTGACTCAACAAAACTCAGCAGTCATCTAGACCTGCCCCATTGACCATGAGGTTTAACAGTGGGGCAATGCCCATGGGAGGATTAATCTACATATTCTGAGAGTGGGAAATGATGGAGATGTCATGAACTTTGAAAGCTGAAGGAAAGAAAAGTGGGTACTTCAAGTTTCATAGGTGGAAGAAGACTAGTTCCTCTCAAATACAAAGACCTAGAAATAAAATGCCTTGCATAGGAATAGCTGCATTGGCACACAGAAGCATGTTCCATCTACAAGCTTCTGCTCTGAGTGTTTTGTGGAATTGAACATCACTGCTGGCTGTGAACACTAGAATAGTGCCTGATGGGGGGCTAAGGGTGGCAATGTTAAAAGCTGGATAAAGGAGTCCAACTTGTTACTTTTTTTTACTTTTGTGGGCAGTAAAACATAGTCCTTTTTCATTTCTCTGGGTCTTGTATAATGCAATGTAAGAGTAGTAGTTCCAATAATGATGATATTGAAGTTCTCACATAGTTCAGCAAGTGTAAGGGCTCAGCCAGATCAAATTAAATCAGAATATTTTAAAAGAAATGCAGCATATCTTTCACATGAAGTGCTGTTACAGTAAAGAGAAAATTTAAACGATATATAACGTTAAAAATATGAGCTCAAGTTAAGAGAAGAAGGAGTCTGAATCATATTTCTAAGAAGAATTAAAGCCCAACAGCCTTATTTCCAACTTCCCTCCGACTAGAAATCTCTCGATCACGTCACTGGTCTTTGACCACTGGAACCAAATAAGTCATTTTCTATTTACAATGTTTTACCTAGTGTGGGGTTTGCAAGCATAAGGGTTAGCGTTAGACAGCCTAGACTTGAATGTTGCCTTGCCACTCTGTTACCTGTGAATTTAAACAGGTTATTTAACTTCTGCCAAATGAAGACCCACTCCCATGACCCCCAGTGCCAGGCAACAGCTGATGTACTTCACATTATACTATATTTGCTTTATAAAAATTTTGTTTTCTAAATGGAATCATACACAATGTAGTCTTTTGTTTTTGATTCCCACTTAATGTTTTCTGGTATGCTTTACATTATCCCACAGGCCTCTGAATTTACGTGAAATTTTTTTGAATTATGTGAATACCCTTTGGCAGTTATTATGTCCTTTTGGGAATTTATATTTGCTGATTCATTGTTATCGTGCTTGCCTTTAACTCCTCAAATATGATTTTGCTTTACTTCCTTGAGTATATTTATAATAGCTGCTTTCAATTACTTTTCTGATACATTGAGACTCTAGGAACAATCAAAATTTAATTGCTTTTATTATACTTCCAGGATGTGTTACACTTTTTTGCTTTTTGTGAATGCCTTATAATTTTTGGTTAAAAACTGGGCGTTTAAGGTAATATATTTTAACTTCTCTGAATTCTCATCCTCCCTGCTCCAAAATTTGTTTTTGCTGTTTTTTGTTTGTTCAACTGTTTGGTAATTCTTCTGGTCTAAATATATGAAATTGTTTAACAACAGACAATGTTATAAAATTGGCTTTAAACATTTGTATAATATATAAAGAAATTATAATTCTAAAGGAATTTTAAGGGGGAAACAGCCTTTTGCTTTTATACTTGATATTTATCACTTTGATGTTCTCTGTCCTTTTCTGCAGAACTGGAATAATTTCTCATCATAATAAAGAACATATTTAGTATTTCCTGTATGGCAGTCAACTAGTGACAAATTCTTCGTTTTCTTTTGTTAGGCTCCCAAGAACTCTGACTGAGAGGAGGAGCAGGTTAAAGAATCATAACGCTTAATGAAATTGAACTTCAGGAAGAGCTAGAGCAAGAACAGAGTTACAAATAAACAAGGGAAGAACACTTAAGGAAATCTAAAACAGCACTTAAAAGGCTTCTCACAGCTGAACACTATGGGTTTTGAATTAAAAATTCTAGTATATAAATTCAAATAAAGGTTGACCTCTGATAAATTAATGGCCTTGAAAATCAAGTACAGGAAATATCTCAAAGTACAGAGCAAAATGACACAGGGAAATCATTTAGAAAAAGATTAAAAACTTAGAGATGGATCTAGGAAATCTAACATAAGAAAAAATGTGCTCTAGAAGGAAAAAAATAAATAGATATAAGAGGGACAATCAAAAAACTATACCTACATAAGAAAAAATTCATTCAGCAAATAAGGAATTTGTTTCTAAAGGTTAAGGAATACTATATTTTATACCAAAATAGTAGCAAAAGCCATCCTCCAGGAAGTATTTTGGTAAACACACACACACACGCGCACACACACACACACACACGCACATAAACACACAAATAAGGTTAAGGTTCTGGCAGAACAAATTATCCCCTGTTCCCCAATAGCAAATGGCCTTTGAGATGTTTGCTGGTAACTATGAAAGTTGGAAGTCAGTGGAATATCATCAACAGACTAGTGAAATAAAAAGGGTGTAATTGCAGAATCCTGTGCTCAACCAAGATACTATTCACTTGACAGACTGTTTTTTATTTGAAATCAAGAATATACAAGCACTTAGCATATTACCCAAGTGGCCACCAAAGAAAAAATATTTGAAAAGGGTTCTAACAACATATGAGGCTATAAATCAGGGACCTTGGGAAGAAAGCAGATCCTGAGAAGAGAACATGGTGGTGAGCAATCACTATGCATGCATTTAATGATAAGTATATAAGTATAACCATCTGGAAATATATGAGTCTAAGAAAAACTATTGAAACAGAAGAGATATCCATCAAAGTAAATTTTATTAAGTTCAGATTTATCCCAGCAAATCATAGAAATGGAAATGGAGAAGAAAACAGAAAAAGTTTTCTGACTTTCTCACTGAAGGGAAGGAAAAAGGAAAGAAGAATGCAAATTACAAGATACATAATATTCTATGTTATGAGAAAGACAGGAAAGAATATAAAAATCATTAGAAAATATACTGGGTGATAATTTTTTTAAAATAATTTTAAAAGAGACTAATGTCTATTAAGTTTTCATGGGTGAAAACAAAGTAAAGAACAAGTTATCAGAGGAGTAAAAATAAGGGAAAAGGTAAAACAATCTAAAATTTAAAATCAACATAGAGTAGATGGAAAGAGTAGAAATAATACTTTTTATTTTTACATTTTGATATTGTAGTAAAGCTATCACCACAATCAATAAACATTTAATAGTAAAAAGAAATGGCTAAAGGTTACAAAGTTTCAGTTATTCAAGGTAAGTAAGTTCTAGAGATCTACTATACAGCACAGTGCCTATAGCTAATGATATATTGTTTACTTAAAATTTGCTATGTGGGTAAATCTTATGTTAAGTGCTCTTACCACATATACACAAAAGCAACACATCATAAAGAATGTAAATTAATTCAACCATTGTAGAAGACAACGTGGCGATTTGTCAGTGATCTGGAACTAGAAATACCATTTTACCCAGCAACCCCATTACTGGTTATATACCCAAAGGATTATAAAGCGTTCTACTATAAAGACACATGCACCTCTATGATTACTGTGACATTGTTCACAATAACAAAGACTTGGAATCAACCCAAATGCTCATCAATGATAGACTGGATAAAGAAAATGTGGCACATGTACAGCATGGAATACTATGCAGCCACAAAAAACAGTGAGTTCATGTCCTTTGCTGGGACATGGATGAAGCTGGAAACCATCATTCGCAGCAAACTAACACAAGAGCAGAAAGCCAAACACCGCATGTTCTCACTTATTTGTGGAAGTTTAACAATGAGAACACATGAACATAGGGAGGGGAACATCACACACTAGGGCCTGTTGTGGGGTGGGGATCTAGGGGATGGATAACAGAGGGTTGGGGGATAGGGGAGGGATAGTAGGGGGTGGGAGATTGGGGACGGATAACATTAGGAGAAAAACCTAATGTAGATCACGGGTTGATGGATGCAGCAAACTACCATACAAAGTGTATACCTATGTAACAAACCTGCACATTCTGCACTTATACCCCAGAACATAAAGTGTATATTAAAAAAAGCAAATCTAGTCCATGATAAATTACAAAAATGGTAAGTATGTAGATAAAAATAAATGGTTTTAAATTCTTAAAAAGAAACCCACCGCATTATCATCATAATAAAGGGGATGGGAGAGAATTTTAGAAAGTGATGCATATGATTGTGGCCTTGATGGTGTTGATGGTTTTAACAGATTTATACTACCTTCAAAATCCTTAAAAACACATCCCATTAATATGTAAAGCTTTTAAAATGTCTATTATGCCTCAATAAAGTGATTTAAGAACAAAATATGAACTTGACTACAATGAAACCTAATAAATTTATTGCTTAAATGCACTTTTTATGTCATAATAAAAATTTTAAAAATAACAAAAGTAATTGAAGTATATTAAATATTTTGAAATTAAAAGTACCTAGATTAAACAAGAAGTACATAAAAAGCACTCATTATTTAAACCAATGGATAGAAAAGTTTGTTAAAAAAACTTATAGAATACAATTAAAGTGGTGTATCAGGGAATAGTATAATTTTAAGTGTATGTATCATAGAGAAAAAAGAAGAAAATACTATAAAATAGATATCTTTGTAATCTTGATAAAGGAACAATAGAGAGCAAACATAGACTATAAATGAGAAAGGAGATAGGGAGCCACTAGAGATGACTATAGACATTACATTGGCAGAACTTTGAGACCTGAAGAAATTACATGCTTGCCTGATAACATACTGTCAACATATCATAACTGATTTTAGAACAAGTGGAGAATTTGTGGGCATTAGAGAGATATAAAGTTAACATGAAAAAGGCCACTAGGCAAATAGTTCCGGAGATGAGTTTTATCTAATCTTTTAAGAATAAATGACTCTAAGATTATTCCTATCAATAAAGTACAAAGTTCCATATTTGTACTTTACATATACAGCCATCATTACAAACAAACCTGAAAAGGAAAAACAAATATGACATTATAGATCAATCTTTTTATTACTAAGGTTGTAAAAATTAAAGCAAAACTTAACAAATGGAGTCCTGCAATGTATTATAAGAATAATACACTATGAGCAACGAGTTTCTCTTAAAGAATGTAAGGGTAGTTCAATATCAGGAAAGCCATCAATATAATCAACTGAATTAATAAGTTAAAAGAGAAAAAGCATACCCTCTATCAAAATGCAGTTATTAAATACTATAGCCGTGGCTAACAAAAAATTATTAAAAAGAAATAAAAGAGCAACTTAAATATAATAAAATCTATCAAAAACTGAAGACAAATATCTAAAATGGTGATGCTACAATCATTTTAATGAAAATTAGAAACTATTAAGAATTTCTCCTATGATATTGCTATCATTGTCTTTGAGGCTTTAGGGAATGCAATATATCAAAAAATATATGATATTAATGTTTAAAAAGAAGAAATACTTTTATTTCTTATTCCTGACATTATTACATACCTAAAGTCCAACAATCTTGAGAAAACAGCGGAATTCTTAAGAAGTTCACACTGTGAAAAAATACAAGATAAATATCCTCAATAGTTTTTATATACTCTAGCATAAAGTTCTAAGAGTGAAAACGGAAAGGGTATTCTATTTATAGTAGAGACCAAAAACCTTCTAAAATATTTTAAAAATATTAAGAATGTTGTTTATATCAGATAATTAAAATTTATTAATCAACAAAATTGATAAATAATTAAAATCATATTGAATAATTAAATTATCCTTATAAAGATTAAAATACTAAATGTTATATTTCCACAATTAAATATAAGTTCAATGAAGTTCCAAAAAGCATTTACAGAGACACAGTTGAAAAATGCATAAAATGATGACAGTTCACAGTGGGTAATAAATATCTTAGAAGAGATAATAAAGTTATGAAGATAAAAAAATTGAGATCGTACTTGCTTACCAGATACTGGAAAGTGCTATAATCAGTGTGGTACAGTAGTCACCCTGTATCCACAGTTTCAGTTTCCATGGTTTGTTGCCTGCCATCAACCCTGTGCGGAAAATAGTAAACGAACATTCCAGAAATAAACAATGCATGAGTTTTTTTTTTTTTTTTTAAAGACGGAGTTTCCACATGTTGGTCAGGCTGGTCTTGAACTCCCGACCTCAGGTGATCCACCTGCCTTGGCCTCCAAAGTGCTTGGATTACAGGCGTGAGCCACCACGCCCAGCAACAATGCATAAGTTTTAGCTTGTCTGTAGCTCTGAACAGTGGGATGAAATCTTGGGCTGTTAGGTTCCGTCCCTCTCAGGACATGAACCTTCCCTTTGTCCAGCAGATCCACGCTACAACAGCTTTCCACCTGTGAGTCACAGAGAGTCCACCCTCTCTGTGATCACATTGACTTTCCAATATGGTAGTGCTTTTGTTCAAGGAACACTTATTTTACTTAATAAAAGCCCTGAAGTACAAGAGTCATGTTGCTGGCGATTGAGCTATGCCAAAGAGAAACAGTAAAGTGCTTCCTTCAAGTAAAAAGGTGAAAGCTCTCCACTTAATAAGAAAAGAAAAAAAAAATTGTATACTAAGGTTGCTAAGATCTAAGGTAAGAATGAATCTATCTGTGAAATCATGAAGAAGGAAAAAGAAATTTGTGCTAGTTTTGCTGCTGCACCTCAAAATGCAAAAGTTACAGCCACAATGCCTATCAAGTAGTTAAGTTGGAAAAAGCACTAAACTTGTGGGTGGAAGACCTGAACAGAAACGTGTATGAATTGATGGAAATCAGGTTTGATACTATCCATGGTTTCAGGCATCCACTGGGGGTGGGGGGTGGGGTTGTTGGAAACTATCCCCTGTGAATAAGGGGGGAACTACTGTATTAGTACAGCCATAGATAAATATATCAGGCAAATAAATAATTCAGAATTAGATCCTTGACATAAAAAACATATATATGAAAAGAATGTGGAAGTAGGAAAAGGACAAATTGCCATGACTTGTTTATTAAACAGTAAGTGAAATTCTATCCTATATAAACATGAACCAATTACCAAAAAATGAAATTACAAATATACAAAACACTTAAATGCACAAAATAATATAGTAAAAAGGAATTTCTGTGCAGAAAATCTGAAGCCCTGTATAAACAACCAAGGACTATCAGAGACTTCCTTAGGTAAGACTTCATACTCTAGAAGTCCTAAAAGGAAACAATTATCTGTATCTATATACTAAATATATAAAAATAATAAAATTTTGCATCACAAAAATATAAGATAAAATGTAGATATGGACAAAATATTAATTTGCCATAGATGGAGTTAATTTTAATAATATAATGACATCTTTACTAATTGTCAAGAAAAAGACACAAAATAGACCAATGGGCAAAGAACTTGAAAGAGTAAATACAAAAGGTCAACCAGCATCAGAACTGATGCTCAAAATTTGTCAGTGATCAACTGGATTAAAAAATGACAAAGGTCTATGAGATCCACAACCAGTGTTGATGCTTTTCTTTTTCTTTGTCTGGTGTTTAAATTTATGGCAGCTTTCCTTACTCTTAAGTGATCATTTTCCTGAAAACTGGCTTTGTCTTCATGAATATTGTTAGCACTGTTTGCAATTCTACATTCAGGGTTCTAAACTGGGAAGACAAATTCCCTGCCCCGACTCCTTCTGTTGAAACCTATGGATCAGCCACATATAATATTAGAGGATAGGCCGGGCGCCGTGGCTCATGCCTGTAATCCCAGCACTTTGGGAGGCCGAGGCACGCAGATTTCATGAGGTCAGGAGTTCAAGATCAGCTTGGCCAACATGGTAAAACACCATCTCTACTAAAAATATAAAATTTAGCCGGGTGTGGTGGCATGCACCCGTAATCTCAGCTACCCAGGCAGCTGAGGTTGGATAATCGCTTGAACCCGAGAGGCAGAGGTTGCAACGAGCTGAGATTGCACCCCTGCACTCCAGCCTGGTGACAGAACAAGACTCTGTTCCCCACCCCACAAAAAGCCTAAATAAATAAATAAGAGAGGATAACATAATATCATTGACCTTGAATTTAGTTTTGCAATTTTGAAGCTATAGATTTAAATGCTAAGGAGAAAATACAGATAATCATATCTGTTTGGAGAAAATATATATTTTTAGATTAAGCTTCATTGTTTAGAGCCATACTATCATCAGGGTATATGATTCACATCCTTATGGATAAACAAATAACCCTTCATTAAATCTAAACTGAGTAGTACCATGCAATCAAGGGCTGTGAAGAGTTTATTTTCTTGGCTCTTTTTGTTGTTCTTTTATAGTACATTTGTGTCCAATTTTATTGTTCGAAACATCTTCAGGAGACATTATTTTAAACAAAATTGGTTGTAATGTGGTGATTTAAGTTATCTAGTCATTAGATCTATTTTTAAGTTTTGTAAGGGAAACACTGTCTTAGCAAAATTAAATAGATAAAATTGTGGCAAAACACACAGCAATAATTTATTTTTGCTAAACAAAAAGCCTAGAACTGCTCTCTAATTACTAGCCTTTGAGGCATTTACAGCTAAATTAAAATCATCATTAGCTGTTAAGTGTGTTTGCTTTGATTAGTTCCTGTTTTATGAGGTTTTAGGCAGAAGTAATTTTGTGGCATTATTAATGAATTTAATGTTAAGTGGAAAAAACTTTTGTTATCTGGCAAGTACCGGCTCTGGAATTAACAGTTTAAATGTTGTCAAAAGTCACAGAGATCCTTTCTAACATATTTGCCAGGTATTGAAAGTGATTATATTTTTTAAAGAGTTGTGTTAAAAGCTAGTGTAATGGAAAAAAAGAAAATACCAGTCTATTCCCTTAACCATTCCATCTCAATGTTACAAAGTAGAAAAGCATGGACTTTTAATACAGTCCTGTTCAAAACCACATTTCACCACTCTGATAATTTGGACCAATAACTTAGCCATCCTGCACTCAATATTCTTCATCTATAAAAATGGGAATATTAACATCTTTTCAGAAAAGTAGTTTTAAAGATTAAATAGTGAATGTTAAGTAGCATAGTGTCTGTGGTACACGCACTCTGTAAGAGTTAATCTCTTTTTCCTTTCCTTTCCACTTGATCTTGTGTGTCTAAAGATATTAGAAAACTAATTCCAAGCATCTATCCAAAGATAAACTGAGGGATTTAGCATATTCATGTTATTATTCCACATGAATTTTGGAAAGAGAAATAATCTGTGTGTATGTGAGCCTCCTGTTTTAAACAGATAGTGACAGGAAAAATAAAAGTGTATTTTCAACAATTTTGTATCAATGGGAAGATGGTTCTTTTTAAATATAATTTTATGATTTCTGAGAGCAGTTGAAAATATTTAAACTCTGTTTTATTTTCAACTAAAACCAGTAATTAAACTTAATTGCTCCATGGGCCCAGATGTTAAGAGCTACATGGAGTTAGTTAAAATAGAAAGAAACAGAATTGCTTTTAAATGGAGAGAGGAATTAAGAGTTGGCCAAGGCTGCGTTATTGCATTTTTGTGGCTCCAACACCATCAAAGTGTTTCACCATACTCTACAAATGTAGTGTCTATGACTCCTTTAAATCATCCCTATATTAATCAAGGTTAATTCTCAGAATGTTGATATCATATTGGACATTTATAACTTATTCTAAGCATATTTCCTGCAATTAAATTGCAACATTGCTATGATATGAGGGAAATATGGATTTTTGTGTACAGCAATGAGATGATATTTTGATGCTAGAAAATTCTTTCTCTTGGAGCTTTCTAACTTCTCTGCATACTGTGGCATGCTTAATTGTAAGACAGAAAAAAATCATACATATTTCCCAAAGTATGCATCAGTAAAAAGATAAGGAAAACAAATGCACATTTGTGTTATCATTATTTTGATCTACTTATTTGTGAAAGATCAGTATGATCAGAAAATGATCAGGTAAAGATTATGGGTAAGAACAAGTTCCAACATTTCATCATAAAAGATGACTTGCTGTTCATATTTAAATTATGCATCAGGGTATGATGCAAGTTCTGCAAGTTCCATAGGACCAGCACTGGTTTGAAAACTGGCCAGGATAAAATTAATGACAGGTGGAAACCATTTTATAGCCCTATTGGCATTCACTCTGATATGATACCACTGCCTGTGGATGAAAAATTTTAAGAAGCAGCTCTCCATCATAAGCTCTATACAGATTTTACATTAAGTTGTTTTTCATGAAGTTCTTTTTAAAGTTTTTCCTTTATCTAGAAGAGAACAAGCATTTAAACTATTTGGGGGCATACAGATTGGTGTCAGCATGAAAACATGGTGATTGTGTAAAAATGCTTCATTAAAATGATGTAGTCAGTGGGTTTAATTCACATGCTGACTACAAACTGCTGGACAGAGTTTGCTCTGGTATAACTCAAGAGTCAAAGTTGAGAAATCTCAAGTTATTTAATATTTGAGCCACAAAAGCAATTTTAATGAAAAAAACATGAGAGTTGGACTAGCAACCAGTAAATCTGCAATAACAAAGTTATTTATCCTCCAAGAATGTTTAATAATAATGGTTTTAAAAAGTTGTAAGTCTATAGCTATAAAACCTAAATATCACTGAGATAATCTACCATTTGATTAGCAAATCCAGCATTTGCTAAATTGAAATCAATCACCAGAACACAAGGATTAGCCTGGTGATTCTTCTACAAATTCATTAAATGTTTATCACCCATTTTCATGATGGAGCATAA
Organism: Sapajus apella; assembly: GCF_009761245.1. NCBI lineage: Eukaryota > Metazoa > Chordata > Mammalia > Primates > Cebidae > Sapajus > Sapajus apella. The sequence goes on from NW_022436975.1 coordinate 11,105,300, forward strand.
CATTGAAATAAGATAGCACAAACGCACCAAATCAAAATAAATTGCATAGTGATTCACAACAGACTGTCATAAGTAAAAGATAGCAACATCAACTGAGATCTAGCACCTCAGAAAAAGCTCTGTTTTGTTTCTCTGCTATGTAACACAGAGGAGGTACCAGGCAGCCTTAATTATCCACCAGGCTCACGTCCTGCCCCTCAGCAGTCTATATCATGCAAACTGTTGTCACTAACAAATGCTCAATTCACACTTAACACACAAATACCCCATTCGCAGTTTTAAAATTTCTTAGAAGAAATGACTTTATTGACTAGTCTCCATTGATATTCATGTGTATGAGTTACTAGCGTCAGGAAAATAAAATCTAGTTATGTTAGAGCATTTCCTATAATTTCCCTGTGAAATTTCTTTCTCTTTGAAATGATTTAATTTTGTTAGTCTACGGACAAACAGACTTGGCCCTCATTGATGTACTCTAAACTATTCTGTATAAAATAGTGATGCAGAATTTTTGCTCCTTAGTTTAGCTAAAACTGGGTTCTTGTCATGCAACCAGAAAAGATTAGGCACATAGACACATTGAAAGGCGAGGAGTGAGGAATTTATTAAAAGAAAGCTCTGGGTGAAAAAAGAAGTCCTGGTAACAGGCTCGGACTTCACAGATTGATTACCAGCCTACCACACACAGGAGCTGAAGAAGCCAGGCTCCAACCCCTTGTACAAGGTACAGCTCTGCCATGGCTCCCCACTGTTCCCCTAGTGTGCATGTGGGCATTATTCAGAAAGAATCAGTCAGGAAACGGCGGGCAAACAGGGCGGATCTCCCTCTGGGTTGCCAGTTTCCAGATACCAGCAGTCCTGTCTTTCAGCCTTCAGGCTGTTTTAGGCTTGAAAGTGAGGTTTCCAAGGGAAACCTTGGCTGTCTCCTGTCTCTATCAGTAGTATCACAAATAGTGCATTTTTTTTTTTCATTCAAACTTCGGGAAGTAGGTATGGTTATCTCTATGTTATAATTAGGCGTGTCAGAGTTTTCAGAGAGGTTAGAAGACTCCAAGAGAAAGAATTCTGCAGCACCAAAATTTCACCTCATTGTTATACACAAAAATATGTTTTCCCTGTATTTATAGCTATGGTTGAGATTTAATTTTTTATCCTGGAAATATTTTTTGAGTAAATTATAAACATTCAGTATGATATCAACATTCTGAGGGTTAATCTTGATGAACATAGGGATGATGTATGAGAGTCACAAACACTACATTTGTAGAGAATGACAAGCCACTTCAATGGTGTTGGAGCCACAACATAGCAATGATGTAACCTTGGTTGCCTCCTGATTCCCTTTTTGTTTCTTCTTTCCATTTCAACTATCTCCATATACCTCTTAACATCTAGACCTATGGAGCAATTCTAAAGTTTTAATAGAAAACTATGGAAAATTTAACAGTGATATTATACTTGATAATTGTAATTATGATTCTGAATCTCTGACAAATCTCGAGAAGCATTTTGTTAACCAAAGGGAAGGAATCCCTGAATTTTTTCAACTATAATGCTTAATTGTTAGCTCATGTAAAGTTTTGGTTTGGTAATTCTTCATGATAATACTACACTCTCAGTATAAAGAAAATTTACTTATTTTCTAGCTAATTTATTTCTTCCAAGCTACCATGGAAAACAATAACAACCAAAAAGCTTTCCTTAACCATGAAACAGGCTAAATAAGGCCTATTTTGTTAACTGTTATAAATTGTCATTCATATGAGTAAAGAACGAACAGGAGTGAGATGTTATATTCTGGTGATATTGTATTTCCTAGACATAAAACAGAAACTGAAATAATATTATAAAAATTAATCACAACAAGTAGTTCTGTATTTTTATGATTATCATCTTGTACCTCTGAATAAGTTTGGTACTCTCATTTTTGCCTCAAAGCCTTTCAACTCCAGAAGGAAATTGTGTCCTCAAAACTAATGTGTAATATAAGGAAGTCTCATAGCAGTATGTTATAGACAGAATTAGCCATGTAGACAACATATGCTAGTGACTATATATGTGGGAAAATTTAGAAACAATAATTTTAGATCACTTGGAAGTACATAAAATGTAAAACCGTAATGTATCCTATAATTAAATTGTATTTGTTAATTAGGAAACTTAGTCATGGTCAAATGACTATGTTTTTGTTTAGTATGCATAAGAATCAAGATTCAGTGAGTAGTTTTTAAAATCAGAATTGTTTTAGCTCTTATAGTTTCCTTAGTTCTATTTTCTACTAATACAAATTATCGTGACAAAACACTGTTGATCTTTAAAAAAGTTTGCATCGATTGAGTTATGTCTTATTTATTTGTAAGATTCCATATTCCTTAAAAAATTGCAAGGCTTATATAAGGGTAATAGGCAAACTTCATTTTCCATGCATTATCTTATTTTCCCGAGAATTCTATGGGGTTGGCACTCTTATTACTGACCTCATTTTAAAGATGAGGTATCTGTGGCTCAAAGAGGTTAAGTCAGTGGTCAGTTTTATCAACAACTTGTAGAGCTGGGATTTAAATCATACTGTATTTTGTAGATACAACACTTATCAATTGAAATTCATATTCCTCCCCTTTATTTCCCTTGATTTTATTGTATTAGATTTTTTAATAGAGAAAAATAGAATAATAATATAACAGCTGCCTATTTCATCCCCAACTCTGGTTTCACATATACTGACATTTTGTCCTGTTTTTGTTCCTGCTATTGTTTTGTTGTTTGCCTTTTGGAAGAAAAAAATAATAAATGGAGCTAAGTAAAGCAGCAACAGGAAATAGTGTGAAGCTGCTCATCTCTTGCCTTTCTGTTCCCACAGCTACAATCCTCTGCTAGTTTCTTAGGCCCTTTCTTCTGGACTACATCAACAAACTCATATGCACTCACCCTTGCTCCAGTCTGTCTTTGATCAAGTCTATTGCTTATACAACTGGTATGATAATATTCTCCAAACATTGCATTCCTCCTGTCAGCCTCCTTTTCACATAATATACAGAGCCTCATTGTTATCTGTGTTATCAAGCATTTAGCCCTAAAAAACCCATGTCACAGGGGTTCTTTTTTTTTTTTTTTACACTTCTTTTCTATAGACACTTCCTTTTTACATGGTATAGTGTCCCCTTATACTTTACAACATCTTATGGCTTCATCTGGTTTGTGGTTGTGGTTTTGACCAAATCATGTTCTTGGTTTTCTTGCCAACTTCATTAAAAATAAGCCTCTTTCAGAAGACATTATCTCCTTCACTCCATTGTTTCTTTTCCAAGTATGGCTTTAGTATTCATGGATTTAGTTTGTGAAAATACATACCATTTAACACTTTTCTTGGTTCTGATACTTTTTGGTTCAAGATGGTGGCCTGAGAACATTCACATGCCTGCTGGCTCTTAAAAATATCTCTAGAATGAAAATAAATGTATATGAAAGTGAATAAGCCCATAATAGCAAGATAATAGGAGTGAGGGCCAACAGTGAACTAAAGTTATTAATGCAATTCTCTCAGACAAAAAGCAGATGTGTGTGGTAACAAGGGAAACAAGGCAGAAATAGCCACAAATCCGAATAACAGAGACTCTGTTTAAAAAGCCATACCTGGGGCAATTTCTAAAGGCTCCAGGAAGAGGTGCTGCACAGCATCAGCAGGTACTCAGAAGGGGCATCAGAGTAGGCAAAAGAGTGGTGTAATAATTTGATAGCACTCATGATATGTCAGTCCCACCAAGGCCCCGTAAATGTGGCATGAGTGTGAGCTTGAAATTTGTAACATGAGATGAAAACTGGAGAAGCATCCCTGAAATATATGAACCAATCTGTGAAGAAATAGCTGGGAATCTGGTGAGTTGAACCTACCAGAGTACAGGCCTTCTTATTCTGATTTGAGGTGCTTCTGCTTGCACCTGCAGGCTTCTGCTTGTCATATTTTAATGTAAAATAGGCCAGTTGATATAGTCACCATGTACCTAAAGAGTCAAGGAGTTTATAGCCACAAAATAGAAACAGACTTCTATGAAAAAAAGGAAAGATCATAGAATTTAAAAAAGGTTTTAAAAATAAAAAATATGTAATTGTTAGGAATTAAAATATTACAGTAGTATCCAGAGCTATGAGTGATGCTATCTTCAAATTTTAAACACAAACATCCTGGCTGAAAATATAAAAAGAAATTGAGTGCTGTGAGGCAAAGTTGAGTAAAAAGGGAATAGAGAGATGCGTAAAAGAAATGAGATAAAGGCCTTTAGATTAAAAGGCTTCTAGAGAGCTAAACATAATAAAAACCAAAATCCATTCTCAGAAGTATTTTTGTGAAATTTCAGCTTCCCAGGACAAAAAGCAGATTCTACAAGCTTCCTGTAAGGAAAAAAAAAAAAACCCACAAAATAAAAGAGTTTATCCAAAGAATACTCAAACAGGCAACGGACTTCTCATCAGCCGTACTTGCTGCCAGAAGGAAATGGTGTCATGCTTTCACAGAAAGGGAAGACTACTGTGTGACCCTCACCTGAACTCCCGTCTTAGTTTATGTAGTTTATGGGACCTCATATGTGGTTAATATATGTTAGCTTGACCAAGGAAATGAAGGTGAAGGAGAAATTCCTTCCATCAGACATAACCCTTCAGTTCCTCTAACCGTAACACCACTGCATTTGTTGGTAGGGTTAGGAATCAGCACAACTGATTTTCTTCATTTGGACAACTATATTTAAACTTAGCAATGCACCTTGGGGAACTTTTCCTCTCAGCACATAGAGCTGGACCCCAGTCTTTGATTCTCAACTTTGTTGTGTTTATATATTCTGACCTAATATCTTTGGGTAGTCATTATCCAGACTCCTACACAGTTTGAGTACTGAGGCTTTTTTTGCAATGCTGTAACCTACATTCTTTATTTTCAGTTGTGTGTGTATGACTGCAGGTTTCTGATATTATCTTAGTTTATTTTAGATGAAATTCTGTAGATCTTTGATGTTCATGAAAGGATATATCTTGAGACCTTCTTGAACCCACGATTTTCTGTAGGCGGAAATGTTTAAAATCTTGACACTTTGTCAAATCACATTTCAGCATGGTGTCCTGCATTCGTTGGGTATGTCATCAGCGCAGCAGTTAACTGCCGATTAATGAATTGTTATTCATCACTAGCAGAGAAAATTTACACTGGTAGGAAAATCACTGACATTTTTATTAATTGCCTTTTAAAAATTAATGTGGAGCATATATAGTGGACTCACTCATGTCCTATCAGGTTAATTTAAATAACGAATTATCAAAAACCTTTGTGGTTATTTTCATGACCTTCTTAGATTTTTTTAGTGTTACTTTATTTCTCTCATAAGACTGGCAGTTATTTATTTTTGTGAACACTTTTCACTGACACACACACACACATACACAATAACAAATGTCACCTTATATATGCATGTTGAGGATTATAGACTCAAAAAGCTACACAGGGGTGTGGATGTTGACTATTTAGGTTTCCTCATGCACTCTTCTTACCCCTTAACTGATTTGCATCTGTACAGCAGCCTTACAACCTGTGTAATTCAAAATTTTCAATTGGCAAAATTACCTATCATTGCATGTCATGCACTTTTGAATTTGCTCTAAAATAGTCAATACTGTAGATGTAAAATCTATTCACCTTAAAGATCTTTTGAATAAAAGTCTAGGAAGAGTGAGAAATAATACTGCCTTCCTTTTCCTCATTCAGAGTTGTTTAGTAAGCAAAGCTTTTCCACAGAAAGTGATCAAGACGGTGAAGTTCTCAAAATCAAGTGAAATAGTTGAAGGATCTGGAATAAGATTATCCAAAGAGATTTGAAAACTCTTCAAATAGAAAAAGTACTTCCATATGGAAAAATGATTATAGCTTGCTAGTTTAACCACAGAGGGTAGAACTAGGACAGACAAATATAACTTTTGGAGAATTCAGTTCAAAGAAGTACTTTCTAAGAATTAGAACTGAACATTCTTGGAACAGATGTCATAATAGGGATTGAATTTCGTCAACTTGGACATATTAAAGTCAAAGTTGGTCAATCCATTTATCAGATAATGATTGTGGTGCTGAGGCAGTGTTAGAATAGATATACTTCCAGGTTTTTCTAATACCACAAATTCTATTCTAAGTTCATATATGCTATAAAACATTTAGGACTTAATTTAATAGTTACCAGAGGGCTGAATGGTATTCTTTTGTAATGACATTAAAATATTACTATAGCAAGAAATATTATAATTTATATTTTAATCTCTTGGTCCCTTCTGACTTTAGAATGTTATTGGCAAGAAGGGAGGGGGTAGTTTTGCTCTTTGTCATTCTAGAGAGGCAAAATTCAGCTATAATTGTCTTAAAGTGTTCCTGCAAAATATAATTTTCTCATGGTGTTCATCATATAATAAAATTGATTTCTACAAAATATATAGTATGTGTAACCAGTATCCATAAATTAAAAGGTGTTCTAATCTAAATATGAATAAATACACATTTCAAACATTCAACTATTTTAAAATATGATAAATGCAATTCATCAAAAACAAATTTATAAAAGCATACGTTGATGAAAAAGTTAAAACTTTTGTACATAAGCCAATCACTCTCTTATTTTATTTGCCTTGTAGTGGATAGTATCTTTCATCTTAGAGTTTTACAATATGGAGAATGGATAATTTTAAAATAATAATTATCTTCCCCTTGCAATGCTATTATGCCCCTAGAAACAAACCATAAATGTCATATCAGCACTTTTAAGAATAGAGATGCCCAGATACCCTATAACCGGATAACTAGTCCCTACTATTGGTTGACCTGTAAGTCACGTGTGACAGATGGTGTAAGAAGAGAGGGAAGAAGGTGAATATTTATATTAAAAATCCATGGAATAACACTTAGGTAATTGCAGGAATTCAGACATGTCATAAAACATCTCTACACTTTAGTTTCCTACTCTAGTAAGGATGTAGTACTCACTACTTACATAGTCTATGATAATTACAACAACCTTATATGGCAAGTTCTATTATATCCACATTACATATAATAAAATTTTAGCAGTGTGCCCGGCAAAATTGCAGGAGCTTTTATTCAGTGGTTGCTTTTATTATCATAGTAGAGTTGATCCTTGAACAACATGGATTTCAACCACACAGGTCCACTTATACATGACATTTTTCAGTAAATATATTGGAAAATTTTTGGAGATTTTTGATAACTTGAAAAATCTTGCAGATGAATCATATATCATAAAAATACAACAAAAAGTTAAGAAAAAGTTTGGCATGTCATGAATGTATAAAATATATGTAGATATGAGTCTACATATATTTTTACTGACATAAAGTATATACAAACCTATTATAAAAAGTAAAAACTTATAACTTATGCACACAAATACTTACATGTCATACATGGTGCTGTTCACAGTAGAGAGAAATGTAAACACATGTAAAGATGCAGTATTAAATTATAACCACATAAAATTAACTGTAGTACATACTGTACTAATGTAATTATGTAGAAACCTCTTGTTGCTCTTGCAGTGAACTCAAGTGTTGCAAGTATCCACTTAAAATGCCTGTGTGACATAATCATCTCCCCATGAGAAGTTTGTCTCTCCAGTAAATTGCCAATTGAAGTAAAAAGCGATCTCTTTTGGTTCTTATGTATTTTTCACAGTGTTTAGTGTAATACTGTAAACCTTGAATCATACCATGTGAGCCACATGAAGTGTAACTAGTGATTTTGGAAGTGCTCCCAAAAATCACAGAAAAATCACAACCCTACAAGAAAAAGTTGACTTGTTTGATTTACATTGTAGGTTTAGATCTGCAACTGTGGTTGCTTGCCATGTCAAGATAAATGAATCTGGCTTAAGGACCATTGTAAAAACTTAAAGGAAGCTTGTAAAACTGTCACTGCAGCTAAGCCAGCAGGTGTAAACACTTGTACTGTTTGTGAAACATCTTTTTATTTTGTATTGAAAATACAGCTTTTGTTTGGGTGCAGAATTGCTGTAAGAAAGGCATCTCTAGACTAATATGATTTGAGAAAAAGTGTAGTCATTATACAACAACTTAAAGCAAAAGGAAGGTGAAGAATCTAAAGCTGGAGAATCTAATGCCAGCAAAGGATGGTTTGATCATTTGGCTTAAAAAATGTCAAGATCACAGGAGAAGTAACTTCTGCCAACCACAAGGCAGCAGATAGGTCCTCAGTTGTCATTAAGAGAATCATTGAAGAGAAAAGACTTTGCCTGAATAAGCTTTTAATACAGACAGCTTTTAATCCATTCTGGAAAGAAAAATAACGACAAAGCACATTTAATAGCAAGGAAGAGAAGAGAGCACCACAATATAAGTCAGGAAGGAGCCTAACTCAAAAAATATATCCTAACTCTATTTGTGTGTGTGTGTGTGTGTGTGTGAAAATGCTGTCAGGTTTATGAGCAGGATGCCCCTTATCTATAAAGCCATCAACTCCTAAGCTGTGAAGGGAAAAATAGACATCAGCTGCTTGTATTTTGGTTGTATAATCAGAAGGGCTAAAAAAACGAGAACACTTTTTCTGGATTGGTTCTGTCTATGCTTTGGACCTAAAGTCAGGGAGTAACTTTCCAATAACTGATTGCTTTTTAAATTTTTTTTTATATTGGATAATGCCCCTAGTCACCCAGAAATTCACAAGTTCAAAACTGAAGGCATTAGGTGGTCTACTTGTCTCCAAACACACCTCCAATCCAGACCTACACACAGTATTACATGGAAAGGATTGCCAATGCTACAGAAGAGCAGTCTAATGAAATAACATCATGAAAGTCTGGAAATATCACACCACTGAAGACACCAGAATTGTTGTGGAAAAAGACATAAAAGCCATCAAGCCCCAAACAATAAATTTCTTCTGGAGAAAACTGTGTTCACACATTGTACATGACTTCTACAGGATTTATAAGAGTCAATCAATGAAATAATGAGAGAGATTTATGGAAATGATAAAAAACAAAAGATAGTGGCAGTGGCGGTGAAGAGTTTCATGATGTGACTCTTCAAGAAATTCAAGAGCTAATAGACACCACACCAGAGTAACAGAAAACAACTTGACAGAGATGAGTGCTTCTAAAGTAGTGTCAAATTATGAGGAAGAAGACATAGAGGCCAACTGACATTAGACAATCTGGCAGAAAAGTTCCGATTATTAAAGATTGCTTTTGACTTACTTACGACAAGAACTCTTCAGTGACATAGGCATTGAAACTAAAATGATGGAAGAAGAATTGATACTATGTAGAAACATTTTTGGAGAAATGAAAAAGCAAAAATATCAGAGAGAAATTATTCTACATTTCTGTAAAGTTACACCAAGTGTTCTTGCCTCTCCTGCTGCCACTTCCACCTCCTCTGTGTCTTCCTCTGCCACCCCTGAGACAGTAAAACCAACCCCTCCTTTTTCTCCTCCTCCTCAGCCTACTCAATGTGAAGATGATGAGGATGAAGACCTTTAAGATCCATTTCCACATGATGAATTGTAAATATATTTTTTCTTTCTTATGATTTTCTTAATATTTTCTTTTCTCTAGCTCACTTTATTATAAAAATACAGTATAACGTACTGTAATATTTATATTTATCTAGGTAAGCTAGATAAATATAAATATTCCATAACATATTTATATAATTTAAAATATATAAATATAATGTATATAAACACATATTTATCTAGCTTACTTTATTATGAGAATACAGAGAATATATGTATCTTGTATACAACATATAAGAAATATGTTAATCAACTGTGTGTATTGGTAAATCTTCAGGTCAACAGTAGACTAGTAAGATTTGGGGGGAGTCAAAGTTTATATGTGGATTTTTAATTGCATAGGGTGGGACAGCATCCCAACTCTCATGTTGCTTAAGAGTTAACTACATTGATATTACTTTTATTATTATTTTTAAAGATTCTGCAATGGGAGTTGATTGCCTTTAATAACTGCTGGATCTCAAGCCTACTGCACTGCAGTAGGTATTTAAGACATCAGAGATAACCCATACTGGTAGTACTAATTTTTCTTTTGAAAATAGGATTGTTTGAAAAAGAATTTTGATAAAACCTAAAACAATATCTTGACCTATATCAGCTTTTGAATGTTAATGCCCATAAAGTAGTAAAATTGCTCCAAATCTATATTTTTTTAGAAAATACATGAGGCAGGCCAGACATAGTGGTTTGCACCTGTAACCCAACATTTTGGGAGGCCAAAATGGGCAGATCACTTGTGGTCAGGAGTTCCAGGCTAGCCTGGCCAACATGGAGAAGGCCCATCTCTACTAAACATAAAAAATTACCCAGGTGCGGTGGCTAACACCTGCAATCCTAGCACTTTGGGAGGCCCAGGCAGGTGGATCACTTGAATTCAGGAGTTCGAGATCAGCCTGGACAACATGGTAAAATCCCATTTCTACTAAAAACACAAAAAATTAGCCAGGTGTGGTGGTGCACACCTGTAGTCCCAGCTACTTAGAAGGCTGAGGCATAAGAATTGATTGAACTCAGAAGTCAGAGGTTGCAGTGAGCTGAGACTGCACCACTATACTCCAGTCTGGGTGGTAGAGCCAGAAAGATTCTGTCTCAAAAGGGAAAGTAAGCAAACCTCCCACCCTGAATTCTGGTGTTAATACCTGACTCAACTATGTAAGAAATAGTACAACATTCTTTTGTGATGCTTTACTTTTGGTAAGAAACAAACTGGAATAAAAAATTGCTATGTTTTATGCATATAATATATGAAATATGGTCCTTAGTCTCAAGAATCTTACAAACTATTATGAAAAAAGTATAAACTTATAATTCTATTTAATATTCTACTAGTTGTAGTTAAGAATTGCCTTTTTTTTGTACTCAGGACTTAGCTACTCTAGATAACTTTAAAACAAACTTTAACTTAATCTTTCTGTTGTATTTCTTATTTTCTTTATAGTATGGTTTCCAGCCAACTCACTCTTCATGGCTTTTTTTTTTTCCCATTTATTTATTTTATTGCATTTTACGTTTTGGGATACATGTGAAGAACATGCAAGATTGTTGCATAGGTACACACGTGGCAGTGTGATTTGCTGCCTTCCTCCACATCACCTACATCTGGCATCTCTCCCCTTGCTATCTCTCCCCAGCTCCCCTCCCCCCACCGTCCCTCCCCTATTTTCCCCCAACTGACCCCAGTGTGTAGTGCTCCCCTCCCTGTGCCCATGTGTTCTCATTGTTCAATACCCGCCTATGAGTGAGAACATGCGGTGTTTGATCTTCTGCTCTTCTGTCAGTTTTCTGAGAATAATGGTTTCCAGGTTCATCCATGTCCCTACAAAGGACACAAGCTCATCGTTTTTGATGGTTGCATAATATTCCATGGTGTATATATGCCACATTTTCCATGTCCAGTCTATCATCAATGGGCATTTGGGTTGGTTCCAGGTCTTTGCTATTGTAAACAGTGCTGCAATGAACATTCATGTGCACGTGTCCTTATAGTAGAACGATTTAAAATTCTTTGGATATATACCCAGTAATGGGATTGCTGGGTCAAATGGAATTTCTATTTCTAGGTCCTTGAGGAATCGCCACACTGTCTTCCACAATGGTTGAACTAATTTACACTCCCAACAACAGTGTAAAAGTGTTCCTATTTCTCCACATCTTCTCCAGCATCTGTTGTCTCCAGATTTTTTAATGATCGCCATTCTAATTGGCGTGAGATGGTATCTCAATGTTGTTTTGATTTGCATTTCTCTGATGACCAGTGATGATGAGCATTTTTTCATATGTTTGTTGGCCTCATGTATGTCTTCTTTTGTAAAGTATCTGTTCATATCCTTTGCCCACTTTTGAATAGGCTTGTTAGTTTTTTTCTTGTAAATCTGTTTTAGTTCTTTGTAAATTCTGGATATCAGCCCTTTGTTAGATGGGTAAAGTGCAAAAATTTTTTCCCATTCTGTTGGTTGCCGATTCACTCTAATGACTGTTTCTTTTGCTGTGCAGAAGCTGTGGAGTTTGATTAGGTCCCATTTGTCTATTTTGGCTTTTGTTGTCAATGCTTTTGGTGTTTTGTTCATGAAGTCCTTGCCTATGCCTATGTTCTGAATGGTTTTGCCTAGATTTTCTTCTAGGGCTTTTATGGTGTTAGGTCTTATGTTTAAGTCTTTAATCCATCTGGAGTTAATTTTAGTGTAAGGTGTCAGGAAGGGGTCCAGTTTCTGCTTTCTACACATGGCTAGCCAGTTTTCCCAACACCATTTATTAAACAGGGAGCCCTTTCCCCATTGCTTGTTTTTGTCTGGTTTGTCAAAAATCAGATTGTTGTAGTTATGTTGCGTTGCCTCCGAGATCTCTGTTCTGTTCCATTGTTCTATATCTCTGTTTTGGTACCAATACCATGCTGTTTTGATTACTGTAGCCTTGTAGTATAGTTTGAAGTCCGGTAGTGTGATGCCTCCCGCTTTGTTCTTTTTGGTTAGAATTGACTTGGCTATGTGGTCTCTCTTTTGGTTCCATATGAAGTTTAAGGTGGTTTTTGCCAGTTCTGCGAAGAATCTCATTGGTAGCTTGATGGGCATAGCATTGAATCTGTAAATTACTTTGGTCAGTATGGCCATTTTCACGATATTGATTCTTCCTAACCATGAACATGGAATGTTTCTCCATCTGTTTGTGTCCTCTCTTATTTCGTTGAGCAGTGGCTTGTAGTTCCCCTTGAAGAGGTCTCTTATGTTCCTTGTTAGTTGTATTCCTAGGTATTTTATTCTCTTTGTGGCAATTGTGAATGGGAGTTCACTCTTGATTTGGCTCTCTTTAAGTCTGTTATTGGTGTATAGGAATGCATGTGATAATTGCACATTGATTTTGTATCCTGAGACTTTGCTGAAGTTGCTTATCAGTTTCAGGAGATTTTGGGCTGAGACGATGGGGTATTCTAGATATACAATCATGTCATCTGCAAATAGAGACAATTTGACTTCCTCCTTTCCTATTTGAATACCCTTTATTTCTTTTTCTTGCCTGATTGCTCTGGCTAGAACTTCTAGTACTATATTGAATAGGAGTGGTGAGAGAGGGCATCCTTGTCTAGTGCCACATTTCAAGGGGAATGCTTCCAGTTTTTGCCCATTCAGTATGATATTGGCTGTTGGTTTGTCATAAATAGCTTTTATTATTTTAAGATACGTTCCGTCAATACCTAGCTTATTGAGGGTTTTTAGCATAAAGGGCTGTTGAATTTTGTCAAAGGCCTTCTCTGCATCAATTGAGATAATCATGTGGTTTTTGTCTTTGGTTCTGTTTATGTGGTGAATTACGTTTATAGACTTGCGTATGTTGAACCAGCCTTGCATCCCCAGGATGAAGCCTACATGATCATGGTGGATAAGCTTTTTGATGTGCTGTTGCAATCGTGTGTCAGTATTTTATTGAAGATTTTTACATCTATGTTCATCATGGATATTGGCCTGAAGTTTTCTTTTCTTGTTGAGTCTCTGCCAGGTTTTGGAATCAGGATGATGTTGGTCTCATAAAATGATTTGGGAAGAATTCCCTCTTTTTGTATTGTTTGGAATAGTTTCAGAAGGAATGGTACCAGCTCCTCTTTGTATATGTGGTAGAATTCGGCTGTGAACCCATCTGGACCTGGGCTTTTTTTGGGTGGTAAGCTCCTAATTGCTGCCTCAACTTCAGACCTTGTTATGGGTCTGTTCAGGGTTTCGGCTTCTTCCTGGTTTAGGCTTGGGAGGAGGGAGGTGTCCAGGAATTTATCCATTTCTTCCACGTTTACTAGTTTCTGTGCATAGAGTTGTTTGTAATAATCTCTGATGATGGTTTGAATTTCTGTGGAATCTGTGGTGATATCCCCTTTATCGTTTTTTATTGCATCAATTTGATTATTCTCTCTTTTCTTTTTTATTAATCTGGCTAGTGGTCTGTCTATTTTGTTGATCTTTTCAAAAAACCAGCTCCTGGATTTATCGATTTTTTGAAGGGTTTTTTGTGTCTCTATCTCCTTCAGTTCTGCTCTGATCTTAGCTATTTCTTGTCTTCTGCTAGACTTTGAGTTTTTTTGATCTTGCTTCTCTAGCTCTTTCAGTTTTGATGATAGGGTGTCAATTTTTGACCTCTCCTTGCTTCTCATGTGGGCACTTATTGCTATATATTTTCCTCTAGAGACTGCTTTAAATGTGTCCCAGGGATTCTGGTATGTTTTGTCTTCATTCTCGTTGGTTTCGACGAACATCTTTATTTCTGTCTTCATTTCATCATTTATCCAGTCAACATTCAAGAGCAAGTTGTTCAGTTTCCATGAAGCTGTGCGGTTCTGGTTTAGTTTTTGAATTCTGAGTTCGAACTTGATTGCACCGTGGTCTGAGAGACTGTTTGTTATGATTTCCGTTCTTTTGCCTTTGCTGAGGAGTGATTTACTCCCAATTATGTGGTCAATTTTAGAGTACGTGTGATGTGGTGCTTAGAAAAATGTATATTCTGTGGATTTGGGGTGGAGAGTTCTGTAAATGTCTGTTAGGTTTGCTTGGTCCAGGTCTGAGTTCAAGTCCTGGATATCCTTGTTAATTTTCTGTCTGGTTGATCTGTCTAATAATGACAATGGGGTGTTAAAGTCTCCCACTATAATTGTGTGGGAGTCTAAGTCTCTTTGTAAGTCATTAAGAACTTGCCTTATGTATCTGGATGCTCCTGTATTGGGTGCGTATATATTTAGGATCGTTAGCTCTTCTTGTTGCATTGATCCTTTTACCATTATGTAATGTCCTTCTTTGTCTCTTTTGATCTTTGTTGCTTTAAAGTCTAGTTTATCAGAGATGAGAATTGCAACTCCTGCTTTTTTTTGCTTTCCATTTGCTTGGTAAATCTTCCTCCATCCCTTTATTTTGAGCCTTTGTGTATCCTTGCATGTGACGTGGGTTTCCTGGATACAGCACACCGATGGGTTTTGGCTTTTTATCCAATTTGCCAGTCTGTGTCTTTTGATTGGGGCATTTAGTCCATTTACATTTAGGGTTAATATTGTTATGTGTGAATTTGATACTGCCATTTTGGTGCTAGCTGGCTGTTTTGCCCATTAGTTGATGCAGATTCTTCATTGTGTTGATTCTCTTTACCATTTGGCTTGTTTTTGGAGTGGCTGGTACTGTTGTTCCCTCTTTCAGGAGCTCTTGTAAAGCTGGCCTGGTGGTGACGAAATCTCTGAGTACTTGCATGTTCACAAAGGATTTTATTTTTCCTTCACTTATGAAGCTTAGTTTGGCTTGATAGGAGATTCTGTGTTGAAAGTTCCTTTCTTTAAGGATGTTGAATATTGGCCCCCACTCTCTTCTGGCTTGTAGGGTTTCTGCAGAGAGATCTGCTGTGAGTCTGATGGGCTTCCCTTTGTGGGTAATCCGACCTTTCTCTCTGGCTGCCCTTAGTATTTTCTCCTTCATTTCAACCCTGGTGAATCTGACGATTATGTGCCTTGGGGTTGCTCTTCTTGATGAATATCTTTGTGGTGTTCTCTGTATTTCCTGGACTTGAATATTGGCCTGCCTTGCTAGGTTGGGGAAGTTTTCCTGGATAATATCCTGAAGAGTATTTTCCAGCTTGGATTCATTCTCTTCGTCACATTCAGGTACACATATCAAACGTAGATTAGGTCTTTTCACATAGTCCCACATTTCTTGGAGATTTTGTTCATTCTTTTTTCCCCATTTTTCTCTATTATTGCCTTCCCGTTTTATTTCATTCAGTTATCTTCGACCTCTGATATCCTTTCTTCTGCTTGGTCCATTCGGCTGTTGATACTTGTGCATGCTTCGCGAAGTTCTCGTGTTGCGTTTTTCAGCTCCATCAATTCACTTATATTCCTTTCCACTTTGTCCATTCTTGTTAGCATTTCATCAAATCTTCTTTCAACGTTCTTAGTTTCTTTGCATTGGGTTAGAACATGTTCTTTTAGTTCACAGAAGTTTCTTACTACCCACCTTCTGAAGTCTGATTCTGTCATTTCATCACACTTGTTCTCCATCCAACCTTGTTCACTTGCTGGTGAGGAGTTGTGATCCCTTTTAGGAGGAGAGGTGTTCTGGTTTCGGGTGTTTTCATCGTTTTTGCGCTGGTTTCTTCCCATCTTTATGGATTTATCCACCTGTCATCTTTGTAGTTGCTGGCTTTCAGATTGGGTCTCTGAGTGGACGTTCTGTTTGTTGATGATGAGGTTATTTCTGTTTCTTTGTTTTCCTTCTGACAGTGTGGCCCCCCTGCTGTAGGTCTGCTGAGGTCCACTCCAGGCCCTGTTTGCCTGGGGATCACCTGCAGCAGCTGCTGAACAGTAAGGGTTGTTACCAGTTTTCTTCTTCTGCTAACTTTGTCCCAGAAGGATACCCGCCAAGTGTCAATCTGATCTCTCCTTTAAGAGGTGGCTCTTTGGATATACAGGGGTCAGGGAGCTGCTTGAGGAGACAGTCTGTTCTTTATAGGAGCTCAAATGCTGAGCTGCGAGCTCCATTGTTCATTCAGAGCTGCTGGGCAGGTACATTTAGGCCTGCTGCAGCAGAACTCACAAACCGCTTTTTGTTCCCAGGTGCTCTGTCCCAGGGATTTAGGGATTTATGAGTTTCTGTTATGCTGCTGCCTTCTTTTTTTTTCCCTTCAGAGCTGCCCTGCCCAGCAAGGAGGCAGCCCAGTCACTGTCTGCATATAAAGGCTTTGCTGAGCTGCTGTGGGCTCCACCAAGCTGCCAAGTGAACTTCCCTGCAGTCCTGTTTATATGGGTGTAGTTAGAACTGCCTCAGCAATGGTGGCCCGCCTCTGTTAAGGTGGAGCCTCTCAGCAATGGCTGGTTGCCTTGGCAACGGCGGGCTGCCTCAGCATTGGCTGACTACCTCCATAGTGGTGGGCTGCCTCGGTAATGGCAGACGCCCCTCCCCCACAGAGCTGGACAGTCCGAGGTTCAGCTGCGCTTGCTGTGAAACTCTCAATCCAGAGAGTTTCTGATTGCTGTTCTTTTGTGGGGCTGGGACCAGCCGAGCCTGATCGCCTGGCTCCCTGCCTCAGAGCCTTTTTTTTTTTTAAGTTGGTGCTCCAGTCGCCTGTTGAAGAGGCGCTGGCTGGCCGATGACTCACTGCGCTGGCTTAAACAGCGGCACTGAGATTTGTGGCGCTTTTTTTGCCCTGGAATCTACTGTCCTTGTTCCCTGCACAGTCCCCTTTTTAAACAGACGAATGGGCAACTTCCTGTGGCTCCAATCGCCAGCCAAAAGGGCACCCGGACCGGTGTATTTTGTACGGAGAACCACTGCTCTGGGGTGCCGACAAAGCAGCCGGGCGGGGCAAAGCAGCTGCGCTGGCCGAAACAACCGTGCTGGCGACCGGTGGAGCTCCTCCGCGTGGGGATTTCCTAGTCTGTGGGCAATAAAAATGCCACGTCCACTCACCCTCTGCGCTTTCACTGGGAGCTGCAATCCTGGGCTGTTCCTAAACGGCCATCTTGGATCCACCTCCTCTATTATCTGCTTTGCTTTTTGTGAAGTTTTATCTTATAGTCATATACTCTAATTCATGTGTTGTTTTATCATGCATATTCCTACTGCATCACGCACATCTCACAGAGAAAGTAGATTAATTACATTGCAACAAACTAAGACCCCACTTTTGGGACCATACCCTTTTGTGCTAGGTACATTTCATAGTTCTACACATAGTTGCTTGCCTTTGCATGCCCATTCCTGACTACTCAATGGGTGTCTGGATGACAGTGCTGGTCCATCATGAAGCATGGCAATCATTTTTCCTGAAGACCTCCATAGATATGTCAGGTGCCTAGTGTACCTCTCTAGCTTGGATCCCAGTTAGTCAAGACTTTGGGCTCTCTTTTATACTGATCCAGTTTCTTTCCCCCTTCTCTGGCATATGATTCCTGCAAATACTTGCCAGTGTATCCAAGATATAAAATACTTTTAGAAAAAAAACAACACAACTGTGTAAATTGGTTGGCTTAAAAATTTACTATTGTTGATCTGATATGGACACTCAAATTGCTTTGACATTCTTTAATACCAGCACCTTCACTGAAATCAATACAACCTTTCTATAATTTTCTTTAAATCCTCTGACACACTCTTACACAGACATTTCTAACATTCTGCCTCTCCTCTCCAACAACCCTGTTGAGTCCACATGTGTACTTCTGTCTTCTGTCCAGTCTCAGAAGTGTCCTCTATCCAGAGGTGTCCTCTATCCCATTCTTTCTCATATCCTTTGAATTTCTCTCCATTAATTATTCTCATTCTACTTGTATTTCCATCGTCTTTGTTTCAATAGACCCCTGACCTTTAATGAGAATTAACACCTGATCTATCCCATGTTTGTCTCTCTTCTTCTCTATGTAGAAAATTTATTGAAGGGACAGCCTAAACTTATAGCTGATTTATTTCTACCTTTCTTATTATAATATTGCATTAATGCCTATTCTTCCACACTTTTCATATTATTTGCAAATCCAGTGGTTGCCAAGTTCTCGTGCTATTTGGCTTCTGCTCCACTTGTCAGAATGGTTCTCTTTTGGTCTTTCTGCTAAGTTCCTCCCTCTCTTTACTCTTTTCACAGTTAGCTGGATATTCTTCATCTTTCAACTCATCCTTGAAACAGGGTTATTCTCCAGTGTTCCACCGTCAGCCCTGTCTCATGTCCCTCTATAGCTTCTCTCTGGGTGATTTCCCTTGCTCCCATTATCAGGTGTGCAGTAGTATCTGAAATACTCATCTGTAGACAGAATTTATTTGAAATCCAGGCATGAATATTCAGTGCTCTGTTAGGCAACTCTATTTGGATTTCTCACATATAACCAAAGCTCATTAAATTAAAAATTTCCATCTCTACCATGTGCCTAACTCTGCTCTTCTTTGTTAAGCATCTAAGTGGAAAATCTGTAATTCATACTTCTATAAATCTAAGTATGGCCTATCTCTTTAGTCCCTCCAGTGCAAGATATTTGTTATGAGAAACATAAATTTTAGATTTCTGCTGTTTTTAAATCCTAAATAAACTCAAGAAAATGTCAGTTTTATTAAAGAAAAAAGTAAAGTGAGATAATAGATGGAATATTTAGAAGACCTGCCAGATCCATTGAAAGAACTGTAGAAATTAATAACCCTATAAGATAATTTATATGGCACTAGAAATGATAAAAAATAGAATTGACACTGCCTTCAAATTGACAACTTAATGTACATACTTTTGAAGCTTTCAAGAATATAAAGAGTTTGAAAAATTAATTCTCAGAACAGAAAAATTATTAAAAAACAAAATAGAATAAAAACTTTCTTTAACTAAAGGGTAGCATCAATGAGGCCATTATGAACCAGAAAAATTAATGAAGCAAACAAAAACACATTTAAGCATGTACTTTAAAACAAATTATAGAGGCAGGTACATTTTGCATCCAAATAGAAAAATGTTAGAAAAAAATTAAAGAAAAAATGGGGGATATATTGGATATATTATTATTTTTACAACATGTAAAGGTAGATAGTGGCATGACAACTATAATAATATCTATTATAAAAATGGCAAACATTTATCACTTAATTTTTTTCAGAGCTGGGCTGTGTATTTACAGGCATTATTTTATTTAACCTTCAAAGCAACTGTAAGTTATAGACATTATCATTAGTCACATTCTACAGATGAGTAAACTCAGGCTCAGAGAAGTTAAATAAGATGTTTAGTGTCTCAAAACTAGTGATTATGAGAGTAAGGACTTGAGCTTTCTTTTGATGCCCACAAGTAATATCAACATCATACAGTGGTTTTCAAGATGTGGTCACAAACCATCTACACGAGAATTATACAGACTCCTACCAGAATTCTGCATTTTAAGGAAATAACCCTGGTGATCATTTTTCTAAATTTTTATACACAATGCTGTATTTCCTATAGAGTGTAGTTTCGTATGTAGTAAAATTATATGCTATAGTTTTATACATTATGTTATATGCTAGTTTATGAGAGAAAACGTGACCCAAGTATTGTCAATCATAAATATAGTAAAGACATTATATAATACTTCTATTTAAAGAGTCAGAAAGTAAATGACCTAAAATACTTTTCATGAAAAATGTATGTGATGACATATTTCAGCCATCAGAAAGATGAATAAAATAAAGCACTCAGGATTGAGGAAGTAGTAATATGGAAGGTTGGTGTCTAAGGTAGTAGCTAACTCTTTCAATGTGGGCAAGTTACTTAACCTCACTGTATTCACTTTTCTTATTTGTGAAATGAGAGTAAGAGCTCCTATGTCATACAATTGTCTTGACATTTAAATAAGATAACTCATAATATGCCTATCAGTACAGTAAAAGGCACTCTTAAAAACAAAAACTCACGAATGTTCATTGCAGCACTGTT
>NW_022436975.1:11125875-11329050 GCF_009761245.1 Sapajus apella
AGGGGAGGGACGGTGGGGGGTGGGAAGCTGGGGAGAGATAGCAAGGGGAGAAATGCCAGAAGTAGGTGATGGGGAGGAAGGCAGCAAATCACACTGCCACGTGTGTTCCTATGCAACAATTTTGCATGTTCTTCGCATGTACCCCAAAACCTAAAAAGCAATAAAATATTATTAAAAAAAAACAAAACAAACAAAACAAAACTTTATTTTACAGTCTTATCTTTCAAAATGTAAGAGAAGGTATTCCAAATAAATACAAATTTTAAGGAGGTGGGTCCTTGAGAGAATTATCATCTGTGGAAAGAGATTAGCATGAAGATCAGCATTAACATCAGGCCTGGAGTTGAAGAGGAGTGTTTGTATTGAATTAAGCAATTGTTACTCAAATTTCTCTCAACAGATATGTGTCTTGGGAAAAAGAAGGGCTGAATGTTAATACAACTAAAGGTCTCACTGATTCCTGGATGATGCAACTTCATGAGGGAACCCCTCTAAGAGATTTCCTCTCTGCTTTCACAGAAGATTGTTTTGCACCAGGAGGATTGAACGTCTCTGTGGCCTGGAGGCAGTTATACATAGCAGCAGCAAAAGTTAACAGGAGCTGGAGTCTATCTTCAAAGAGCAGTCGGCAGAGATGAAGAGTAGATTACTGATTCCAGAGTACATGTCAGATATTGCCTAGGGACTTCCTAAGTAGAGGTCAAGGTCCTACTGTTATACAGGTAGGGGTTAATGAGCTAGTAAATTAGGATATTAATATTAATGGAGCGTCTTTAGTACCCACAGGCTAATGAAGTCTGGGGTCATTTGGGTTATATTAACATCAAACAAAGTGGAATTTTAGGCCAAAGGCATTTACCAGAATAAAGAGAGCAATTTTCCCGATTAAAAAGGATAAAATCTGTAGTTATTGCCTGAGATAAATAAGATAATATCAAAATATATATAGCCAAACACTAGTGAAAATACAAGGCATAACTGACAAAAATGCAATAGGTGTTTCTCAGTGTTTGACAGAAAAAGAAAAATTTGAAATCATTTTAGATAATCCAAATATAATTTTGAGATTATATATAAAGGGTATATATGTGTACATATGTTGATATATATATACACGCACATGTGTATGTATGTATATGTGTGTGTATACTAAAATGTTCTTGGTTTTAGTAAATGTTGGCAATTTAAAAATAAAATGAAAATAAAACGGACTCCGACAAAGGAGAAATTCCCCAAAGGGAAAAGTACAGGCCATATTCAATGAGGAAATAAGTTATATATAAAGTTAATAACAAAAATTAAAAATTTCCTAACCACTTGAATATAGAGTTTCAGAAATTAACAGTAGTGAGAAGAGTCCATATTAAAATCCTAAAAGAAACATATGTGCTAGTAGGAAAATACCCTTAAAAGCCTTAATATTAAGCTTTTTAGTATTTAGATAACTAAGAAACACAATATTGAGTCAATGTTTATATTAGAAAGAGATTAATAAAATAAATTAAAATATTGAAAAAGAAAGCAAACAGCAGTGCTAAAAGATTAATGATTTAGAATATAGGAGACTAACTGATTAATAAATCCTGGAGCATATTCCTTGAAAACTAAACAGATAAGGTAAATGTGTTATATAAGTAACAGAAAACACAGATGTAGAAAAAATATGAATTAGTAGATAATTATAAGATAAATATAAAAACTCTATCCTAATAAAAAAGTATTCATGAAATGAGTGATTTCATATTTTGCATTATTTTAATTCTCCTAAAAAATCAACTAAGATTGAGAAAAACTTTAATGGAACATTACTATGTTGTTACTTTAAAAAAAAAGTCTTGTTATAAAATTATCTTTAGAAGATGCTGAACTGAAATTGCTTTATCAACTTTCTAATGGTTTCTAGTGTGTGTATGTACAGATATAGATATGTAAAACTAAATGAATATAAATATTTATAACTCCTATTTCTTATTTATTAGAACTTTCAGTACAATATTAAGTCATTGCAGGCCAACTACATTTATGTAAATATTCACGAAAATGAAATAGAAAATTGAAACCATTGCCATTTTAAAAAATACATATAGTAATAAGTTATGACTAAGTAGGGCTTATGATGAGTACAAGGAGACATTATATTAAGAAATCTACAAAAAAAGGGGAGAAAAGACATCTACAGATATAATTAGTTATTTTAATAGTTTAGTAACCTGTCTTATTAGATTATGCTTCCTTAATATATTAAATATATCAAATCAATAACCCCTCTAGAATTAAATCTAGATATATTTCCATTAAAGTCAGAGGATCACAAATTATTTAATGCTTGTCTTTAAAATAATTGGAAAATATAATACAAAAATAAAATATGAAAGATATAAATAAAACCATGAGAAACCATAAAATAAGAAGAAAACATATAAAATGAATGTTTTTCCAACCAAATAATAATAGTGTTTGGAAAAGAAGCAAAAAGAGTTGATTATTATAAAATTAACAAATGCTGTGAACAGACAATTTACAAAGAAATACAAATATTAAGTAGACTATGTAAAGATGTTTACCAGACTGGTGATTCAAAACAGACAAAGTTAATAGTTACATTTTTATTTATCAGATAAAAAATGTTTGAAAATACGAGAAATCTGGTGTGGTCAAGGTGATAAGAAAATAGGCATTCATGTACACTGTTGATGGGAGCCAGGACTGGCAACTTTTTTGGTGGAAAGAAATTTAATATGAACCTAAGTCTTAAAATATGAGTTTGAATTCAATAGCTCATTTGTACAAATTTAATCTAAGAGAAAAATGCATGGATATAAACAAAGGCTTTCAGGAATCATTTTCTTAATTACTGAATTAGTTAACAAGATGCAGTGAGATCTCCCACCTAATCTTCAAGGTAGGAGTCAGTCCTGCAGGCCACAGTTTTTCAACCCTCAGCTTCTTTAAATGACACTCTACGCTTCTACTGAGTGTGTCCCCAAATTGGCCCTCCAGACCATCTTACAAGGTGAACCGCACCGATTACTATGGTTCTCCTTCTGCTCCAGTCAGGAGGAAGGGCTTGTTCCAGGATGAGGAAGCCCTTGCCAGCTGACTGGGGCAGAAGGAGAACATGGTACACTTACTCTAATCTTGGTTGCAGTTGTTCCTGTAGAATAGAGCTCTATAAATGTCGCACTACACAAACAACAGCGACGTTTACAGAGTAATTACTGTGTTCTAGACATTGTCCTAAGTACATTTTATGTATTTAATACATCAAACAACCTGATGAGGTAAGCAATTCTATATCCTTATTTTAAAGATGAGGAAATTAAGGCATAGATAAATCAGTAACGAATCCATGGCCACCCCAAAGCCACAGCACACCCAGCCCCACTGCATTTCAGCTCCAAACAACACGGATGAATGTTTTCACTGCTTGTATACACAGGAGTTATTGAAAGACTGCATTTTTTCTAGGCCAATGCTGTCAGTGGAATATCAATGTATCCTATAGCCTGGCAAAAAAAAAAAAAAAAAGTCAGAAGTAAACATGTTCCTCACTTCTGTATAAAATTCAGATACATGTTTTAAAAGTGGAGGAGGAAGGAAAGAAAATAGCAATGTATGAAGACTAAATTAAGAAAACAAAATTGAGCCGCAGAGGGAGAAATCAGAGGACAGAAGTGTGAAAAACAATAGAAGGTCTTCCTCTGGGTTGATCTTAGGTCTGCAAAACTCTAGAGGAAGTGCTGAAAATAACTTCACTATTCCCAGGGCAGAGGGAAGGAACTGTGAAGCTTTCTGCTCTCACATTTCAGGTTTCCATAAATGGTTTCAATACTTGTAGGCCACCAGGGAGAAGAATGAGTCTTCTCATCATTTTTGGACAAAAGGGATATAGATTGACCTCTGAGAATTAAACTTTCAATCACCATAAAATAGATGAGAACAGAGATATACAATTTCACTGTAAAGAAACTGACTTTTCCAGGCCAGTAAGATTTTGCAGATACATACCTAAAATGTATTTCTTGGAACATGAATCCTATAAAATGTCCTTCAGAGGAAAACCAAAGCTTCTCTTGCCCACATTTTGGAGATTCATGGGGCACGTTTCTATACTAAGGGCTCTGAATAGTCCTGTAGGAATAACACATTTGGTTCAGTGTTTTATACACGTATTTGATAATGTTTCTGCTTTTAGGGCCTGAGAAGCCTTGGTAACATGTTTACAAATGCAGGAGATTGCAGAGGCTGAGTAATATGTACTATTCTAAAGTCTATGAACTCTTCTCTA
The DNA here is from genome assembly GCF_009761245.1 of Sapajus apella. Lineage (NCBI taxonomy): Eukaryota > Metazoa > Chordata > Mammalia > Primates > Cebidae > Sapajus > Sapajus apella. The sequence goes on from NW_022436975.1 coordinate 11,130,164, forward strand.
GATGTCTCAATATGGTAGAATTAACGTTGGATCTGGAATGAGCTAAAACAGGAATTCCTGATCTTGCTTCTGCCATTTAATAGCTCTGTGACTCAGCAAGTTGTTTGATCTTCATGAGTTTCACTTTACTAATCTGTGAATTGGGATGATAATACCACTTGTGGCTTTGTAAAATCCTATACTTTTACTAAAGTCATGAGTGTCCTATGAGTCAGGCATAAGCCATTTTGCTAGAGGTAACTTTGTGGCATCTGGCAAGTTATTTTTAGAATCTACCTATTGTTTTGCCTGGGTCTGAGTGCATGTGTGTAAGGATGGGGAGGGTGTTGCCTACACCAGGTTTCTATGACATCTTTTCTTTCATGCCAGTACTTCCCCAAACCTGTATATTTGGAATGTGCATATCACTGACTACACACACGGATAGATTCCAATCTCTCCTTTGTACAGAATGCCAAGAATAGGGCAGGGGGCTGAGGGCTATACTAGGGCCTTTTGTTGATTTTTCTCCTTGTGATTTTAATTTTGATCTGTGTGTGAATGCCAGATTTAATTTTTAGGTCTAGCTTTCTCTGAGTTCCTCCTTTACTACTAGTTCCAAGGACTGTTTTCTGGGGGAAATTTTTAGGCATGTAAAGCCACATGAGCTAGATTCTATACTTTATTTGGTTGAAAAACAGTACAAGATGGTAGAGGAGGCTAATTAACAAACACAAACACTGAAAAAACACTAAAGCAAGATCACATAACTTTTAATGCGGCGTTTCATCTCTTCTTCCATTACTGTAATGGAAATTCCTTTAGAGATGTTAGTTTAGTTTATTTAGATTATGTCATTTAAGAGTTTGAAGATAGTTCTAGTTTCACTTAAACTTACAGCAATGTTTATAAAACTTCTTTGGGCCTTAAAGAAACAGCTGATGCATTTGCAAGGCAGCCAATTTGGAATTAAAGGCAGACCAAGCTCCTTATACCGTTTAAATAGACAATTCTCCCCATGGGCAGACTTACTAGTGGGTAGAGAACAGTTAGGTTAGTGCATTTTTTTTAACTCTGATAATAAAAAATATAGTAGTTGTTTTTAGATCACAGAGTGTGTCTAAAGCAAATAATTGATTTAACCCCCTTAAATCCTTCTTGGAACAATAAACAAAGGGTCTTAGCCATATCCTGGTAGGAAGTAACTTTTTTTTTTTTGAGATTCAGTTAGTCCTTTTGTAAGCGACAAGAACTTTTTAAAGTCTCAAGGACACCATTTAGCAAATTACTGTAGCAGTTTCTTTAGTGATACCCCAGGGACCAGAAATATTTAATGAGCCTTTGAAAGTGCCCAAGTTACTGTTAGAGAGTAACTTATAACTGGGAGAATTTTAGCTAAACACACTGGAAAGTTTCTTTGGATGGCTGTGTAGTTCACGGCCACATAAAAAGGATAGGTTCTAAACAAGGAACATGCTTCTCCACAAAATAAGCTTTATTTTATCTTATCCAATGGCATTATTAATAATATAATTGCATGCAGTATAATACAAGTAGCAAAATGCCTTTGTACTATGTATTGCTTGCCTGTGTTCTGTTGTCTTAAAATCAATAAGCATATGAATACCTTCTTTCAGGGCTTGAGAAATGATTTTGAATCTAATTATATTAGTTTCTGGTGAGATTGTTTCAATCAGAAGAATGTAGTTTGGGTCATGTTCATATGATGACATGGTTTGGTTTTGACACCTGCCTCTAGTACTGAGGATAAATTACTAATATTGTCTTTTAGAAGCATAAGTATATGGGAAATGGAAAGGACTCTCTCTTTCCTCATTTTCACATTTAAAAATAGAACTTAAATAACTTGGAATAATACTCATCACTGTACATAAAAAATGTCTACTGTCTTTAAACAGAGGGTCAGTGCTGTAATCTCATGCCTTATCAAGGATTGCACTGAAATTACTGGCTTTATGTATCAATGCAGAAGAACACATATATGTATCCTTGAAAGGAAGATGGCTTAAAGTCATTCTAATTAAATGTCAGAGTAGATGTCTAAGACCTTTTGGACTGTTTGGAAAAAAGGTGACATCAAGGATCTTGAAAGAGAGTCTGATTGGGTATATTGCACAACCTTAGTTTGCTTCTTTATGATGTTTACCTCATCTCAGGGACTTCTAAAATAGACTTTGCAGAAAGGTGCTAGTTATTAAAAGATCTCCTTTTCATACAAGGTAATTTTGTATCACTTATGATAGGTAGCTACATTTATTCAGTGATTGTTTTGCATTGCTATAGGCTGGTTTTCCCAGAAATTTCAATTTCTTCAACAAACAAAAACAAGATGTTAAGAAAATAACAATGTTTATTATCCCCATTGATTTTCTTTTGATTCCAAATCTTATTTTTCTTTTGAAATATATAAATTCACAGAAGTAAGAAGCTGAATGCAGTCACAACGGGAGAAAAGCACATTACAAAGTGAACTCAATATGCTTTTTGGGGCTCGGAAAACAACATCCCAAAGTGAAGTCCTCAGAAGCAGCCCCCAAAGCAAAGTCTCTCTTTGGCCTTCCCCTGCCCTCCTGCCCTCTCTTCCTTCCTTCTCCACCCAGGCAACGTAGAAACTAAGATTCTTCTTCTCTAAGGTAGGTCATAGAAACCAGAACCTGTTTTCCCCAAAGTCGGCCATAAAGCCTCAAAATATTGCTTTAACCTCTCCGCCTCCAGGAACCTCCACCTTTTTGTGTAACAGCTGGCCACAAAAGAAATTAAGACCTTCATTCCAGAGAGTCCTACTGCATGCCTGGGAGGGAGGAATGCTGCACAGAGATGCCAAGGAGCTGGAAAGTCCTTGCTGGGTTTCCCCAGTCAGTCTTTCAGCATTTGATCACACCCTTTCTGCCCAACTGTATTTTACACGGCTCTTCATACATCATTGAACCCAAGTGTAAAAATGGATGGTTTTCCCTGTATCTTTGGATATTTATTTTGATGGCTCTTGTAAAACTATGATCAAATAAATTTGTATGCCTTTTTTCCTATTAATCTGTCCTTGGACACTTGATTTTTTTTTTTTTTTTGCAAAGCTTCAGAGGGCAAAGGGGAAGTTTTCCCCTCACCCTGTACCTTTCTGTACTCTAATGTTGAGTTAGCCCAAGCTCCTGGCTGACCCTGACCAAACAGAGCTGGTGATAAGATCTTCTACAATGCCATTCAAAATCTGTGACAGAGTAGAATTATAAGAACAAATCCATTTTTTTTTTCTCTTAAGACAGTTCTAAAAACTAGTTCCTAGAAAGAAAAGCAAACACAATGCTGGGCTTCTACATCGTTTCCTCAAAACTGAATATAAAACTATTCTCTTGCAGTTATAACTCTTAATTTTTAAAATCCCTTTGCTCTTCTGTTGAAATTCCTCTGATCTAGTGGTTCTTAAATTTTATTACATAATAGAATCACCTCGGGAACTTTGTATTAGTCCGTTTTCACACTGCTGATAAGGACATACCCGAGACTGGGTAATTTACAAAGAAGAGAAAGAGATTTGATGGACTCACAGTTCCACATGGCTGGGAGGTCTCACAATCATGGTAGAAGGTGAAAGTCACATGTTACATGGCAGCAGACAAAAGAGAATGAGAGCCAAGCAAAAGGGGCAACACTTTATGAAAACATCAGATCTCTTGAGACTTATTCACTATCATGAGAATAGTATAGGGGAAACTCCCCACCATGATTCAATTATCTCCCACAGCACGTGGGAATTATGGGAGCTACAGTTCAAGATGAGATTTGGGTGATGCTCAGGTTGCATTCCAAACCAGTTAAGCTGGACTATCTGCAAGAAAAATTTAGGCATTTGTATTTTTTAAAGAACTTTTTCATCATCCAAAACAGAAACCCTGTACCTATTCAACAATCGCTCCCCATTATTCTCCTACCCCTCAAACTAGCCTTGCATGTCCCCTGCCAGCCCATGGTAACCAACAATAGACTTCTTGTCACTCTGCATTTTACTATTCCAGGTACTGCATATGAGTAAAATCGTGCCATATTAGGCCTATTTCACTTAGGATAATGTCTTCAAGATTCTTCCATGTCATAGCATGCGTCAGAATTTCCTTCTGTTTTAAAGAAAAACTATTTTCTTTTGGATGTATACCATTTTCTGTTTATCCATTCATCTGTTGATGGACGTTTGGGTTGTTTTCCTTTTTTGCTGTAGTGAACAATGCTGATGGAACATGGAGAAATATCTGTTTGAATTTCTGATTTCAATACTTTGGGGAATATACCTAGAAATAGAATTTCTGGATCATGTGCTAATACTGTGTTTAATTTTTTGGAGGAATTGCCATACTGTTTTCTCCCATAGCTGCCCCATTTTACATTCCTGCCAGCAGTGCACAAGAATTCCAATACCTCCACAACCTTACCAAACATTTGCTATTTTCTGTGGGTTTTAAAAAATATTTCTTATAATTATAACCATTCTAATGAGTATAAAGTGGTATAATTGCTTTTTGACATTCAGTATATTTATTCCATCTCTTTTTCTCCAGGCCATCACCACTTTGGGTTTTAATTCTTCCTTTTTACAGCTTAGAACCTTGTTAACTCAAAGTGTGGTCTCTGGAATGCCAGAACAAACATCACCTGGGATTTTTTCAGAAATAGGGATTTGAATCAGAATCTGCATTTTAACAAGGCCTCCAGGTGATACATATACAAATTAGTTTTAAAAAGTACATAGTATATCACATTAATTACTCTTGACATCATCTTCAGGATCTTTCTACCTCTGTCTTTGTGCTGCATGTGCAGCACACTCCTGTAAACTTCAATTAATCCAAACATCAATATCTAAATTTCTATGTCTACACTGCTGGACATTGTTATACAAAATTCCACAGCCTGAAAGACTGTTGCTACTACAAAGTCATGACTTTCGACCGCATGTGGATCCTCACCAGCTCCCTTTAAAGCGTCTCTTGTAAATTCCATTTCTCATTATGTAAAACAGCAATTTTGATTTGCAAAGCCCCTCTCTGTTGCCTTTTCCAGCCCATCTCACTTTTTTCTGAAAAGAAGATTTTGCATTCTTTCTCACAGAGAAAATAAAATAGGAGCCTTCAAATGCAAAGCCCCTCAACTGAGTATCCTCCTCATTTACAAGGTAATCACCTACCTTACCTTTAGTCATAGGAAAGAAGTATTTTGATCTTTTCAATGTTTTATTTCTCCATCTGTGGCCTTTCTTTCTTTCAAGGCTTCCTGTTAAATACTATTCAATTCATCCTGACAATTGATTTCACCTGCAAGTCTCATTGTTCCGCAATTATTTTAGATAACTCATAAATGAATGATTATGTCCTTCTGGAATTCAACTACGCTCACCTCCAATACTTGAATTGATACCTATCACCCTTCTAAGAAGTTATGCCTGACTACGCTCGCTCTTCTCAAGTCAATTTAGGGCTTCCTCTTTTAACCTCCGATAATACTGGTGCCTGGCTATCTTATAGCCCTTATCAAGCTGCATTGTAATTGTTGCCATGCCTGTCTTTAAAATCTAGACAGTGAACAAACTGAAGACAAGAATTCCTTGTACTTAATCCCATTTCTGTCATATGGTAGATGTTCCAAAGCATTTGTTAAATGGCTAATCAAATGCTGAAGTGCTCCCACATTCTGCTACTGGATCAGCACTGGTAGCAGCAGATCCTTGTCTTGATGTGCTTTGACCCGATGGCTGGCTCCTTGCATCCTGAATCACGCTACAGTCCCACGTAACTGGAGGGTATATTTTGTGTGAGGAGAACGATTATATGGGCTTTAACTTCCTGAGACTATACTTTCCTCCATGTGTGTTAATTTTGAGCTCATTGTCAGTCGAGTAAAGGAAAAATGTCTAATTTATTTGTAATTTTAATTAGCATGTCAAATATTGGGGAGACGTATTGTTACTAAGTAAAATTGTTTCTCTAATCTGAATTTGGACCCATTTCTACAGCATTTCCAAGATGAGTGTTTCTCAAATTTTAATATTCAACAAGATTACATGGGATTTTGTACAGATCCTCAATAAATTTTGCATCTGTAAGTCTGAATTGGGCAAGTGATTTTGTTTTTGTTCTATACTCCCAAGTGGAGCCAATCTACTGGGCTGGGGAACCACACTGATAGCAATATCCAAGACCAACACCTTATGTTGTAAAATATCCCATTTTTATTGTGTAAATTATATCATTGTATGGCTGAGCATAGGAAGTGATATGGTGTATCAATGATGGTTATGTAAAATTAAAGATCAATTAATTATCAAGTTGATAGTTACCTTTATCATGAGTCAAAAGAGGTGAGTAAAATAATATCAAAGATAATCATTTTGTGGCTGTTTTAACACTGAAAGCAATGTCAAACTATGAAAGATTACTTTGGAATGATTTATGACCTAAGACTTGAAGCGGTATAATAGAACTTGAGGAGAGTCATGTCATAAGACACAGAACAAGATCTTACTTTATATTTTCCAGCCTGAGTTAAAATGTAAGGCATGACTGTAGAGTTGCTTATCTCGTAGGGCATGATGCATGAGCACCTATTTGAAGCAGCCTGGAGCAGGGGACAGGAGGAGGTATAGGAGCAGGCACAAGCATGTCACCAGCACTTCTGGCTGGGACAGCCGCATTGGCCATGTGGAAGGCGCCCTTGCTACTGAGCAGTAGAATGGCCCTTGCGTTTAAATTTCTGGGTTCTAGAAGTGTGGGTAGGTAAACTGGTCCAGATTTTGTGCTGCAGTATAGCTATAATCCTAAAATTGGGAGTACAAAAATGTTTATTCAGCTAGGCAGTGGAGGATCCTAAGTGGGGTCAGATCCTCCTAAATCAGTGTTTTTAGCCCTGAGCGTACATAAGAATCACCTGGGTTATTTTTAAACCCTTCACTGCAAGGCCCCCACCCTCACAGGTTCTTATGTAATTGGCCTGTGGTAAGAGTTAGGCAGCAGTAGTTTTAAGTTTTCCGGGTGATTGTAACGTGCAGTGTAGATGGGATCCACTGCTTTAAGTGCTCCCAGCATAAAATTCCTCCCGTGTAGACTTGGCAGAATGTCTCTCTTCATAGCTGGGCCTCTTAATTCCAATATGGAGGCTTATATTCATCTTTTTCTCTAGGATTATGGCTGTCAAACTTCAGGCATTAGCATCACCTGGAGGGCTTGTCAAAACCTAGATTAATAGGGGCTCAGCTGACAATTTCCCATTCCTGGTCTGAGGTGGGGCTGAAATGTGAATTTCTAACAAGTTCCCAAATGGTGTTGATCCTGCTTGTCTAGAGATCCCACTTTGAAGACCTAGGACAAGGCCTGATCTTGAAACAGTGGGATCCTGATCTTAAACTCAGGATGACACTGCCTTTGTATTATTCCTAAATCCTAATGATGTTAAATTCTAATCTAGGCTTCGGGATTATTGCCATAACTCAGTCCTTATCCTGTCTTCTAGTTTGAATGCCTGGCTTTTTACTACTTTTTTTCACTCTTTCCTAGCTTGGAAAATCCAAATATGAAATTCTCTAATTTAGAATCAGAAGCCTTGGGTATCTCAAAGATGTTAAGCAATGGGTTGAGATGAGATGCCATTCAGAAAATTATATCTGGTTGTGGGGTTGATGATGGGTTGGAGAACAGCTAGTGAGGGTGGTTACATGAAGATTGGCAATGACACAGTCCAGGAAAGGGCAATGGCACTGGGATGGAGGGAAGAAAGCAATTTATGAAATAGTAAAGAAATTGTTTGACACAAATAATTGATGATTATATGTTATGTTGAGAAACAAGGATATTTCATCATGATGCATGATTTATCAATAACATAATAACAAAAGAAATTATCACTAGTTATGACTCGATACAATGTATTTTATGGAGTATAATTGTCACTAAATGATATGATGTAAAAGTGGTAGGTGTTTGTTACAACTTTCATAGGAGTCATGGTGAGCTTATGAAGTGTCTAAGTTTGACCCTGTCCCATTTTTATCTTCTTATAAAGTAACAGCTAGAAGCACAGATGGTTATCTGAGATCCTTCAGTGTTTTTCACCAGTAACTGTTATCATGTTTGAGTAAGTTAGATTTCTTGAGGGAAGTGCATTAATTCTTCCATGACATGAAAGAACTTCTATGTAGCTGGAGATTAGAAACGTATCAGACTTCGAAGGGGGAGGCTCAGAATTTCAGCAGTGCACATCAGAAGTCTATGAGAATTTTTCAGGACAATGTGATTTCTCATTTTTAGCAGTCCCTCCTAGCAAAATTTCAGATTGTCTCATTCTACTTCTTGGAAATGAACCCAATAAAATGGCAAATATGCTTAGTGAGCCAAAGAAAACATTTGAATTTTGGTTTTTTCCTTTAATTGCTAAAGGACTTCTTTGTCTTTAAACATGAGATTGGCATTAAATTAATAGAATGATTTAATCAAGTCCCCTTGGTTTACAGTTCAGAGAATGCTAAGAAATGAATAGTCAGTATTATAGCTAAGTTTTCACATGGCATGAATCATTGCAATTTCCTTTGCATTTTCTGGCTAGAAAAATAATACAGAACCAATAACAACCAAAGATGAGGTGTCAAGGAAAACAGGAGCTATGAAGTAAAGCATGTAAAGTTTTATGGAGCTGCCTGGATATCAAAGTTGTTTGTATAACTCAGAAGAAGTAATCTGATCTGGTGTTCCCAAAATTCTTTAAAATATTCATCTAGAAAACAGAAGATATACTCTGGCATCTTGAAACACTTTCTGTCTTATAAGACTACATCTCCTCTAAACTGTGATCCAGGATAAAGCTAAATGAGAGCAAAAGGAATAACAGTTGGTGGAAATATAACAAGATGAAATGTACAAGACAGAAATATCCACTGTAAAATCCCAGATGTACAGAAGTGATTTGTAACTTCAGCAGTCATTGTTAAATCTTAAGTTTTAATTTTTTGTACTTTTTTTTAGAATTACAAATTACTAAATGTTGTAGAAATGTTTTAATATTAGTGAAATTTATGTCTCTGATTTTAAGCACAAGCCAAAGTGAGAGGATACTGAAAGGATCTTCTGAATTAGTTTTTTTTTTTTTCCCATTTTTTTTTCTCTGAATTAGTTGGAAGTATTTTTAAGATAGTTCCATAAAACTTGGAAATTCAGATGTCAATGTAAAAGATATATATAGCTTTAGAGCCAAGGCTTCACTAATTAAAAAAGTTATATTTGGGGCATATCAGAGATATCCATGATACACAACACATCCCATTTACAGAAAACCCTCACTGTAAGAATTTAAGCTTTTACCAAAAAAATCTAGTGTATGAAAAATAAGCTTCAAATTATTTAAGATGGGAGAGGTTAAAAATTAGTTCAGCTTTTTTCATCATGGAGAGCATGCAAAAGAAAATGGAGAATAAGCTAAAGTCAGAACAAGCAAAACAGCAGTCATCTTAGTTTTACTTGCGATATGGATATAATGACCATAAATACCATACAGGTTACAGACCTTGCAAGAAAGATGTAGAGCAGGGCTTGACATCTTATTTTGCAGCACAAAAGAGCTGTATTTTGCTTTGGAGCTGAACATTGCAAGCTCTGACACTGTTTAAAAGTCTTGGAAGAACTTCTGTGGTTGAGAATTACTATAAAATGAGCTCATGCAACTTTGATGGTTCCATTTCATCTTTTTCTTTAATTAATTAATAATTCTCTTTAGCAAACTAAGAACACTTGATATATCAGAACATTAATTATTGACTTGGCAAAATACTGAATTAGACCTGGATCTTTCCAGGTAGGGGTATGATATATTAAGTATAAATGCTCTGAAAGGGTAAGAATGGACACAGCTGGAGACAGGAGGAAAACCAGGAATTAGATACAGATTTAAAATGAGAATGAAGGTTGGACATTCAAGTGTCTTCTGAAGCAAGGCTATTCCTGTGAAATAATAACAATGATGAGTCATCAGAAGATACTTAAATGTTTGGTTAGGAAAACAGAAAACGGTCCGGCATCTGATTTCTGTTTCCTTTAATGTGAGCCACCCCTTATGCAATGGGAGGAACAATCCCATGGAATAATACTGAGTCTCACCCTTAGTTGGGTGCATCTCAAATTACCCCATTAACCATTCCAGGCATTTTTGCTTCTGACTACCAGGAAAATGCTGCTTGTCCTTACATTCTTCAGCAAAATTCTTTTTTTACAATAATAACACCATGATAATTCTTTCAAGTCTGAAGGTCACTTCAGTTGGATTTCTGCTGAAAGTTTTTATTACCAAGTTTCAGAGAATTTCATAGGTCCACTAGGACCAAGCACTGTGAACTTCACAGCATGTACTATTATGTGTAAAATTAAACAAGAAGATGTCAGCTAGCAAATAATAATTATGACTGCTTAGCTTCATATCTATGTAAATTACATTTTTATATTTGCTAATACTTTCTCACCTCTCACCACTTTCAAACCTTATGAAAAATCCTATAAAATAAACCAAATGCCTATTATTATCTCCAACTTAGAGGATATTGAAGTTCTTTGAGTTTCGGTGGTTCATACCAACTTAGTGGTACAGTTAAGGCTAGGACTAATGCAATAAGAAAAAAATCTAGGGAAATGTCTATAAAATATAGATAGTCACAAATACACACACACACACACACACATACACATACACACACACATACACATACACACACACATACACATACACATATGTTTGAATTTTCTAGATTATTTTTGGGGGATTGTATACATGTTATGGGGTAGGGGGTTTAGACTTGAATTATTGAGCTTCCTTGGGTTCATGTAACGCACTGTTTATAATCCTGCCATATGCATAAATGTCTTGGGCCTCCATAGAAAAAATTTCCAGTGTAATGGAAATGGAAGTCTCACAATTGGGAACTATTTAAAAAATGAAATAGAATCAGTTATAATAATTAGGTTCATTTCATAGACATTTTTGTATAATCAATCAAAAATGAAGTCAAGTATAAAACTAAAACTACTAGTAGAGAATAATTGTAGAAATAAAACAATAAAATACTCTGCCCTTTTGTACACAGCATTATGAGGTATTAAAACTAGATATTCACTGCTCTGTTAAGATCGATTTTTTTTTTTTTTTTTACAACTAACTCAAATACTGTAGGATTAGAGTTATTGCTCTTTAGATACTAAGTAATGAACATCCCAGCAGGGCAGTTTTGTGAGTTACATATGATGGCATAACCATACATCAAAGCAATTCAAGTTAAGAAACACATATTACTTCCTGGGACAGAACATTCACTTAAGATTATAGATAAAGAACATTCTCTTAGGAAAGGAATAAAGGCTAACTTGACTTTGAGCAATGGTGAGAATTTTCTTTTGAGGATTTAAACATGCCCTTAATCTTGGGCCATCTTACAACTCTCTTTTTCAGGCCTTTGATCTTTCCTTCATTGATGTTTTAATGACTCTGAACATCTCTGTATACGTTTTGAGTTCCTTGACCCTTTTTGGAAAGAGTTTCCTATGAGTGCTTGCTATTAATAGATGAAATAAATAGCTAGAAGTCTGATATTATTTGACCGCATAGTGACAAAACATGACATTTGTCACAACCAAAGGGTAGGATTAGAAGAACTATTGAAAAGGTAGAAATAGAGGGCCACTTGAATACTTAGAATTATATTTCTCAGGCTAAATTTGAGGAATATTATCTCTCTCTAAGCAGATAATATACTTACTAAAACGTGGGCATTCCAGGTTATAAACTCACTAGTAATTATTTGCTAGTGAGAGAAACCTGTTCCAATGAGACCTTCATTTAATGACTGGTGAGTGTTCAGGATAGGAATACAATGCTGTGATCATAAAATATACCTGTTGATTTGTTTTCAGGAGAAGTGTTTAAGGTGTATTTAATGAACAAAGTGATGTGCACTTTTAAAGTCTTGTTAACTATTTTAACTTTCCATTTAAGTTGCTAAAAGTCATAACTGTGTAAATGGTTTCCTAAGAAACGTTAGTCTATAATGTGTGGTGCGTGGTAGGACGTCTAATCCAGTTTCCTCCTTCATGTTCTGGGGCTGCTCCTGATGGAAAACACGAAGTAAATCCTACCTTCCTCATCTCTTCACACCCGTACTCTAGCATTCGGACCAAAAGGGTGAATTTCCAGGCATCTCTGTGAGGTCTGAGCAGCTACAGGGGTGCTGAAAAGCCTTGTAGGATTCAGCCAATATTTACCATGTTACAGATACAAATTTACTTAGATTATATGTGACAAAAGCTTTCCTATTACCCATTCATATGAGGAACCTGAAGCTGACAGAGCTGTAGTAACCCAGATTTCCTGTTTCTAAATCCATAGGCCTCACCTGATCATACCCATTTAAAACAAATACTGAAGGCATAAAACTGTTAATAGATCATCAATAAATGGGAGTAATAGGAAACGCTTTGGGAATTCTAAAGCCTTTTACTTTGTCTTCCAACACTAAAATAACAGGTATTCTTGTGTGTAGGCCATGGCCCTAAGTTTCATTAGTGTAATTTTTCTAAACACTAATCTGAGTAGATCTAAGGCACTCCACAAAAGTGAAGAACATTGGTGAGGAATAAATGAATGAATAAAGGGGAAGGACTCATCAGTGAAAATTCTTTCTATACCCTTTATACTTTTTGGTAAAACTGCCTGTGAACTCACAATCACACACATCTTTGAAACTATTCGGTGCTTTCTGTTTGCTGCATATAAGCAGATCCCAAAGCTTTAATGTCCGACTCAATTTTTATGCAATCTATTCATGAATACTCTACATGACTGCAATAAATTATAAAGCCTCCAGATCTATGTGAATGCATACCTCTTTGGGTACCTTTTCTTACAGACAAAACTCATGGTAGGTCTGTATTGAAGTACGTTCTCTGTAATGTGTTTCCATTAGAAGTGAAAAGACAGCCGATTTAAAGACTGGTTATAATGAGAGGCACAGACAATGAATGATGTTCTCTACACATTTTGCATGAACTTTACGTAGGTACGTGCTGTTGCGTATTACTATATGCTTTCTTATCAACTATTTACCTTCACAGTGTTCATCACTGAGCCCATTCCATTAACATCTCTTATCTTTGGTTAAACTTTCGAAAATCATTCTTAAAAAGTTAATTTAGAATACTCCTGGTCATACACTTTAAATATTTCCCCCAAAAGTACTTGAGAAGCAAACATGGTCTTAATCTTCTATAACTATTTATCTTTTAGTTGTACAAAGTATTTCCTTTGGGTAGTTTACACTCATCTCCAGGTGAAGGGGGTTGCCAGTGTAACATCAAAAAATAAATTTTAAAAAGGCTCTCCAAAAGTAGTGTTTAGAAACTATTCATTTGACCTTCAGTGACAAAGCTTATGCCTTGCAAATTGATTAATACAGATACAATATCAAATCATTTTTCATACAATTTTTTAATGTTTGTTAAGTGCTGGAGCAGTATGTAAACAGAGTATTTGGCATTTTTATTAGGCTGCGGAACTCAGTCATTTCCTTTGCAACAACATCTCATAAACTATTTTGACAGTCTAATAAACTATAAAAAGCTGTGGTAAAAACTGGCTCTGAATGTTATAACCGTACAAAATGGAAAGAGCAAGAGAAAACATCTATCACCGGGATTATTATCACTGTTGCTATGGCAACCTGGTTGCAATGGCAATATCTCCACGGTTCTGCTGTTTGTTATCATCTTTCTTGATTTTACATCATTGAAATTGTAGTAATTACACTGTGCCCGATGAAAAATGCATGCTGTCATGGCAACTAAGTCAAATATTCTTAATCATTTCACCTCTTCAGTCTAAAATGTAATTGTTTGTCAGTAAAATAGGTTATACAGAAGGCTTCTATGGACTTATGATTGCCTTAAGTGTTTTGCAAAAAAATAGTGCTTTTAGGCTCAAGACCCTAAGCTAAACTAATAGCCTGAGATGGTAAACAATGACTCATTATAATAAATAAGTAGCATTAATTGTAGAGTGACTTCTCCAATGTGGTAAAATTATAAACCATTATGACTTTAATATAGTACTTAAAATCAAAACATAAGAGAATATTTTCAATCGTTCTAATATCTTCAATAAGTTATTTGAATCAGATGTTATGTCAATTTTGGTGTGTCCTTCTATGTTATGAGTCAGTGTCTTCTGATGAATATACTTTGGAATGTTTTCTTCTGCATATAATTAAGGCATAAAGAAAGAATCCTCTTTGCAAATATAAAGATAAAATAAAATAAAATAGACATAAAAGGAATGCTTTTCCAAATAGAGCAATTGGTTATAAGTCCATCAGCTGTACTACAAAGTAATATGTTTTGTGTAGTATTTTCACAAGTACGTGATTTTTTTTTGCCATATCTACATAGGTATCTGAGTAATATGTGTGTCCTATTAAAACAGAATGGAATAATCAATACAGTTGTGCTATAAAATGCCAAATTTATCTTCCTGAGTGGGTATCCATGTATAAATTGCAAAATTTCAACAGTAACATGAAAAAAATGGTATACATTTTTATAATTACCTAAGTTCTATTTGCTCTTAAGGATGGAAATTTTGCTTGAGTAGCAAAAGAAAATTGAGTGAAAAATCTTCTGTTTTGATAACAAAATTGTTATAGCTTCATATTTCTCTTTTGTTTAATATTTGATGTAATGATACTACAAATGAGAGGAGCAAAATAGCTTATTTTATGTTTTTTCAAGAATTCAAGAATAGCATAATTACCCTTCTTCTATCTTTAGCTGTACTTTACATTTGGAAACACAGAATAAGCTAAATGTTATATTCTCTGGGTTTTAAATTCATGAGGAAATTTTACTGCACATAGAAAATTATACACTTTATTTCAAACATAGCCAGCCATAATTTCCCCCTCTCTGTACCTATATTTCTTCTTTTTGTTAGTGTGTCATTACTTTTCCATTAGAAACAGGTACTAGCTAGCTGTAACATGATTAATCCATTTCTGCCAAAAGCAGAAGATGTCTTTGCTATTGTAAAGCCCAGATTTTATCAACATTGGGGGAGGGATGGAGAAATGAAATGCAAGTATGTATTTTCAGAGCTTGAGCACCAATGTGTTTATAACGATGATAGTAATTTGATTGTGATGGTGGCTGTTTGCTTCATCTTTAATGGATTTAAACATAAAATTGCTTTAAAACTTATTCATTGCTTCTACATGAAAACAAAGTATCACACAAATAAAATGAACATAAAATACTGAAATGGAAAAAGATCTGTCATTACTAATAATTTTTAGCTATGAGTGAAATCTTTTAATGAAAACATCAAAAACAAAACAAAAACTACACAGTTTAAGAACTGAACATGTTACTCATACCTGTTAGGTTAAAAAAATTATGCTGCCAGTGACTATTAACATGTTGTATCATAGAAAGCAAACACTGTATATTACATAGTCCAAGAATGTTAAATAATGTATCATTAAAACTTAAGGTTATTTAGAATTATAAATCCATAGAAATATAATATTAATAAAAATAGCCTAGAGACACCAAAACTACAAGGTAACTAGGAAGAAAAACATTTGTTTGAGAATGCTAGTATTGACAATATTTTTAAATAGCAATAATCAGTTTTTGAAAGCAATTACTTTAACTCTGGCTTTCTCAAGAATATGTCTGTGAGTGGGTGGATGGTTTCATAAAATAGTAGCCACTGCTAGAGCCATATCCCTTGTCATCGGCTCCTCCTGCCCCACCAGGATTGTGATTAATACTAGACTTAAACGTTGTAAAAATACATATGTGTATATAGAATACAAAAGTAGAAAATGTTCATGGCTCTGTATTAACTTCGCGCCTTTGTCTGGCTTTCCTTTCAGCTTGTTCCCGCTCTAATAACTGCTTAATTTTCTATTCTCTAATTAAAATTGCTGTGAGAAATCGGCTTGTCTCATCCTTGTTTGGGCTAAATGTTTCCCTGGGCCCTTCTCAAGCTGGGGGCCTGCCGGGATGCGGCTGTGTTGGGATGCTGTCTACTTTGGACCCCTCAGCAGCTGCATCCCTGGGCCCGCACTTCTTGGTCTACTCCGCCGTGGCCAGGTGGTGATGGAGTCACATGGGACCCAGCAGGTTGGCACAGGGTTGACTTCCCAGCAGGAAATGGAACAATCATATCTTCGTCAAATCCTGACTGTGCATGAATGACGGCCAGGCACTGTTGAGGCACTTGGGGCTGTATCACATTGGTAAGCAGAGTCCCGAATCCCTGCCCTTGTGGGCTTCTGTAGACAGCCGCCGTTTTCCTTTGAAGGAGCTGAATGTAGCAGATGCCATTTCACTAACTCGCCCTTCCCCATCCACCTCGTAATGTGGGGGACCATTTGGTGAAAATATACAGAATCACATCATGAACTCTGAAGCGGTGTAGGAACACGAGTGATCATTAGTATTTAATCTAATTTCTTCTCCCCTTCAGGAAATTTTCTCCGTCATTCTTCTGTCAGTTACGAGCTCAGGGATTTCAAATTAATTTAAAGATTAGACAGGTAAATGTTCTGGGGGTGGAGGAAGAAGGGCAGCACTAAATGCGTTCCTGACATAAATATAAATGACACTGGCATTATCTGCCATTTTTGCATTATCTGTTCACTGTTGCTGTGCCTTGGCATGGGTAATCTGAAGCTGACCAAAGTTACACAAGAAATCAAACTGTATAAATGGTAACAATAAGAGTTTAGGCACTTCAGGAGCAAAGTCTGAAGACTTCCCTGCATAGAGGTAATTTAAAAATGCAAGTTAAATACGGCTTTCAGTATTGGGTTAAACAGACATACTTGACTGAGTAAATTCTATCCTGAAAATGGAAATATACCCTAAATTTGAGTTGCATATCAAGACTGGAACATTTTTTCAATTGTTTCCTTAAAATATACAAATGCAGCAATGTCATGTAGGACAGAATTTGTAGGATCTAAATAATTCAGATCTGTTGCTCAATTTGTGTGTATATATTTTAACAATTTTTATATGATGATAAATTTCAAGTATCTTTTATTAATCAGAAGCCTCTCATACCTAGAGAAAAGACGCTCTAATGATAAAGTTCTTCATAGACTCTAAGGTAATCCTGTTAGAATTCTGATTGGTCAATATTTTTATTGCTTATTTTTTCCCCTTTGAAACAGTCTATTAAAATAGTCATAATTAAAGAACACCACATTGGAAAGGGTTTTATAAATGGAAATCAGATCATTCACATTTCTTATGGAATCTTCTCAAAAAGTTAAAGATAAAAAAACTTGAAAAAAAGCTTATTGTCTTTGTGAATCACAAGTTAAATATTAAATATTTCTTACAGCCTTCAAGGCAAAAATACTATTAAGGTATTGAAAAATCTAAGCAACCTTTCTGTGCCACGTTTAAACATCATGGATGGAGCTTTTAGGTCAAAATGAAACTTCTGGATTCAGTAATGTGAATTTCATTTTATTGTGTAACCTTCTTAGAACTGCCTGAAGGCTCATACTAATAATACTTCTAATAAATGACAAGCTTTTTAAATATGTGAACTCAGTCCAGCATTTAAGCTAAGAATGTTTGAAAAGGCAAAATCTAATTTTTTCTTTCATTTTTATACCCCACCTGAAGGTAAAACCAAAAAACCAATCTGTAAATTGAAAAATGTAAATTTAAGAATTGTTCTATACTCTTTTTTTATGTAAAGGTTTCAAAATCATAATTCATAAATATGCAAACCAGGTCAGTATTAGTATGTTCAGTATTATATCTAATCAATTTCCATGTTTTTGCTGTTAAATGGAGCTAAAATGATCAGGTTATTCAAGTTACGTCAATAAGACAAAAATCATGACTTCCTTTTATAAAGGTATTGGCTAAGTGAGAGGATCAATCTTTGTAACATCATAGTTCACCTTCTAACAACACATGTTAAGGTGTTATATGAATATTCATAATGGATCAGAGAAGCACTTTAGAATAAAAGCTAAAAACTGAGAGAAGCAAATCCATGTTAGCCATCGAGTATGCGTTTTTACTTAGAGTATATTAAAATCATAGTGGCTTTCTTATTCTCAGTAGCTACCTGCTGTCTAGAAGATTAAAGTCAAAGTCTCAAAACTAGGGCAAAAAAGGGACGACAGAGAAGTGCAACCCAAAGCATTTTCTTGAAAAACAAAACAAAATGTCATTTCTCTGGTACATGAAATGTCCTTTTTTAAAAAAAACATGCTGTTTCCATTAGGCCAGTGATTTAAATCATACCCAAGTCTTGAATGAATGAAAATCTACTGTGAATGGGGATCTAATGCATAGGAAATGCATTCTGGGGTTAAAGCTCTCAGTTTAACTGCCAAGAAACAAACTTACAGAGTTTTGCAGCCATCTTGTTAGTGTCAACCTGAGATCTTCAGAATAAAACCAAGGAATGGGTATGGCTACAGTAGTTTTCTTGGAAGATTATACTTTGCTAAACTCTAAGGGAGCTATTAATATAGTACACTACACTATATATGAAAGAAATTATTAATATAATATTAGTATATTTGTATATTACATTCTCTTTTGCACCTATTTCTTAAATATCTTTAAAATGTTTTTGTTTCAGTAGGACTTGTTGATTTTAAGTGACTAGAAACACAACCCAAACTAGCTTCAGAAGAAAAAAAATTGTTGGCAGGTTCCAGGTGTGGCTGGCTTTGAGGATCAAGGATGTCTGGAGCTCTGTCTCTCCCCAGTTCACCTTTCAGTCACCGCTCTGTCTGCTGGCAAAATGGCCTCCTGCTTCAGCCTCATTTCCTTTCATTTCAATCCCATTAGGAAACAGCGAGCCCTTTAAAGGAAATTCTAGGAAAAAAATCCCTGAGATTCATTCTGCTTGTTGTCCTTAAGGGTACTCAGTCATTGGGATGAGAGGACACAGTCATGTACTAGTTTAGGCTTGCATTTTATGCACTACCTCTGGGTTCTTGGTGATATAGCTACACTCTGAAAATGAGCCTCATAACAAGTATGGATCCTCAAATCAGGGTATGTGGCCAGAAGAAGGAGGAGTACATGTCAAACATTGTTCCATCTTCCATTATACTTAAAAAGTTTACATTTACTGTTCTGCTTTTGCAGCTCTTATTTTCTTCAGCACAAGAAAACAAGAATTCTCTCTCAGTGAAATATTAACTGCTGCCTTGTCACTATATTTCATGAGTGATGCAATTATGTGTTTGGGTATCTTAATCTGTAGTTTAATGCAATGAGTTAACTCTAACAGAATGAAGCATAAAAGTGATACCAGAGGAAGGAAAGGTAGCATGCTTGGCAGCCTTTGGGTATGCAGGATTCTCAAAGGTAATAATAATAGAAGGGCTTTGGGTAGCTTCAAATTACTTTTTCTTTCTAATTGGCAATTAGTTCTAATTAACTTTTAATTAATATTCAATGTTTTCTTTAACAAATGGAACCCTGATGAGATCACATCTGTTAATACCACTCAGTTTCTATTTCAGTATTCTGTATTCTACAATTTTCCATTATGTCTGTAGCAAGTGCAACTTCAGACAAAAAAGTGATCACCTTTTAAGTAGGATGAAAAGGTGGCCTGACTTAAAAGTCATTGTGTTTAAAACGTAATTTTAGCAAAAGCTAAGACTCTATGAAATTGAATTTTGCCCTATAATCTTACAAGATACTATCAGGAATTGGAAGTTACAGCCTCATTTTTGTGGCTTCAGTGAAAATTCTTTTCAAGAACTAAAAACTGTATAAAAGTCCCTCTTTTTACTATGATGGACGCATAGAACATAATATAGAACATAATGCATAGAAAGATGCTTAAAGGTCTCTGCCATCCAGTTGTTTAAGAGATAAAGCTGAAGCCCAGGGAGTATTTTGGCTTGTCTGTACAATTCTATACAACCAATATTAAAAGGAACAAAAACCAGAGAAATCTGCAGGTATTTTACTTTATAGAAAGATGAACCTTACAAGAAGAAAGCTGTGCTTTATTATTCTAACATTAGTTACCTCTGATTTACCAAGTTGCTTTTAGATTATTGGTAAACAATATTTTCTTTTTGTTTCATACTTTAGCTTTTTTAGTTCAGTTGATGTTTTGGCTTCTGCCTTGGATAATCTTTCTTTATTATCTCTTTTTTATTTGTGAGCAAGCTCCTAGTAAATATTGTGGCTGCATGTCCTTTCAGATTATCTCAATTTTACCTTTGATGATTAGGTAAATTTTTCAAATATGCTTCTGCAGTTGCTCACTATTAAATAAAATTGGAGTCATTTTTCATCATGATATAGGGATTAAGAAGAAAAACTGGGGTTCATCAAGTAATTTCTCAATTTCAGGCAGCAGCTAGAGTAGGCAAACCACAGATGCTTCTGGATAATTTTTGGTTTGAACATTCAATTTCATTTTCCTTGATGAGAGGCCAAAATTCAAAACTTCGGTTTTGAGAAGCAAAATTCAACTGGGCTGACTGTTCTTAAAGTTGGCTGCAGAATTGTGGTTTAAGGACTAGCTTACTTGAAAGAGATTTGGGCCCTTGTAGAGTAATAATGAAGACGGTTATATTGGGTAAATGGGTTGTAGTTACTTCTTTTCAACTTGAAAATGAAAAATCATTTGCCAAAACCCAAATTTCTTTTTCTTCATTGATCTTCTACTGCCCAAGATACTTTGGAAATATGAATCAAGGTTTCTTTTCTTTTTAAAACAAACCAACCACTCTAATTATAATAAGCAGATGAAACCTAGTGGCAACAAAATTAATATTTGATGGGAAAGAAATCTTCCATCTTGAGTACATATTTTTAGAACAGTAGATTATGTGGGTTTGCATTATGTACTATAGGAGGCTCTTCATTTTGATATTTGATGCAACACATGTAATTGTTAATAAACTTTCTTGGACTCTACTATACATTGGAAATTATATACATTTTTGACATGGAACTTTGGAAGAAATAGAGGGATCTCACTGAGAACTAGTCACTTTCAGATTCTAATAACACCATTAACTTTATTTTTCCAAGCACTTAGCTTCAGTTTTAATACTGAATCTTGATTTTTTATTGTTGGGATTCTGGATGATGATGCTTCTGACATCTTAGGTTAAAAATTTTAAACAACATTTTTTAAAAAACGTTTTTCTTGGGTACATAAGCAGGTAACTATGGTTTTCAGCATCATTCTCTTATGACAAGTGAGTATCACTCTATTGTCAATAACTTGAAACATATTGATTTGTGATTCTTTTTGAGTGATCCATAAAGGGAATGTTGGCATAATTATACTATATTTTTAGAGGACAGTACACGAGACATAGGCATTATTGTAAGTAAATCAAAAATATAAAAATTAGCTCTTGTGATATCTATAGAGTAGAAGATATTTACACATTGTGCATATTCCTTGCAAATGTTAAAATTCCCTATATTGTTTAGTACTGGCTACAACCAATCAGCTAGGGAAGATAATTTTTTAATTAACTACTTAAACAAAAGATAATCTAATTCTTATTACAATTGAAGTGAAATCAAAATTCAAAAGAAAATGCAATACCAAAATAAAATTTGGAAATTCAAAAATGATGAACAAATGTCAAAAAATTTTTAAATTCCAAATAAAATGAAAAGTCGAAGGAAAACTTACTCATTTTCTCTTTACAATCTCACTTTCAGAATTTCTCAGATAGAAATTTTCAAACAAATAAAAATTCATGTGAAAAAGTACATCCACTGCAAAAGCATACAGCAAAAACAGGAAAATGATTCAATTGTCAAACAATATTGAGTGCTTATGTAAATTATGGCATCTAATTTCAGCAGATTATTATGTACTCAGTAAAATATTTTAATTATTCAAAATTGTATGTACCTTGTGTTATTATATATTTGCATTTGAAAAAAAACTAGGAGCAATTCAATTAAAATAAAAACACAAATGTTTTAGAAAAAACTATAGATACGATTTTCTTAAAACTCCTGTTATCATGTGGTGTTTAGTATCTTAAATTGCTAATCTTGAAAAACTGCTTTTATTGAAAAATCTTGCTATAAAGTAGTAAAAGTTTTATATTATCTACAAATTATAGAACTTCTTGCATTCAGAATTATCTAATTTAAAATTAGATTATATTTCTAAAATTTATTGTGGAGCAGTTGTTTAAAACATGCAAAAATTCATTTTCTTATAAAATATTAAGTAGAAATATTGTGTAATTACCATGACGAGAAGAAACACTTAGTAAAAATGATTAAAACAGGCTTAACACAAGAAAAATTTTTTTCTCCTTAACATTGGAAAACTTACATTTACCACACTTCACCAAAGAAGTTATACAGATGGCAAATTATCATATGAAAAGATGTTCTCCATCATATGTCATCAGGGAAATAGAAGTTAAAACAACAATGAGATACCACTACACATCTACCAGAATGACCAAAATTGTCTGACTGACAAACACCAAATGCTGGTGAGAATGTGGAGCAACAGGAACGCTCATTCATTGCTGATGGAAATGAAAATTGTACAGCCATTTTGGAAGACAGTTTGACTATTTCTTATGTCCTCACAAAAACATGCACATGAATGTTTATAGAAAGTTTATTCATAATTGCCAAAGCTTGAAAGCAACCAAGGTGTCCTTCAGTAGGTAAATGGATTAATAGAACTATAATACATCCAGACAATGGAATGTTATTTAGCACTAAAAAGAAATAAGCTATCAAGCTATTAAAAGACACAGAGGAATTTTAAATGCATGTTATTAAGCTATCACTTAATAATATGCATTTAAAATGCATAAGCATTTAAAATTATTAAGCTATCACTTAATAATATGCATTTTATCTGAAAAAACTATGTACTGTATGATTCCAATGTATGACATTCTGAAAGAGGCAAACTATGAAGACACTAAAAAAATCAGTTGTTGCCAGGAGCTTGAGGGAGGGGAAGGAGGAATAGACAGAGGATAAGGGGATTCCTAGGGCAGTGAAATTACTCTATATGATATCATAGTCATGAATACATATTATTATGCATTTTCCAAAACCAAAGAATGTACAACACTGAGAGTGAATATTATTGAAAACTGTGGACTTTGGGTGATAATGATGTGTCAGTATAGGTTCATCAGTTGTAACAAACATGCCGCCCTGATGGGAGATGCTACTAAAGGGAGATTTTATGCATGTGTGGGATATAAGGTATCTAAGAAATCTCTGGACTTTCTAGTCAATTTTGATGTGAACCTAGAACTTCTCTAAAAAAATTGTCTATTAAAAAAATTGAGCACCATAACTTAATTGGGTTGATGGAAACTTTTGACAACATGACAGCTCTGAAGTAAACTTTAGGAATCTTTCAACAGGTTAAATTTTCTCTTAAATGTTGTTTTTCTATCTACAAGGTATTGTTTGTCCTCTTTGTTAATACAAATATATATATATATATATATATATATATATATATGAGCTTGTTTTATAATTCAGAATAGTGATAACTAGGGACTATTTTAGGGGAGAGTTTATGAATGCTTTAAAAGTCAATGTCTGCCATGATTGTTTCTATTTTCCAGGTTGAGTGTATCTCAGATCAGCCAGGCTTGTGTTGAGAGTTGGCACACAGGCAATGTGAGATCTGTCTTTATTTGAAAGAAATATTATATTGAGCATTTTTGATTCCAGGAATTTCTCTCCCACCCTGAAAAACATGCCAAGAGCAGATGTCCTTGGGGCAAAGCCCAGCTAGGGATTATATACCATCTTGCTATGTCTTTGCTTTCAGCTTTTTCCATTGAAAATGTCCTTTCTTTCTCAAACAATTTCCAATTTATTGTATGTGACCAGCAAAATTGAGATTTACATTCAACTTTTCAGGAACAATTCTATTTTGTAGTTGAGGGAGAACTGTATTGCAAGTTGTATACCCTGGATTTGTTCCAATTTTGTTAGGTAAACATAGGTGATCTGTCACTAACATAACATTTATAAACTGATTTCAACTCTTTTGTACTTTATAAACCTAAGGTCTTATATCCTCTGAATTAAAGTGAAATCATATGCTATTCTGTGTAACAGGCTACCCGGTATAACATAAACTTTGAAACCAAGATCTCTATTCTCGATTGGCTACTGAGTAAATAATAAGACATCTCTTTTAAGTTAGACTAAGAAAAACATTCTTTCAAACCTTACAAGAAAAATTAATGCATGAGTTTTAAGGTTCCCTTGGCAACACAAATAAGGACTTGTGTTTATGTTCATTAAAAACACGGTGTCACTCTGCAGTGTTAGTTACAATGGTTTAGAAATGGATATTTAAAAGTGCAGACTTGATAAACTTCTTGCAATCCTATGTTTTAGAGAAGAGTATAATGACTGAAATTTCAAAAATATGGAAAAAGCATTGGTTTGTAAAGCACACGGTTGTAAGTGGAAGGCTTTAGCTATAGTAGATTTATATTACTACTGCTAATTTGCTGATTCCCTTTGTTACACTAACAACCAGTGGTTTTCATGATTTTCTTCACATTTCATGTACACACATCTGTGGATATCACAGGTAGACATATTTAAACTTAGAAAACTACATATTCTGGAAGAAAGAAATCCTATCCAGATTACTTCTGGGCAAGGTTTGCACTCCTTAATCACATTACTATCCTCATTGACAAGATAAAATATAAAATAAAACTATATAAAATAAATAAAGCCATCCTCCTTTAAAACTGAAAAGGAAGAGAATATATATCAAAGCTGTACTTTACCTTATATATTTTCATTCATTTGTAGTGAAAATCTTGCATGAACAATATAAAAGTAATAGAAATATATTGGCATCTTATCCTTCCCCTATACAAAGTGTATGAGAATTCTTCCAAAATAGGCATTTTTTTTAAAGAGACAGGATCTTGCTATGTTGCCCAGGCTGCAGTCAGTGACTACTCACAGATGCAAACAGTGCACTGAAACCTCCTTGAACTCCGGGCCTCAAGGGATCCTCTCACCTCAGCCTCCCAAGTAGGTGAGATAACAGGCACACACCACGACACCCAGTACAAAAAAAAGATTTTTGTGAGCAGTGCTATCTCTGTGCCAGCAGGGCTGGTAATACTGGGGGAAATTCTTTCCCTTTATCTTGCGTGAAAGAGGGTTGTTATTTTTTTTTTCCTTCTAAATAAGTATCTACCCTGTTTATCATTGCTTGGGTTGCATTATAAGCCAAGGCAACGTCAATGTCAAACTGTAAAAGACAGAAAAAGAAAGGACATTTATGACTTTTTCTTAGGAGATTTTCCTAAATTAGGCTGTACTTTTATATGTAAGAAAATAACCTCAATTGTGTCTATTAGATGCATAGTCACAATCCAGTAGATCATGCTGTCAGAAGCTTTGCTTGATGGCTTAAAATTCATATTTTTCTAACCTTAACTCTCTTCCCTCCACACTCTCTGTGCAGACTGACCCTTGGTGCTTCTGCTGGTGTCTGGGTGGGAACCTAGGGGACTAGATGTTTCCCTGTGGTGTTGTCAGCACGTCATCTTGGCCATCCTTTGGAAACATAATAGGGCTCATAAACATGGACAAGGTGCTTTAGTTGATTTCAGTTAACTACTTTGGGATTAGAAAACCCTTGCTGCAGAGCAAGACGAATTTATAGGCTGCTGTGGGCACAACGTTTTGCTAGGTATTTTATCAGATTATTTTGACCCACTACCCTAGCGTTTGTCTCCTTGCATGGCCTTGGGCTCCACTAAGGCAAATGGTCAATGCAAAAGCCTGATACTCTCCCATGCAGGCTCTGACTGGCTGCGTGATGGTTTGCTGAAACCCTCAGTATGAAACAATGTTATCCTGGTGGGGTTACTGTGACAACAAAAAGAAAACAAGCCATCATTACTCTACTATGGAATATTCCTTTTGTGTATGTGTAAATTATAAATATTACTTTTTCTCCCCACCTTCAGTTTTTAAAATGTGGTTTCACATTTCATTTAATGCTAAATGGTTCATTACATAGAGTAGCAACTCAGTTCTCTTATTATGGTGTTATCTTTCACTTTGTCAAAATATGTCTACTTGATAAGAAATCTGACAGAAGTTGCTTATGATGGGATCACTAACAGCCATCAGTTTCTCTCTAGCAAATGAAACTGTAACCATGGTGACGGCCTTTTTTTTTGCCAGAATGAAAATGAGACAGCACTCTGCTGCAGCCATTAGCAGAATACACAAATGTCCCTCAAGGCAAACATCTAAAGCAAATGGACTGCAAAGGAAGGAGCACTAATTTCTATTTATTTAGGATTTGTAAACCTAGCAGAGCAAGATATTAACAAAGGAACAAACAAAGAAAGCTTTAAAAATCCCTGCTGTTTGTGTTTTTCTTTTGGTTTATGAAACTCCTTGTTTCAAATCTAAAATACTCCGGTTTGATTTTGCTACTCTAGTGTTGAATAATACCAACAACGTGCCTTTGACGCTCCCCCCGCCGGGTGTTTCATGAGTTTTCCTTCCCCCTGGCAGAAAGGGGAAAGAGAACTTAATCAATCAAGTAGGAAAAAGTACTTTAAATGATAAGGAGTTTCTCCTCTCCTCTTTTAAATGTGCATTTTAGGGAAAACTATCAAAAATGAAATACAAGATGTCCTTTTTCATATACTTTAATTTTCAAAGAGGCATGTTCATTCTGATAAGGTGCGTAGAAGCTGATAATAAGTCTATTCTAACACTATCAGCAATCAGCCACAGACTGTCAAAGACCTTTCAAGTGTCAGACCCTTCTCACTGTCTTCTTATTCACCATTAGACCATCTCGCTAGAAACTACTTAGTGCATGCAGATATTCTTTTGACAGATGTGGCTTAGGTGAAGTTTCTTTCGCCATCTTTGATATGAGAAATGATTTTCTTTAACTGTCTTACAACTAAACCAAAATATTATTTTAAAACAACTTCTTGATCTGTCTCTCTTTCTTTCTCATTCTCTCTTAAGCCCCTTTCTCTCCCTCTCTTTCCTTCCCTCTCCCTTTACTTATTTCTTGAATTATTCTAACAATTGAGCAAAAATAATACCTTTCAACATTCAGTTTATTAGACTGACTGATTCAGTTTATTTGCTATAAATACCAACTTAATTTTTAATTTACAACTTGACCAGAAGAGCAAATGACTTCAGTAGTGTTTCACAAAGGCTTCAGGATGCTTCCTGAAGGCTAATTTATGTGCACATTATTCCAGAATCCCCGCTGCCCCCTCTAAAAAGGCATAAAGTTATCAGCTTCAGATAATGACATTTTTGCCCAGTATTTTATTCAGAAAGTCCAAGTTTAAGGGGTCAATCTAAAAATATATAGCCATATTTATATAGCTATTCTATATAAATTTATCAGCGACCACTACAGTGTAGATACTCTACACACACATCTCTGGAGTGTGTTTTTCTTTAATTTCCAGCCGTTTCTTTGGGGACAGGTCTTAGTTTGCTGTACATTTATTTTTTCTTACCAATGTTCAACATCTTCCTCAAGGCACTGTGGATTGAAGCTGAGCTGTTTTGGTCAGGGGCAGTCAGAAACTGGCCCCTATCCAGATATTCACCAACTCATTCTTATGTTCTTAAACTTCGAGACCTCTAAGGGACATCACAATATCTCCAAAAGTGATGAAAGCAAGAGGAAAAGGGGTTTAGGCATTGATTTTGAATCTGGGGAAAAAGTTTAGCTTGGAAGGTCTCCTCTCTATAGTCATTCTTTAATTTTTCCTGAGCCTATGATAAACAATCTAATTTATATCTCTAGCTTGAAACTTATTTTGAGAAATGTTTTATAAAATATTTGTATATTAATTCACCAAAGGTACACCGAGTGCCTCATCTATGTAAGAAATGATTTGGACTATAGCATATGGGATGTGATTTGTATATGAATAGCTACATAGTGCCATATTAATAATAAAAATAATAATAACAGCCAATATTTGTTAGGTGTTTGACAAGTATCTGGTGCTGCGAGGTGGTAAGCTGATGACTTAGGAACCCATAGCAATAATCCAGATGAGGAGTATAAGATCTGCCCTTGGATGACAGTGGAAACAGAAAAGGCGGATTGGAGGCTAGAAATATGAAGAGTTAGAAACACTACATCCTGTATATCCTTCTCCCTCTTCTTTATAAGGAGGGAATAAGAGTCAGATATATCTTTGAGATTTTGATATTTCCAAATCAAATATAAAATATAACTTATCATATTGTCTCTTCTCACACTGCTATAAAGAACTGCCTAAAACTGGATAAATTATAAAGGAAAGAGATTTAATTGACTCACAGTTCCACAGAGATGGCTATGTCTCAGGAAACTTACAGTTATGGTGGAAGGGGAGGCAAACACATCCTTCTTCACATGGCAGCAGGAAGGAGAAGAATGAGTGCCCAACAAAAGGGGAAGCCCCATATAAAACCATTAGATCTTGTGAGAACTCACTCACTGTCACAAGAACAGCATGGAGGAAACCCACCTCCAAGATTCAATTATCTCCACCTGGTCCCTCCCATGACACGTCGGGTTTATGGAAACTGCAATTCAAGATGAGTTTTGGGTGGAGACACAGCCAAACCATGTCATATATATTATTTGCTCCAGGAGTGTCCCATATGGCATAATGTTGAAGTGCTCAGGGCAGTGTTTAGACCATTACTAGCTGTACATGTGGACAAATTGATACCATTTAAGCTCCTCAGTTTCCTCACTTGTTAACTTGTATAGAGTTGTTACTTGTCTGCAGGGGAATTGGTTCCAGGACTCCCCAGAGATACCAAAACCCATGGATGCTAAAGTTTCTTATAAAAAGTGGTGTAGTATTTGCATGTATTGCCTGCACATCATCCTGTAAACTTTAAATCATCTCTAGATTACTTATAATACCTAATTCAATGTAAATGCTAAGTAAGTAGTTGTACTGTATTGTTCCTTATTTGTCTTATTAGTTATTGTATTTTTTTACTCGTGTGTGTGTGTGTGTGTGTGTTTCTCTCAAATACTTCTGATCCTTGAATGGTTGAATCTGTGGTTGTGGAACCAGCAGTTGAGAAGGCTTGACTGCATAACAGTCACTGGTGTTTAGTGAGCATCCAATGAATGTTAGCTCTTATTATTTGTTAGGAGAGCGGTATGGGACAAAGTTTAAAAGGTACTGTTTGTATTGTGAGCTAAGCACTTTTCACAGTGATTCTTTGATTAATTAAGTCATCTAATCAGCTCAACTGAATGATGTGATAAGGAGCTTTTACCTGAGGATGTGCCAACACGTTTCCTTCATCCTCATCTTTGCAGAGATGGTTCCTTCATCTCAGCAGAACCAAGCAGTGTGCTCAGTGGCTGAGTTGTTTTGTCTTCTAGCTTGTGGACTAGGAACGAACAGGCCCTCCACCCATAGCCAACCCTTCCATGGTGTGTATTTTGTATATCACTGACATCCACATTAAATCAAAAGCAGAAAATTAAATAATGTCTAAAATATGCCCAGTAGGACATGCTTACTCCACCTTGTAAACCTTTGACCTCTCCCTTGTAGGACAAGCATAGGGAGGTCCAAAATGAAGAACAAAGAAAACGGCACTGCGACTTTATCTGTCATTGGCCAATCTAGTCCCCTAAGCCTAAGCGTTTTCTTTTTTCTGTTTTTTGGGTGGGTGCTTGGCCACCCAACCTTGCTCACACTTGACTAGATGATACTAGGTCAAGCTATTCTGAGAGCCTGTCAAGAATGTTAAGTCAGCTCGGTGAGCATTTCTAACTGTCTAGTCTGAATCACCTCATGAAGAAGATTAAATTTCTAGTTATTACTTGCATTTCTTCTTATCCCAAGGGTGATACTCTGATGCTCATCTGAACTCACCACCATAAAGACCTCAGCCCCAAACTCAACTCAGAATAAAAGCTGTCTCTTCAAGATGGCAGGGAACAGGGCTTACATGCTGGCACTCGTTCTGTACTGTAGATTGATGGCCACTTTAGAAGTGTTGCTGCTGTAATGATTTTTTAAGAAGGTGAATAAACATCAACATTATGCATCCGATTCCAGAGTTCTTA
This sequence comes from Sapajus apella, assembly GCF_009761245.1. Classification (NCBI taxonomy): domain Eukaryota; kingdom Metazoa; phylum Chordata; class Mammalia; order Primates; family Cebidae; genus Sapajus; species Sapajus apella. The sequence goes on from NW_022436975.1 coordinate 11,160,338, forward strand.
AGGAATGAGCATGCACTCCTTGAGCAAGTGACCTAGCGCTTTTTTCATTTCTTACTGCTCCAGTGCAAGAAACTTCTAGATCTTTTAGATCTTCTAGAAGATCTTCCCAGAGGCATATTCCTATTAAGTTTCAAAATCAACAGTTCTGTCTCTCATGCTTTCCAATTCTCTTTTACATAACACGCCCCACATTTTAGCAACTTCACATTCAGGATCTACTTTCTCATGATGCCATTTGAAAATCCAACTCACACATAAATATAGATGACCATTTATAGAATTTATGGAAAGTGCTTGCTTTCTCAAATACAACTAAAATTAGTGGATAAACATGACTCTAATGATGGTATTATATGTACTGTCATGAAAATACTTTAGAGAAAATCAACCTCCCAAGTGTCCCTAAAATCACCCTCCATTATTCCGAACCATAAGCCTGCTCTGACAATGTACATGTCGGGATCTCTCAGCTCAACATGATGGGAACAGAGAAAACTAAAGGCAACTCATTTACTCAGTGAGCACTTGCTCTGATTCCTACTGTACTAAATTGACTAGCCATGCAAAAAATAGGATTAACTACCCAATTAGGAACTCGTAAGTTTTTTAAACAATTGAGCCTGCCTATATAAGGAAGTTAGTAATAAAAGAAGCCATTACATTCAAAATGGACAGTAGTTAAGTTGGGAACTTCCTTCTTCATCAAATCACATTTTAACTCACCTGAAAGCAATACCAAGCTTCCAGCTTTCAAAATAAATAAAAGCTACTCAATAAGTGCCCAACACCCATAAAAATCTGAGCCAAGCTAGTGTTATTTCAGGTTGGTATTTATCGCAGGAATAAAGTTTTATGGGAAGCATATGAGATGCATGAATATGTTTCAATGCATATCATATTTATTAAAATATTTTTTTAGCATTTTTATGTTTTTCTTGGCAACTTAGTCATCTTTCAAGTAAATTAAGTTACAAATGTAGAAAAATAATGTATATTTAGTTTGTATTTCTTAGTAGTGAATATTCTCTTTTAACATTTATTTTTTCTTTATAATTATTAAATTTTTACGTAATCTTAAAAGGTCCATAGCCTTTACCTCTTGGTTCCTTGGTGGTGAATATTCACAACGAGAATTTAGTGATCTCAAAGCCCAAGTGAGCCAAGGTTTTCAGAAGTTGAGCGTGAGACACACCTTATAGCCTCGTGCTCTCCACTTTTGCAACATCTTAGATTTTTCTGAGTCACAGGGAAGATTGGAAACTGACGGCAAAATTCCAGCCTCTTTCTTCTCTCTAGTTTCCTAACGGGATGCTTGCACAGTCACAACAAAGACTCCTCCCCCTGCTTTAATTCAGATCGTCTCCATCTGTTCTTGGGTACATTTCTGCTGGTGCCTTAAGATAAATGCCCCCAGCTCCTGGATTATGGCCTTCTCCTCTCAATATTACCAGTTTTAAAGAATGAAGAAAAAAAAAAGAAAACCTCTTATGAGACTTTTCATAATCAAGGAGAAACAAAGGGCCGTTTCCATCTAGTCTTTCTGATCACAGATGTCAAGGTATATTCAAAATGGATCCAGTTAAGCTGCACATAAAACATTTTATTTGAACCTAGAGCCCCTACAGTATTTTCTTTAATTTTATAGGTCATATTGACAATAATGGATAGAATTTATGAAATGCTTTAAATAATGCCAGGTTACTGTTTTTCAAAAGTTTACATTTTGTTAATAATTTCATATATTTAGCCACTTAACCAAGAAAGAGTTGGAAAAACTAGAATTAGTCGAAAATATTCTTGTTCATGTTTTTGAGAACCATTATAAGATTCATTTTTAACTTTCAGTTACTATGTATGTGGCTATCTGAGCATGTTACCCATTAATGTACTTCAGATCAAGCATTTCTCTTCCACTTATTGTTTTATAAAAGCTTGGAATAGCCTTTGTTAAAAAAAAAAGTAAAAGGAACTATAAGAGGGGTCAACTTTTGACACAAACTTGACGAATTGTTTAGATATTAAAATATTGCATTAATTCACATATCAGCTTTCAAATGTTCCTATTTCCAGCTTGTGAGTCTAGATTGTTCCCTGTGCTTTACTTCTTTGGCTTAAAATGTATTGTTATTTTCCTTAGACCAGCTACCCCGACTCTCACATGATCAGGAAAATCCTTCCTGATCCCCTGGAATGTCTTCTCAGAGGAGTGTTCTATATCTAGGTTGATGAATTTCAGGAAGAAAATACAGCTCATCTACGATTCAAAAATATTGCTAATTATTGAGTATTGAGGCTTTTCCTCGACTGGATGCTGGAGACGATTGACTCTTGTAATGGCCTTCAGAAACAAAAGATCTTGAGAAGGATTGTACAGTGTATGGGACTCGTTGCTTTCCCACACAGGCACTGAAAAAGTGTAAAATTGAATTCAGGGATTCGAACAATAAACTGATTAAAGAGTGAAGACTTCGTAAGGTCACAGCATAGCATTGGTTTTGTAAAATACCTTTGATCCTTGGAAATTATTATGCTTTTTTCTATTTTTTCTGTTTCTATTCTCGCGTTTCCTAGAGCTATGAGATGATCACATTGTAATGGAGCACATACCCCTTATTTTGATAAGGCTGACATCATGAACACTTCAGAGTACTCATCATCACTTAGGGAGAGGTAGAAAGGTAGTGGAGAACCCCAGAGTTTATAAGACTCACTATGAAAACTGCCAACTACTTGTCATGATACTCCTTTTAAAAACATGTCATGGTTCTTGAAGTCAAACATCTGGTAACCACTGAGTTAAGCAACTTAAAAAATTTTTTTCTCGACTAATTAGGGACTATGCTAGATAACACAAGTTTCCTAGCTCTTGGTTCACTACTCTCTCCAGTGATACAAATGATACAAATATAGCGCTCTGAGTGTTCAGAAAAGAAGAGACCAATTCCTTCTGTAAGTGGATTTGGCATTTGAAATGGAATAGATAAAGCCTTGGAAGGATAAAGCAGAAGATGAACCATTCTCGAGAGAAAAAACAGCATGAACAATTGTATGACAGAGGGTGCTCAATAATACAAATTTTGGAAACAGCACTATGCATTAGAAATAGTTTTAATAGTAGTGAAAAGTATGAATTTTAGGTCTACCATGAACTTGGAGACTTTGGACTTGTTTTTAACATCTTAAGGCTTCATTTATAAATTAGATGCAATGTCATCTTCCTTCTAGAACTTTTATGAGCATTAATTAGTGTTTGTATCAAACCTGGTTCATAGAAGATGCTCAATAAACCATTGTAATCTATTAAAGAATTTTTATGCAAGGCAATGATATAATTTAAGCTACCTTTTATTTCCTAAGCACCAATTCTGTCTTGAAATGAAAAGAGAGCAAAAGATAATTTTCCTAATGTTGAACATCATAGAAAAATATTTAAGTTAGGGCTTAGTATAAGTAGGATTCATCCATATAATAAATGGCTGGTTACATCTTATGTCCAAAGATTTAAGACCTACCTGAAACTTCAATGATACTATTAATATAGTGAACTTTGTTTGTATAATAACCAGTGGTTAGAATAAGAAAGGACACGGGAAGAACTGTGTCTTTTTTTTCAGTCAAGGAATAAATAAAGAAATGAGTTAATTCTCTTATGAAGTTATAAAATCAAATTTAAACATCAGAATTCATCTTTTAGGTTATTTAGTTTAACTTCACTATTTTCCAATGAGGAGATTGAGGAGCAAGAAGAATGAAGAGAGTACTGTCTGTATGTCATTCTGAAGAACATGGAAAATTTTCATTAGTTCATGGAAAAATAAGAAATTTTAAAATGATGGGAGCTTTTGTGAGGCAAAATTTATTTACTAAAATATTTAACATTATTATTTTATGCCAAATGTTTATATCATAATATTAATATTGAAGGACATGGTAATTTTCACTAGCCTTATTGAACAGTATATTAAATAATCAACTACTTGTCATGATATCCCTTTTAAAAACACCTCACGGTTCTTGAAATCAAACATCTGGTAACCAGTGAGCTAAGTAACTTGAGAAAGAATTTTCTAAACTAATTAGGGACTATACTAAAAAGCACATGTTTCCTAGCTCTTGGTTCACTACTCTCTCCAGTGCCCTCAAGTGTAATTTCTTTTAAGAAGCTCATTATAGGATCCAGGAAAACAAATTCAATAGTCCCGTATTCTCTTCTACTCACTTTTTAGAAATTCTGCTTCTGAACAAAATTTTCCCAAGTAAAGGGAGGAAGAAGACAACTAATAGAAACTTTCAATATCTACCTGATAGTCATTCTTTGAATCTTTTGTAGGGGAAGTAGAGAATGTAATAAAAATATATGGTTATCTCCATATTTTATTCATCCTTTTTTGAACAATGATATATTTCAGGGACATAGATGGTGAATACACACACACACACACACACACACACATATATAATCACTGTTTTTATATCCTGACCAAATATTGTGTTTGTGTCTCTGTGTGTGTATGTGTGTATTTGTAACAACTTCAGTGGTATATATGACCTTCATTGTTCCCTTCAAAGGATCATGTTGAATGTGGAAATGATGAAATAAAGTTTGTAGAAGTTGTGGTTTTGCCCAAGATTAGTTTGCTGAATTTTGATTTCTTTCCTCATATGACATTTTTGTTGACTTTGAAAGAAGCTTAATGAGTAGAAGGGCACTGAAGGGATTAAAGAAGAACAGGAATTTATCCCAGAAGTTTTAAATCATATTTTAATTGCTGGGAAAAATATACGCCTGGACTTGAATAGTATTATACTACAAAAATATTTAAACACAAGTGTGGAGTTCATCAAAATTACAAAACACATATTGCTTCCCTTCGAAGGTGTCTTCTAACTGCTGGCTGGATTTCACACTAGATAGTTAATTGTAAATCAGGAGTTTTTGTTGTTGTATGCTTTCAATTGCATTCCTAGCTGATGAGAGAGTCACCAGTTATACTGTATTACTTAGAGAAAAATTCTCTACAGAAATATTTTCCCTTCTGGACACAGTGGCTCCCTCCTGTAATCCCAACACTTTAGGTGGCCAAGCCAGGTGAGTCGCTTGAGCCCAGGAGCTCAGTATCAGCATCGGCAACATAGCAAAACCTCATCTCTACTAAAAATACAAAACACTAGCCAGATGCACCTCCTGTAGTCACAGCTATGTGGGAGGCTGAGGTGGGAGGATCGCCTGAGCCCAGGAAGTTAAGGCTGCAGTTAGCCATGAACATGCCACTGCACTCCAGGTTGGTTGACAAGTGAGACTGTCCCCCAACAACACACAAACGAAAGACGCATTTTCCATTAATTTACTTATTTCTACTGATGGAACACCAAATTAATCTTAATATGGCATTTTCCTATCTATTTTATTTGTGTAATTTTCCTAAGAATGTTTTTTCCAACAAAATTTCTCCGTCTGGGGATAATCAGTGAAGAGATAACTACAGCCTTAAAGAACACCCTAACCATGTTGAGATATACATTTGGCATACATTTTTCATATAATCTCTTCACATGTGAAAGAGAAAAATGGCTAGTTCTATGTCTCCTGGAGAATAACATATATATATTAAATCTTTGAAATATAAAATATAGAAATGATTATTTTAATAATGCCAGTGCAATCATAGAGCTCCTTAGTACACATGGAATGTGGTGATCAGGCTGAAGTATGCATTGGAAAGCCTTTTGTGCTGGGGTGATTCAGTGGCCCCATTTTATGAAAGAAAGAAAATGCAGTCTTCACTCAACACTCAAGAGTTATATTCCAATATCACAGGTCACATGATGCTGAAGTCCTGTAGTCATTTTCTTAGCTTCTTCAACTTTTCCCCATTCACTGTTAATAACCCAGTTGCCATCACTCTGAAAGGATAAAAGCTCCCCAACTTTTAACACATTTTCCCTCATGCCTTCCGATTCTCCCTTTCCTAATGGTGCATGCATCCCTTATAATCTGTTTAGAGTATGTTTTCAGTCCTTTTCAATCAGACCCAGTTCTGGGCAGGAGGATTAGATCTAAAATATGGGGGAGCAAGGACATTACACCTGATGCCAGAGAAATTAGAAGGAACCTAAGAATCTACTCTGATCAAATATATACCCAAAATTTCATAAACTAGAAGAAGTAGATACATTCCCAGATGCTTGCTACCTACCAAGATTGAATCATGAAGAAATAGAAAATCTGGCTGCTTACAAATCTTCTGCAACTTTAGAATACCAATAGAGTGCCTTCTGCCTTTGTAGCTTTCAGTAACATTATAAATGTGTCATTCAATTGCCTTAACCTCAGTGGGTTCTTGGTATTAGGAAAAAACGGGTTTCAATCAGTGAAGATTGATTATGAAGTAACCTTTGAACACTTTTTGAAAATTGAAGAAATGGTTAACTTATAAGTAGATATGAAACAGTATACTTTTGACGGAAAATGGAATTGCATCAAATGTTAGGTACTCTTTCAAAATTTACATAAAGCAACAGGCTTAATATGACAACTGAGCCAAATATTATTTTGAGGTTTTCAAGATGCATGTTTACTTTCATATTGTGGAGTTGAAACAGCTAAAACCGTTTGTAGACAAGAAATGTTTTAGGTAAGAAAAGGCATTTAACACAGCTGAAATCTGACTATATGAGAAGAAAATGCTTTCACAGTTATACGTATTGAAGAAGAATTAAGAGACGTAGCCCAACTATTCTGATTTGTAATAAAGTAGCAAGCTTCATGATTCAGTCGGGCTTATGCTCCTGTTCTACAAGTCCCAGGTCACCAAGGAGCAACTCAGGTGAAAAGTTTTAGTCATGGTACAATTCTTTGTTTTGTGAGCACTTTGTGTTAGAGAGCTATCTGGGGATTTACAGATACCTGTGATTACATTCCTCCCAAACGTCAGCAGTCTGCTCTCTATGGAAACAACGGGGTAGAGCCTGAAAATGAGGAAAATGGGTTGCCTTCTGACAATTAGATGGAAGCTTAACCTAACAGATGACAGTAAAAATATACAAAATCAACGTGTGCATGTAAGATTTGATACCAAAAAGGAGAGAAGAAAATCTTCAATGAAAACACAGAAAATCTAGAATCAGATAAACAAATATTGACAATGTCCAGATAAATCTTTTCTAGGGAGATTATCTTGCCAGTCTGATCTTTATTTTCACGACTGTGAAAACACATGTATTAGACCTAGACCAATGTTTGTCAAAACATAGCCTCCATCCAAATCACATAGAGAGATGGCTAAAACACAGACTCTGGGCTCCACCACAAGAATTCTTAATTCTGTGGCTCTGGGGTGAGGCTTGAGAATTTATATTTTCGACAATTTCCAGGTGATGTTGATTGATGGTCCTGTTCCTACAACCACACTCCAAGAACCACTGCATTAGACTAGAAGAACCTGTTGCTATAAAGCATTTAAATCAAATAAGTATCTCTCAACTACTTTGTTCCTTGTTTCCAAGAACCTGAGGAATATACTATGCCTAGAAGAAAGAAAATATACTAGACAGATCAATGTAAGTCTTCACTTGGCATTTATATTTAGCATTGTAAGTTGATAATTTGTTTTTCTGGGTTTATACATCAGTCTATTATGAGCAAGGGCGTATCTAGGTTTTCTTAGACCTGAATTTACACAGTTGTAATCTTTAAGAAAATCTTTAAGGAAAAGAATATATCGTTTTGAATAAATTTCTTAGGTGTGAAGGTGAATCTATATCTAGAAAATAAGCCACAACAATTATAAATGGAAAAAAAGCTTATGAGTACCATGAACATCACAACATTCAGAAGAGGAATGGTCTAGCTTCTGCTTCTATAAACTTGCTCTACTAGCCACACGCTGCTGGTGCTGGGTGTCATAGTGCACATTCATGTGGAGATGCAGCCTCAGGTCCTGCATTTCGATTATGAAGTCCACTGAGTCAGTGCAGGTTGTGGTTAGAATATCACTGGAAGCTTTTCCTACTGGGACAACTAGCAATAATAACATAGAAATGATACCCAACCACCTAAATACGATGATACTCTATCCAAACTAAATACATTCCCCACTCAGGTTTGCTTTAACACAATTCCTAAAGTGGTCCAGGGACCTATTCAATGCCACGTAATGACACTGGGGAAGTATTATATAAATGGAAGAGACAGTGGTCTCAACCAATTGTTAGTAAAAGGTGTGATCCCATGAACCCATTATTAGTCTCCTTCCCATGGGCTTAGAAGGGCCCATGTTATTTAAGGACCCTGAAGCTTGAGCTTCTTTAGTCTCCCACCAAGTCGGTGGGAAGAAAGAGAAGGAATGTCAGAATCTGATCAGATCTAGAATCCCGACGATTTCCAGTGGTTGAGTTTATAAGGCTGGCAATTAGAGATTGGCCAGCATGGATTCAACAAGATAAAAGCCATGCTTGCAACCCGTAGGTAGCATATTCTGCATCACCAAGCACAACATGCCTAAATTTGTAGAAATTCTACCAGCCTTTGACATTCTGTAACTGAGACACGTTCCAGTTTCCCCCCACTTTTGTTCTACCCTGGCTTCTCCTCTGGATGTGGGCAAAGAAGTAACAGGAAAAGACATAATTATACCAAGAAAGCGAAAGGCAGCTTTTTGAAGTCATCTCCATGGCAGTGGGTAGGTCAGGAGAAGGCAAGTCATGGAGTTGGATGACCTGGGTCTGGATTTTTGCTCTTTACTCGCTGTGAGCCTGGGCCAAGTTAACCCCTCTGTACCTGAGTTTACTTAACTGTAAAACAAAAGCAGTAAGATGACCTACTTCATAAGGTTGCCATAGGACTAAGTGAGCTAATATAAGCAAAGCATGCACAACAGTGCCTCACATACAGCATCACTCAATAAAAGTTAGCTATTATTATTTGGAAAGTAAAAGGCATTTAAAATGTGATTTCCAAAGCAGTAGCAGAGAAGATTTTTGGACTTATTTCCACTCTCCTCTTTTAATACTAAAATTAGCACGCTTCCAAGTCCAGTTCCTGGGTAACTGCTGTTGCTATTCTAGGCCATCTGTGAGCCTCAGTAGCACCACGTTTGGCGTTTCCAAACCACAGCTACATCCCGTCACAACTCCTAGTGATCTGTTGTCTGTTTATTTGCAGAATTGGTCATAATTTGGTCCTTTTTGTATAAATTGTCTACATTAGCTCTTAAAATTCAGCAGTTGTCTACCGGGGTGCCAGCATTTGGATGGGTGTTATAACACTACATTTTATCTTCATTACAAGTCCTAAAAATAGGGTGCCACTGACTAACGTTTTCAGCCTTCACAGCAAGATTTGGTTTGTCAGGAAATGGTGTGGGAGTAGTTCTCATATGCACTGAAGGTGCAAAGTGCAAAACAAAAATAACTCAACAAGAGTTTAACAGCCCTTCTTTATGTACGTTATTTACAAAGGCCACAATCTGGAGTTCCAGGCAGAGCCTTGGGAAGCTTGGGAGACTCTTCTGGAAGAGGAAAAACTGCCAATATAGATTACACAAAAGGGAAGATGGGATGGAAAAAGACAAGGTTTAATTTGTGATCTCTGCCCTTTTCATTAGTATTCAAGTGTCAATAGAACTTTGAGTTTAGTTGAATTTGGAAGAATTCTTCAATAATATAATGCATAAAACCATATGGAGAAACCTCTAAACTATTCTTGCTTTCATTTCTATATGTACAATTTCCCCCATCTCTCTAGTGGGTGACTACTTTTTTTTTTAGCTGTCTTATTTTCTTATATGAAACAAGACATGTTGTATTAGAGAATCTTAATTGCTTTTTCACTTTCTGTGGCTTCATAATGTTTAGTAGCAAATATTTTGCAAACAGTGAGACACTTCAGAATTATTATTTCTACCCTTCAATCGAAATTCTAAATATATTCAGGAGGCAGGAGAAAAACAGTTGTCTTTATTAATAGGATTTTAATAAAGAAAACAGCAAGCCATGATGTTTGATGCATTCTTTATTCCAACTCTAACAAACATCATATTCTTGATAAAGCCAAAAGTCACAAATGAAAATAATTAAATCATTTTGCTGCTTTTTTTTTGACTGCATTGCCATTAGTCATTCTATTATCAACTTAGAAGAGAGCTCTAGCACATTGCATGGCATTGGGGATGAATTCTTTATTTTCATGCCAGTGAAATATTGTCACAAACACCTTGTTCAGGCAAAAGAAGATTTAGAATAGCTTTGCTTTATCACAGCTTGCAATGTACTTTTGGAGTTAATAGAATCACACAAATGAAATAACCAAAGAGATTTTCTTCTTTGCACTTTTTGAGGTACTTTCTCATCAAAAGTTTTTCAGTTTTACAGGATGGAAAACTTTCTCTTTGTACTTAAAAATCAGAGACAGAAAAACACACATTATTTTATTTGAAAAGCAAAGACGATGATGGATTAAAGCAGATGTAGAGTGTTTGCAGTTATATAAGACTATTAGGGACCCTGCTTGTTCTGGTTTTTGTAATTTGTCCATGCCCTACTTTATATAACTCAATTCATGTGAGCCAAACATGAAATAAGTGAATACAGTATTCCATATTTCACTTTGTCAGCAAATTAAAAAAAAAAAAAAAAGGGTAGAACAAACACAATAGTCATCATGGTTCTTGAATAAAGAATGAAGCCTTTTTCAAATCCCAGGGACCTATAAGAAAAAGAAGGTTAAAGAGATTTTTCTTTAAACAATGAGCAGATGTGTTTGTTACTGTTGATGGACAATCTTATCCATTTACTTCAATTAATAACAAGAGTGAACACATCAATACGTAAGCTTGTCCTGATGCCTTGATTTTTTTCCTATTTGACAGGTAATAGTGGGGCTGGGAAAATGTCACAGCAATTTAGTCCTGCCTCACTGGCTTTAACTAGTTCAGTGACAATGGGAATGCATCTTGCTAAGATTCCTTATGATTCATAATAATTCTGCATCTGTCGACCCTTACAGAGGGTTTAAAATGTGACAATTAATGGTTTAAAATCAAATCTTCTCATGGGTTATTCATGTGGGCACTAAGTAAAATCAAGTTAAAATATTTATGAACAGGATGAAAATGTGGAAACTTTCTTTAGGAACCTGTCTTTTCACATTGAGTCATAAATGAAACCAACTATGTTTGACAAAGAAAGGCCATTTCATGACCGAGCTACTAACCCCTTCCAGTGTTCTAAAAGATCTTGTCTAAAATCTAACAGATCCTGTCAGAAAAACTCTAGTAAAAACCAATGATCTCACAAATTTTAGCATACAAGAGTAAATTATTACTCCAGAAATATTGACAATGGTTACCAAAATATAATACTGTCAGTATATTACTTCAGTGCTAGCTGACCCAATAAATAAATGTTTTCCTTTTAAGAGTAAAGCTTGAGTGATGGATAAATTCATGGACTGGGGAGGGGGAAATGGGCATTTTTTAGAAGAAAATGAAGGCCATTTATACTATTCTGGTGGCAAAGGACTTAGTGCAAGAACCAGCCTCACATGCTCCGTAGAGGTGTGGCAGAACTCGGAGAATGCTCAGAGTGCATGGGCGAATAACATGTTTCTGTAGAGCAGGAGCGTCATATTCACATCTGTGTCTCCACAGTATCTAGCACAACCCCTCTTACACGTGCATTTTCTAGCAGGCAACATTCTTCTAGACCACTCCCAGCAACCCAGTTAATCAATGTCTCTAGGACTAAATGCATGAGATGTAAGGCTGGTAGGAGGATTGGAGGACAGCCTTACTTAGCTCTCCCCAAAACGTATCTTCTCACAACTGTGCAGTGCCTGCCAAATTCTGTGTTTTCACCTCCATGAAGCCCTCCTTGAGGCCCTCCTTGATACGCTTGAGTACCCCAAAAATGAATCACATATTCCCTCCCCTCTTTTATAACAGAGCACTGATTAGGTTAATTATTTTTGTCTCTGCAACCCCACTTGATGTCTACAAATACTTTTTCCTATTTATCTTTGAATCATTGGATTTTAGAAACTAGGATGTCTTTAATCCTGAGTAAATGTTTGAATTGTATTGAATTGGTGATGCCAAGCCTAAATTCTTGAAACAAACATCACAGGGGAGCTAAAGTTTCTAATTTTGCTTTTAATTGGCACATAATTATTGTACATATTTATGGGGTACAGTGTGATGTCTCAATATACGTACACACCGCAGAAATGAAGTCAGAGTATTTAGCAGGTCCATCATCACCTCAGGCATTTATCATCTCTGTGTAAAAACATTCAAACACTCTTCTTCTAGAATATTTCTTATTTTGAAATGTACAATAAAATAAGTTACAGGGAGACAGGACAAAATAGAATTAAAACAACTGTTATAGATCAAATCGTGCCCCACCCACTACCTCTGTAATAAAAAACAAAAACAAAAACAAAACAAAACTCTTACGATGAAGCCTTTATCCATAGTACCTCAAAATGTGTCTTTATTTGGTAATAGAATCTTTGTAGACAAAGATCAAGTTAAAATGAGGTCATTAGAATAGGCCCCCATCCCATATGACTTGTGTCCTTATAGGAAGGGAAAATTTGGACACAGGCACATACAGAGAGAAGATGACATTAAAAACTCAAAGAGAAATGGCCATTTCCAAGCCAAAGAGAGAAGCTTAGAATTGAATATTCAGCTTCAGCCTTCAGAAGGAACCCACTCTGCCAGCACCTTAATCTTAGACTTCAAACCTTCAGAATTATGAGACAATATATTTCTGTTGTTGAAACCACCCAGTTTGTGATACTTCATTATAGCAGCCCTTGCCAGCTAATACAAGTATCCAATTTCTTTTGCCCATTAAAAAGAAAATCTAGAGAGAAAGTAGTTTGCAATGGCATGGTGGCATTGTCAGGGAAAGTAGATAATATAAGGACTCATATATGACCTCTACAGAATATTACAAAATAGAAAAGCGTGCATTCTTCGCTCCTATAGAAAAACATTATCTTTATGCTATTTCATGCTATTGCTATCTGGCACTAGCTCAGTGTTCAAATGCTTTGTGTAATGTGAAAATGGATCTTCAAGTACCATGGAAAATTGCATTTTCCATAATCAATCAACCTGCTCTGAAAAATAGATTATTAAAAATGCCTTCATTTGATTACCTGGGTGAAAATATAAATGGAAAATAAAAATTCTAAATGCGGTGTAAGTATTGATAACTTGATGACCAGAGGTACTGTATTCATTTCTAACATTAATAAATTTTAAAGTTTTATTAATACCTACAATAATACAGGTTTGTTATATTAACCATGATTTACCATGGCTTATCAACACAATGACTGTAAGTTAAACTACAGGGGCAGCTATTTTCTAAAATGAAATAGAGGCAAAGAAACAAAGAGAGGTGTGTTTACTGAGATAACATATGAGTCAGAATGGGAGAAACAAAAGTGCACAAAAATGCTTATTTTAAAATTATTCATTTAAAATACTTGATTTAATGTACCTGAGAAGGCAAGATAGGTTACGTATTAGTCTTTGAGTGGTTACACTGTTTTGATTCTAAAGGTTTTAACTTGATTCCAGCCTCAGAGTGTTTAAATTTGTTTTCTTTCTGACACAGCCAAGGTCCTATTCTATAAACATAAGAGCAAGAAAATATAGAGAGCTATATCAGGGACACAGTAGAATTCTTGGCTTTAAAATAGCTCATACGAACCTGGAATAATAAACCAAAGAATCACGAGTATCTAGATTGTATTTCCCTGAAAGAAAAATGCCTGCAATGTGAGCCCTGGTCTACATTACCAACTAAAGACCCAATGGGCCAAGATGTGCTTTTCAATCATTCATTACAGTTGTTTTGTTACTGCCAGATAAGCCATCACTCAGCAAACATAAAATAGAAAAATTAAAGATTATTAAGAAAGACCTCTATGAAAGGTGGCAATAGATTCAAATGTAAAAATATTTAAAGCTTTCATTCAATGAAAATTAAAATAATAAAATGTGTCATCCAGCTTTCTGCCTTCAAAGCCACATTCTCATTAATTCAGTAAATGCTTACTGGCCACTAAATGATTTTAGTATATGGTTGATCATATGCTGTGTATGCACATGTATGCAAATATACTACATAAACTCTTATTTTATCCTGAAATGGATGCGCATTTCTATTTTCAGTTTTTCAAAGTAAATATATTTTTTCTTAAACATAGCTGCTCAACTACTTTTGTATATTTCAGAAGTCAATCTAAATCTATTTTAATGAATAGTGAATGATTCTTATTTCTCATGACTTTATTCTAAGCAAGGGGTAAGAGAATGCAAGAAAACAGTTTGAAGAGAGTATACAGATTGCTGCTGTTAAAATTTTTCTTTAAGACCTTTCTAAATCTGCTTCAAGTAATTTTTGCTGCCTACGTTTTCATCCCTATAAAAAGAATAACTGAACTACACTATCAATGACAATAGATTAACGAGAGTTGTGAGGATGGAGCAGGCAGTGACTTAGAGAAACAAAGACCATTAAAGTCTCTTTTCTTCTCCCCTTTTGTCACGCCTACCTCTCCAGAGCACCTGAACACTGGGTCACTACAAACATGTCAGGTCTTCACTCCTAAAACTGGATGGATGGAGCCATGCCACACAGCCATGTGAACGGGAGTCTCTTGCTTCAGCTATGTCCTCCCCACTGCCAGGAAATCATTCTATAAGTCCTCTGTTGCTACCTCTCCTCTGCTTCTACAGGTTTTCTAAGGTTTGCTTACCTTCTCAAAACTATCCTTTCCTCCACTGCCTTTAGTCTCAGATGATATTTCCTCTACTTTCATGAGAAAAATAAAGACATTTAGGAAATAATTAAATGTCTTTACCCAATGCCTATAAGTAAGTATACATCTGTATGCATTTTTTTCTCTCTGCTTTGGGCCCCCAAGACCAATGCGCCAACATAAGAAATGAAATAGAGGATATAACTAACAATCATTCAGTCATTGAGAAAATACTAAGAGAATATGATGAACAACTTTGCACTCATAAATTTGGGAAGTTAGAAGAAGCAGACCAAGTTCTAGAAAAGTACAACCTGTAAAAACTCAGTCATGATGAAACAGACAACCTGAATAGTCTTATAAGCTTTTAAAAAATGAATTTATGGCTGGGTGCAGTGGCTCACACCTGTAATCCCAGCACTTGGGGAGGTCAAGGTGGGTGGATCACATGAAGTCAGGAGTTCAAAACGACCCTGATCAATATGGTAAAACACTGCCTGTACTAAAAATACAAAAATGAGCTTGGTGTGGTGATGGGGGCCTGTAATCCCAGCTACTCGGAAGGCAGGAGAATCACTTGAACCTAGGAGGTTAGACATTGCACCAAGCCAAGATCGAGCCATTGCACTTCAACCTCGGCAACATAGTGAGACTCCATTTCAATTAAAAAAAAAAAAAAAAAAAAAAACGAATAAGGGAGGGACAGCAGGGGGTGGGGAGTTGGGGAGAGATCGCATGGGGAGAAATGCCAGATATAGGTGATGGGGAGGAAGGCAGCAAATCACACTGCCATGTGTACCTATGCAACAATCTTGCATGTTCTTCACATGTACCCCAAACTGTAAAATGCAATTAAAAAATAATAAAATAAAATAAGAAAGAATTCGTAATGAGGAACTCTTGAAAATAAATCTCCAGGTCTGGAAGGTTTTTCTGAATAATCCAACCAGGTATTTAAAGAATTAACATTAATTTTAAAAAGCCTCTTTCATAAAATAAATAAAAAGAAACATTTCTGAACTAATCTTATAAAACCAAAATATTACCTGGAAATCAAAACGAGACAAGAAAACAGCACAGAAGAAGAAAACTGCAGACCAATCTCTCATGAACTTAGACCTAAATATGCTTAACATAACATTAAGAAATTCTATCAGTGTATAAAAATAATTATATAATATGACAAAATGTGGTTTATTCCCAGTATGAAGGATGATTCAATATTTAAACATCAATGTAATTTGCCATATAAACAAACTAAGAAGGAAAAAAACATACGATCACATTGACAGAAAAATTATTTGACAAAATTAGACTTCATTTTTGATTTAAAAAATAAAACTCTCAGCAAACTAGGAACAGAGGAAAACTTCCCTAATCTAATAAAAGAATATATACAAAATACCTATAGCTAACATCATATTTGGTGAGAGATCAAATGTTTTCTAAGATTGTGTTATGGTTAATATTAAGAGTCAACTTGATTGGACTGAAGGATGCAAAGTATTGTTCCTGGGTGTGTCTGTGAGGGTGCTGCCAAAGGAGATTAACAGTTGAGTCAGTGGACTGGGAGAGGCAAACACAGCCTCAGTCTGGGTGGGCACCATCCAATCAACTGCCAACACAGTTAGAATAAAGCAGGCAGGAGAAGATGGAAGAGCTGACTTGCTGGGTCTTCTGGTCTTCGTCTTTCTGCTGTGCTGAATGCTTCCTGCCTTCAAATATCAGACCCCAAGTTCTTCAGCTTTTGGACTCTTGGACTTACACCAGTGGTTTACCAGGGTCTCTCAGGCCGTCAGTCACAGACTGAAGGCTGCACTGTCGGTTTCCCTACCTTTAAAGTTTTGGGACTTGGACTATCTTCTTGCTCGTCAGCTTGCAGATGGCCTTTTTCAGGACTTTACCTTGTGATCGTGTGAGTCAATTCTCCTTAATAAAACCCCCCTTCATTTATAAATTTATCCTATTAGTTCTGTCCCTCTAGAGAACCCTGACTAATTCAAATTGTGAATAAGGTAGGAATGCATACTCTCACTACTCTTATTTGACACACTACTGTCAGTTAGAGCAATAGGAAAGAAAAATGAAAGACATACAGATTAAAAAAAAAAAAAGAAAAATATTGTCTCTACAGTTGACATGATTATCTGCAGTAGAAAAGTCTCAAGAACTCTACAAAAAATCTCTCACAAAACTAATAAATGAATTTAGCAAGTTTGCAGTGTACAAAATCAATACACAAGTATCAAACACATTTTCTATACTAAATATGAATATATGCCAATCCAAATTAAAAAATCTGTATCATTTCAACCAATACAAAGAAAGTGAAATACTTAGGTACAAACTTCACGAAACATATACAGTGTCTGCACATTGAAAATTACCAGTTGCTGATACTAGAAATCAAAGTGGACCTAAATTAATAGTCACCCTGTGGTTGTAATTAGAAGACAGTATAGTAAAGGTGTTAACTAGTTCTCTCCCCAAATTTACCTCTAGGTTTAATTCCATTTCTATCAAAATCCCAGCAAGATTTTTGGTAGGCATATGCAAGTTTATTTTTAAATTTATATGAAATGGCATACTTTCTAAAATAGATATAGTAATCTTAAAAAAAATAAAATGGGAGAAATCATTCTATTCAATGTTAAGGTTGACTGTATAGCGATCAAGACAGCTTGATTACTGACAGACACCACAGTTTGCTATTTACATTGGAATTGACAGACAGGTCAACAGAAGTGGATAGAGGACTGAGAATTAAACCTATACTAACATTTCCAACTGATTTTCGACAAAGGTGCAAAGGCATTTCAGTGGAGAAAAATAACGTTTCAACAAATAGTAATTGGATAATCAATTGGACATCCATAGTCCAAAGTAATTGGATATTCATAGTCCAAAAATATAAACCTTGATCTACGCTTTGTACAAGAATCAACTCCTAATGCATCAAGGACATAAAGCATAAAATGTGAAACTATAAATTTTTTAGAAAACTTAAAATGTCTGTAGTCTAGGGCTAAGCAAAGTATTCTTAGACTTAGCACCAAAAGTGTGATTCATAAAATAAATATTTGATAATTTCTATTTCATCAAAATTCCAAAGCTTTGGTTTTGGAAAAGCTCTGATAGGAGCCTGAAAACAACAAGCTACAGACTGAGACAAAATACTCACAAACCATATATACCAGAAAGGACTAGTCTCTAGAGCATGTAAAGAACTTTCAAGACTCAATGGTTTAAAAATATATACAATTATAAAGTGGGCAAGTGTTATGAGCACCTATTTACTAAAGCAGATATTCAGATGTCAAATGAACACATGAACAGATGTTCAACACCATTTGCAATGAGAGGAGTGCAAATTTAGACCAGGATATACACTACGTACCTATCTGAATTGTTAAAATAAAAAATAGCAACAACATTAAGTGCTGGCAAGGTGCCAAGAAACTGGATCACTCACATATTACTGATACATGGTAGTAATATAAAATGGTACCGCCATTCTGAGAAGCAGTCAGTGATTTCTTATAAAACAAGGCATGCAACTACCATATGATTCAACAATTTCATTCTTGGATATTTATCCCAGAGAAACAAAAATTTAATTGCCCCTTAATCACTTAGCCCTCTGGGTTATAAGATCAACTTTCCTGGTATTGGTGTTAGTATTAGTATCATGGTGCTTGTGTCCAAGGAACCCTTACTTTACTTAATAATGGGCCCAAAGTGCAAGAATAGTGATGCATGAAATTCATATATGCCAAAGAGAAGCCATAAAAGACTTTCTTCAGGTGAAAAAGTAAAAGTTCCCAACCAAATAAGGAAAGAAAAAAAATCATATACTAAGGTTGGCCAGATCTACAGTAAGAATTAATCTTCTGTTAGTGAAACTGTGAAATAAGAAAAAAATGGGAGCCAGTTTTGCTGTTGCACTTCAAACTGCAAAAGTTATGGCCATGGCTAGTGGAATGGGGCAGGTAGTGTAGACAGCATGGCTATGCTGGAAGAATGACTGATTCACTTTTCAGGCAGGACACAGTAGGATGACTCAAGATTTCATCACACTACTCAGAATGGTCAACAATTTAAAACTATAAACTCTTTATTATTTCTAGAATTTTTTGCTTAATATTTTTAGGTAACAGTTGACTGTAGGTAACTGAAATCACAAAATATGAAACTGCACTATAGTTTTGTGCAATATTACATTGAGGCAAATGAGTTAAAAAGTACATGGGATCTTTTTGTTTGTTTGTTTGTTTTTACAACTACCTGTGGATCTTTTTTTTTTTTTAAAATAAAATAGCTTAGTTAAAAAAATAATACTTGTAAAACAAATTGTCATTGATCTCAAGTTTTCTTCCAGTTGCTGTATAGAATATATACTTACTGTTATTACTTCTTCAGTGGCCATTTACCCTATGATTCATAGCTCCTAAGCTTTTAACCCCCTAACCCACTTAGACCACTCTGGAATTTCCAGTGACCTTCATATTGCCAAAATCAGACAGATGTCAGTCCTCATTCTGCTGGGCCCTCTACTACATGGGTGTCATCTCCAGAAGAAAACCTTTAATGTTTCTTTTCTTTTACCTGCTGTTTAAAATTTTGGCATTCCATGGAATTCCATCCTCTTTCCCCTGGTTTTCACAGCCTGTATATATTCGTTAATGACTTTGCTTATAGCCATGAATTTAAATACTATTTACAGATTGATGACTCTCAAATTCATGTCTTTTTGATAAGTCTGGTGAGCCATTCAACAGACATTTCCACTTGGCTGTCGCTCTGCATCTCAGGACAACATGTTTCACCTAATCTTACCCTCTTTTGACATTCCTAACAATCATTCAGTGCTCCCCTAAATCTAGCCCTCCCTAACTTACACACTTAGAGTCTATATAGTTCTTCTTCTTATCCATCCATGTCTACCTAAAGTCAATTCACACTTTTGAAAGACTCTCACTTCCTAGTATCTCTGGAATCCATATCTTCCTTCCATTCACCACGGCTGCTGCTTTTGTTTCAGCTCTCAGTGTTGATTGCCTGGATCATTCAATAGTCTCTTAAATAAAGTGCCTGGAACAAATCTGGTTTTCTCAAATATTTCTTCTCATCTCTAACCAATGTTTCCACTAAAAAACAAATTTTATAACATCAAACCATTGTCTTTTTTTCTTTTTTTTGAGATGGAGTCTTGCTCTGTCACCCAGGCTGGAGTGCAGTGGCGCAATCTCAGCTCACTGCAATCTCCGCTTCCCGGGTTCAACCAATTCTCCTGCCTCAGCTTCCTGAATAGCTGGGACTACAGGCACCTGCCACCACACTCAGCTAATTTTCGTATTTTTAATATAGATGAGGTTTTACCATGTTGGCCAGGCTGGTCTCGAACTCCTGACCTTGGGATCCGCCTGCCTCAGCCTCCCAAGATAACAGCAGACCATTGTCTTAAACATTTCAATGATTTCCAGTTGTTTCCAGATAAATTTCATATTTCTTAAGTCGATATCCAAGCCCCATTTTAATCTGTCTCCTGGTGTCTTTCCCGGTGTTGACTCCCAACTTTCCTTCCCACACTGTGCTCAAGTTATACAGAGTTTCAGTACATCATTTCTATCTCCAAACTTTCATATGTATTTTTTTCTTCTTCTTATCATATACACTTATCTCTTGGTATCCATGGGGGCTTGGTTTCAGGATCCTATCAGATGCCAAAATTAGTGGATTCTCAAGTCCCTGATATAAAATGTTATAGTATTTGCATATAATCTAGGCAGATCCTTCTGTAGACTTTAAATCATCTCTAGATTACTTACAATATATAATAAAAAGTAAATGCTATATAAATAATTGTTATACTATATCACTTAGAAAGTAATGACAAGAACAAATCTGTGTTCAGCACAGATGCTTTTTTAAAAAAATATTTTGACTCACAGTTGGTAGAATCCACAGATGCTGAACCCATGGATGTGGAGCGCCAACTATATATACTTCCTTCTTCATCTGAATAGTTCCATTTACCCTGCAATAGAGTTCAGACATAACCTTTCTTACAAACCTTTCCCAGTCTGAGTTAGATGTCCTTCCTCTAGATTCCTGGAACCCTGCTGTATGCATTTCCCAGGCTGCTATAACAAAGTACCACAAACTGGGTGACATAAAACAACAGAAATTTTTTGTCTCACAGTTCTGGAGGCTGGAAAGCCAAAATCAAGGTATTGGCAGGCCCATGCTCTCTCTGAATTTTGGAGAAGGCAATATTCAACCTAGTATACCTGTTAGTATCTCTTTATGCCATTTACCACAGTTTACTATTAGTTTCCCGCCAGTCCTATAGTATAAACTAAATGCTGAGGCCCTGAATGAATAAAGCTACAGTGGCTATTCAGCATTTCTGCCCTTCCAAGATTATGTCGCATATGTAAGGTGTTTGGCTAGTAAATATGGTGTTCCATTGCATCAATGCACAAGTCCTACAGAGGCACAACTAACCTATGCAATCTGAGCCAGAGAGGGAGTGTGGTATTCAGAAAGTAAATTCATATCACAAGTCATGGGGAGCTTTAAAAACATGGAATAAAGGGAACAACAGTGACAGGTTTTGAGTTCTTATCTCATGCTTGGGGTTTGCTATCACTCAAACCATAGCACCAGCTCTGAGCTTCCCTGTCATAGCACCTTCCTTTGTCCCCTCCTTCTTGGAAAATGCTAAAGCAAGTTGAAAGCTATGCTTTAATTCTCTTTTTCCTTCAATTCCTTGTATCCTGTAAAAGCCTTTTCTTATAAGGTTCTTGATCTTCCAGCCCCTAGAACCTACCCTGGCTCTCGCTTTTCATGTTCTCTCTCCACCTCCCATCACTCATTGTCCCTGGCTAACTTGTGAAGTGCCTGGCTGTTATCCCCTACCTCCTGCATTAGGCTGGCAGTGATGGCCCTCATAACGATAATAAATTCTTGCACCACGCTTTGGCTCCAGTGTGATGCTGATGCATACAGAAACATAATTACTGTTCCATTGGGAGTGATACACCATTCTCTTTAGACTTCAGGACTTTAATCCAACACCCTTAGAAACGGGTCTCCTCTGCTTTTCCCCTGTCTTAGTAGCTCAGGGTTCACACTGGGCATTCTTACATCATGACTTAAACACCATAGGCCCTTGAATTTCCCTTCTGTAAATGGAGGAGTTTGGTCCATATGATCTGTAAGAATTTTTTCATCTCAGTATAGCATAGCTATATATAATGGTGGCAGGAAGGAATTGTGTAATTGAACCAGGTAACATGCTGTCTTTCAATACTGAGTTATTATCACATGCCTGGCATCATGTATATGTATATGCACACACATACACACACAAACACACATATTTATATATACACACATACATATATATATAATTATTTTTAAAGACTATAAATCATGCATAATTCTCTTTATGAATGACAGGTAAATATAGCATATTACATGACTTCATTTACATTAACTGCTTTTGAGAGAAATAAGGAAAATTTTTACCTTAAAAATTGGTCTGTGTGACTTTTTAAAAAATGCTTTCTTCCTTTTTTCTTCAATCTCATTTGTGTAAATTGAAAAACAAACATATTAGTTTTGCAAAATTTGTTTTCCATTTGCAATATTTCCCACATGTAATTATATCTGAATTGATGTTTTATCATACGTATTAAAACACATGTAAAAAATGCCAATCATCTAAAAAGTACTGATGCTGTATTTCTCTAATTAATTTTGATGAAGGAAGAAAAAAATATGCATTTAAAGAAATGTTAATCATTATTGAAAATAGGATTATAAAAATTAATTGGTAATTAATGTAAGTCTATAAAAATGCAAAATATTATCATTTTTATTAAAAGGAAATTCATCTTATTCACTTATCTTGATTAAAATATAAAATAAACCTAGATCTTAAATAAGGTTATTATTTTTAGGAAACCTATCAACTTTGAATAAAAGTAGTTGTGCCTCTTTCTCTGTGGTACATTGGGCAATTTATTTGATATAGAAAAATTGATCAGGATATTAGAGTTTAACATTTTAACTCTGATAGTTATATAATGGTAGTCATAATGTGGTGAGTTAGCTATAAGTGAAAAACAGAAGAACATGAAATAAAAGTTTTAAAAAACATTTTGGCATCATTTCACTCAGGTAATGCCAAAGTACAAATATATGTAAGTGCTATAGCAGAATGGAAGTAACCTAAGGATATAGGTTGCTAAAAAAACACTTAATTTCACAAGGCCTAAACCTTACCAAATTAAATAAGATTTGTTCACTTTAGGAGACTTCTTAATACTAATTAATAGTTGTAAGAATGTAAAAGGTAAATAAATTTAACATTTAGTTATGCATTTAATTTTCTGTTTATGAGTATAGTTTCTATTACTTGCCAGGTAGATAAGAAGTGAAAAATAAAGGTAAGAAAATAAGTAGAAATGAAAAATTGAAAGACAAATTTCTATAGCGAAAGACTGACTTTACTGGAAATACTCCTAAGAAATAGTAAGAAAAAAAATGAAAATATGCTTAATTACCAAGTGCTGCTGAGATTGCTGTGGTTCTGGATAGTCAAATGCTTGTAATGGGTAATCATTGCAGCTGATACTTGGTTTCATTTTGCTTTTTCCTGGCTTTCTCTAAAACTTTGCCTTGTACTTTATTAAGACCACCACGGAGATTCATTAAATACTTGATATATTACTGGATACTGATTGTACAAATGTCAACTTGCTGCTTGTTCTCTGTAGTTTGCCTTAGCTGGCAGCTCTAAAGTATATTTAACTTCATTTTTATCATTACGAAAGTGACCTTTTAGAAATATATTTTGCTCTATTGAAATCTGAACTTCAGTTAGGCTCTTTTTGAGGAAGATGTTTGTTTGGATTCGTTGAACAATGGCAAAATGACTAGTGTAAGTGCAAATGACAGCATAGTTACTGCACAGAGAAGGAGATCCACGTCTCCTCTTCCCCACATCTTCCAGGCTGTAGCTGTGGATGATTTAACAGGATGCAGGCTAATAAAATATGTGCTTATAGCCAAACAAGGAATGGGTACAAGTCCAGTTATTAGAAGATAATCAATGCTTTTTAAAATTATAATATGATAAAATACTTTCCTTCAGAGGCATTTAAAAGCAGAAAAGATTTTCATTGATTTGAAATACAGTAGGTTTGAATACAAAGGTATAGATAAACCCATTACAGTTCTCTTATTACCAATATATATTTTGGGACAAGAATTCCACTATGCTAAGGACACACACATACACACACACACACACACACACACACACACACACACACACTCACAGAGTAGGGATTAGAATCCATCGTTGCATCCCCCAAAATAACTGGCATAGAGCAGGCAGAATTTTTGTACCTCATAAGTACATTCTTCAAAAGTGTTGGCTTTTAAAAAAAAACTTGTAGGCATATGTTAAGTTTCTAGCTTTTAGGTCTAATGAATAGATTTTGCAGCAGTATTTTTCAAAGTACAGTTTGCAACCCATTGGGTAAATAAAATCAATTCATAAGACACTAACTAGGCCTTCAGTCCTGGAGAGGTGCAAGTCCTGCAGGCGCACAGGCTGTTGATCCCCAGATAGATCCACTCTGTTGGCCATCTGGGTCTCTGCCTCTCAATACCTTTAGCCTGCCTGGGTGGGGGTCCTCCAGCCGAGCAGGTTACTTGGTAAGCTTTCACTTGAAAGCTAATCTTAAAAAAGTAAATAAATAAATAAATAAAGCACTAACTAACACTTTCATTAATTCATATATTAAAATATTGTTTCTTTGGAGGGACAAAGAGGCAAACTAACCAAACCGGTAGCTAAAGTAAACACAAAAAGAAAACACAAGTATACATAAGTGAGAAACAATCACTGAAGCAGAGGTACTAAAATTTCATAGAGGTCTGCTATGGACAATATTATGCAAATAAATTTTAAATATGGAAAAAAATTAATTAATTTTCTAGAAAAATAAAGTTTACTAAAATTGACCTCAGTATACATAGAACAACTAAACAGAATTAAAGCCAGTCTTTCACTATAGAAATTTATCTTTCAATTTTTTATTTCTACTTATTTTATTTTATTACCTTTATTTTTCATTTCTTACCTACCATGCAAGTAATAGAAACTATACTAATAGAATATTTGTCTATTCATAGACAAAATCATGAAAATTATCAAAGAACTAGTTAACAATGTTCCTTCCTTCAAAAGAAAGTGAAATACTAGGCCCAGGCACTTTTACAAGAGAATTCTAATAATCTTTCATGGAACAGATGTCCCAATATATTTAAATTGTTCCAGAACTTAGTAAAACGAAGGGAAACTTTCAAATTGTTTATATGGATCAAGTATAACATGTATTCAAAGACCCAATATATGGCATAAAAGGGATAACCATTCACCAATTTGACTTGTGAACATTGAAGTATTAATGTATTTTTTTCCTAAGGTATTAACAAGGAACAGATTGAAATATAACTGTGTGGGATTTATTTCAAAAGTGCAAAGATGAGTATATTTGGAAGTCGATAATGAAATTTACCATATTAAAGGGTTTAAGTTTTCATAGAGAAACGGTTGACACAAGGGCTGGAGCAGAGAAAATACAGACACATGTCAGAAGGATATAGGAAATGTTTTGTTGGAACTCCCACTGATCAAATGTTGAACAATATGAGCAGCAAAATAGCCAAGATAGAGATACATTAGAACATACTGAATAAAATAGAATCCATGAGTTCAAAGTGATATTCACGGGATGTGTATTTGGGTGGTGGAAGAGAGGATTAATATTTTCTGTATGAATAATGACAGATAATAAATGCAGAAGGAATGATAGGATTAAAGGAGAACCAGTTTGTAGTATGTGGTATAAATGGTTTAAGAAAGTTTTATGGATGAATGCTAAAATCACCAGATGGGAAGTTGCTGGGAGAAGGATATTCATACTATTTCAATGCAACCCTCTATATATTACCTACTGATGACAAAAGGAAAAGTATATTCTACAATGAAAGGATCCAGCATTCATTACTTTGAACAAGTGATCAAACTTAACTCCATGAATAATGAGACAAACTAACATCTTTGCAGTGGGAAGCATACATCAATGCCTACGTCGTATTTTTTACACAGCTTTTGGCTCCAAGTAGCTCAAGGTAAACAAAGAAGGGTAGGAAGGAGAATGAAATAACCAGCTTCAAAACAGCCCTGCTGCAGGGATTGTACTTGGTGTCTCTCCAAAGGAAAAAACATTTAAAATGAGAATATATGATTGATATAAGTGTGAGAAATGTGCATGGAACAGGTGTAGCTTGGAAGAACTCTGCCAGGATACGGCACTTGAGCATTAACAGATTAATGCTTCAGTTTCAAAAGAGTTGACGTTGTCACCTTACCTGGCGTCTAGACCCATGGGACACTTGTTTTCACCCCTCTCAGTCATATGGCCAGCCTTTTCAAAAATGAGGGAGACGCTTTCTGAGTCTTCCTGCTGCCAGAGAACAGGAGGAATCCTCTGTCAACCTGGACTAGATTTAAGGAACATCTCTGTTTTAATATTTAAATGAGATAATGTATATGAAGTGCCTAGGATAACACCTGACATATATAAGCAGCTGAAAAACCCAACAATGTTCTGCCTCTGAAGAATGTCTATATTTCCTCTTACCAATATTTTATCTCATTTCTAAGGAGTTATTCTGCTTTCTTCTAGGATTATGCCAGGAAATCCTGGCCTAATTTACTCCTATCCTGAGTAAATAAAAATATATTCTTCCGGGGAGAAGTCAATCATTTCAGAAAGAGACATTTTTTATTAATGTGTTTCTCTTTCAATGCACCATGAGGATAAACCCATCTCTCTTGTTCCATTTCTTTCTGTGCTATAGGAATAGTTAAAAAGGAAAGAAATACAGATTACCAAAAATAGAAGGAACCTTATGTGCCTCTGCTAGAATCCTCTCTGTGACTTTACGTTGGGCTGGATGGCAATGATCAGTTGCTCTCTTCCCTGTGTTCCCATAGTATTCTGTGTATAAAATTATTATAGCATTTATTTTCATTGCATTGTAATTACCTGTTGACCTGTTGACCAGTAGCCTTTGCTACTGACCTATGAGCTTCCTGAAGGCAAGAAGCATCCCTTATTTGTGGTTTATATTGGCATCCAGCATGATGGCTCACCTGGGACAGGTATGCAATAACTGTCCACAGAAAGTATATCAACTTCCTTTTCTCATCTCTGCTTCTTCCCAGCTTCTGCCACTCTTCTTTCTCTGCCTCAGATCTATTTAGATCTTCACTGTCTTATGAGGTCACTGTTATTTGAGATAGCTCTGTCTTTTATATGTTCTGTTTTTCCTTTTCAATCTCCTATGACTCTATAGAAAAAATTGTTCATAATATGTCTGCTTAATATTTACCAAGTTATGCCCATCTAAATAAAGAAGTGGATTTTTAGCCTGCTGTTTTTTTTTTTTTTGATGAATTTTCAAATAATAGGTTTTTTAAATTATACTTTAAGTTCTGGGGTACATGCAGAAAGTGCAGGCTTGTTACATACATATACACATGCCATGGTGGTCTGGTGCATCTATCACCCCTAATCTACCATTTTTAAAAATCTGCTACTTCACACAAGGTGTCTCCCTCACTAATGACTGATATTCTCTGTCAAGAAAGAAAACAAATTCCATTTCTAGGTCCATGGCATTTAGTAATTTATACACTAATGTAAGCCTAGATGAATGCTGAGTCATTGAAATTCAGTTTTTAATTTTGAAGCAATAATATTGTTCCATGATTTCATCTGAATATTTGAATATTTTTTGGTTGCATTGGGAAGCTGTTTATATATCCCCACAGGGTCAGATGTACATAACCCTTTAGATGAATCTCTGCATCTCTTATAAAGCGATGAGTGTGGGAATCAGAGTTATTTGCCAAGACATAGATGCAATGTAAACTTATTTTTTGCGTGAAGATTAAATCAAAATGCATTAGTTGAATTGATGTTTCTGTCCCATTTATTCTCATACAAAATTATGCAGACTTGATTTTCTTTCTTTAGAACTTAGAAAATGCTAAATTTAAGTCAATTTTCTCTTGAATCTTTTTCAAGTTATTTTTATATATCATTGATTTTTCTTTTTCTTTTAGAGCTAAGACATGGAGAACATATAGATACCAAGCAACCCTCACAAAAGTTTTCTAAAACATTTGCTTTCTAAAACACTTACAGTTGCTTTAACAAAAAGAGACATTTGGAGGATTACAATTCTTCTAAAATGCCCTACTTTTTCTCTGCTGTACCTTATAATCTCTATCATTTTTATAAATCAAAGATTGGTGTTTAGAAAATTTTAAGACGTTGAGAATGGCATAAAACACACAAACCAAAGTCCATTCTGTGAAACAAATAATTTTAATTGCTGACCTAGAGGTTTTAACGACCGTATCTATACAACGTTTCTATATTGGAGATATATTCCTGAAAGCATCATTTCAATTGCTTCCAAGGACTCGACATATAATTTTTTCCTTTTTCCGGAATGGATCAACTTCTATGTATAATGTAATCAGTGATCTTGACTCATGCTAATTTAGAATTAGATTAACCTTTTTGTACTTTTCCAGTTAAGTATTTTATAAAACTTAGAGCAGGGGTAAACCTAAAATTATGATTGTAATATATCAAAAATAGTAAGTGCTGCAGTCTTAGAAGTGTCACATATTAAATTTAGGAAGAACTTAAAAAAATGTATCTTAGAAAAAAATTAATAAGATGATATACTACTTTACCTTTTCTGCACATTGAAAATTCTTTATGCATTTAATCATCCCAGGGGGAAATGTCTATATTTATACATATTGGTATGAAATTACATACCCCATATAACATATTAACTTGGCCATATGTTGGTAGATGAGGTAATTACTGTTACTTAGCCAATTCACTCTAAAAACAAAGTGTCTGAACTTTAAAATAAGAGATTTCCAATTGGCAGTAATAACACATTATTAAAATCTTCCTTTAATATCTTCTATGGGAGCTCTGCTATGTGCTGTATAAAGGAGATTTAAAAAAAAACTTGACATGTCTCTCCAGGACCTAACAGTCTGCATAAGGCAAAATTGCTATAAACATTAGAGTTATATGTGTATATATCCTCTCTATTGCCAAGATTTGAGCTATACCATAGGATCTACCCCACCGAAAAGTAATTATTCTAGTCCCTGGAAATTTAATTTTGGGTCAAGTAATTATGCCCAAGATTCAATATTAAAATGTGCAGTTCTCTGGTGTCCACATAGAAGGGTAAAGGGCTGAGTCCAACACACTGGCTTACATTTACTTGATAGAGGGTCTACCTCCAGATGGTTCAGTTGTGTATGAAACGGAAACCAGTTGGGTCCATGAGTCAGGGGCAATTTTCCCCTGTGAACCTCAGAGCCACTCTGCATTGAAATTATCATGAAGTTTCTGCACACCTGAACATAAACCACGCATTGTCTGTAACTGAATAAATGATGTGCATCCACAAACATTTGTATGAAGAGTCTGCGCGGTTAACAAAATAAACTTCATGTATAATGCTCCTGAATTCATAGAATCCTTTGAGTCTTATGAATTTTTGAGTTAATACTGGAAACAAATGTACTCTCTTGTGAAGGTACACAAAAGTTTTGATGCGTAAGAAAAGTCCTTATACAAAAGTTAGGAAGTCATGACTAGTGTAAGCTACTTAAGGTAAAATTTCCACAGGTCCAGTCTGTTAGAAAAAAACCTTGGGGCTGGGTGTGGAGGCTCATGCCTGTAATCCAGCACTTTGGGAGGCCGAGGTTGACGGATCACAAGGTCAGGAGAGCAAGACCATCCTGAGCAACATGGTGAAACCCTGTCTTTACTAAAAATACAAAAAAATTAGCGGGACATGGTGGCACCTGCCTGTAATCCCAGCTACTCCGGAGCCGAGGCAGGAGACTCACTTGAACCAGGGAGTTGGATGTTGCAGTGAACCGAGATCATACAACAGCACTCCAGCCTGGTGACAGAGTGAGACCAAAAAAAGAAAAGAAAAAAACCTTGAAATCTCACAATAAACAACCAAAACGGCTGATTTCAGCTCCACAGCTACAGACAGGTAGAAATAATACTTTTCTTTTTTTAACTGTTCTCCATCCACTTAGACTACTGATATGAACGGGAACACATATAGTTTGACCTTCACCTTGGTCTAAGATTTTCTTGAGATATTATGAAGCAAAAATCTAATCTGCTGACTTCCAGTTCTTTGTGTTAATAGGGCCACATAGAACTGGGCTAGACATCTCTCTTTTACAGAAATACTCCATGGACCTTTTAGTTAAAATTGTTCAGTAAAACCTCTGGTATGGCTACATGAGAAATTACTTTGATGAATAAATTATTTTCAGACCTATAGTAAGAATGTGTTAATCAGTGGTACGTTGGGGAATGAAGAAAGAAGAAGTGTTTCTGCACTTGCAACAATCTAGGGTAAAGATGACTGCTGCAGGAGCTGCCTGTAATAGCAAACGGGAGTGATAAGCAATGGGGAGGGAAAATTGAGAGTAAAAGGAGATGGCAAGACCATACACTGATATTGGAGTTAGGATGAAATTATTTAGGCAGATAATGAGGGTAAGGAAGTCTGCAGTAAGGTTTTTCTTTTAGTGAAAAGCAGCCTCCAAATTATTTTCTTTTCTAACAAAGAGTAGCCTGTAAAATTGAGCTGCAGTACATAGAAAACCGAGCTAGAAGCTTGCACGGCTGAATGCTGGCAGGCGTGCAATAGCACCTGGGGAGTAGGCATGTTCAAAATGGCGGCTCCATCATCCCTTTCCTTAGCCAACCACATGTATAGTCAGGAGCAGGCAACATGGCACCAGCCAGGTAGAGAAGCTATTTGCGTAACAGAAGATTAGGGTGGGGCAGCAAGCTTCTTCACATGCTATGCAAATGTCACACCTACTCCACACAATTCTGGGCCCTATACAAATCAGACACCACCTCCTCAAGCTAGTCTATAAAACCCATGCACTTCACCACAAAACTGGAAGTCCCTCTTGGGAGTCCCTCTCTCTGGCAGGAGAGAGAGCTATTCTCCTTTCTCTTTCTTTTGCCTATTAAACTTCTGCATCTAAACCCACTTCTTGTGTGTTCGTGTCCTCGACTTCCTTAGTGTGAGATGACAAACTTCAGATATTTACCCCAGACAAGGATGCCGTTTCAATACCACCCTGGAAGAACTTCAAAATAAACTGGCTGTCCTCCAATGCATGTAGTGGAAGCCTGAACATTTTGTTTGAATATTAAAATAAAGGATGGACTCGGGATGCCAAAAGATTGAAGACCTGTGAGTTAAAAATGCAGTATGCAATTTGTCTCAATACTTCTGATACATATGGAGAAAGTGTGTGTTGCAGGGACTGGGGGTAAAGTGGCAGAATGACCTGTGTAGGTGGAGGAACACGGCAAGCCCAGAAGTAAGGTGTTTGAGGTTCAGGTGCAGAGAGTTGAAGAAAAAATAAAATGCTATTTGTGTCCCACCTCCTCCCTAATTTATCAAAAGTAACTTCAGGAAGTATTGTCAGAACCTTTTGTCAGAGTTGATATTTTTCCATCTAAGGTGAAGAAAGCCCTTGGACACAAAGAATAATTCCTTGAGCAACTTATTCCAGTTATTCCCTGGTCCAACGACCTTGAGCAACTACCCCAGTTACTCCCTACTCCATGCAAGAGGCATATAAAAAGTGAGAGTAATTAGGGAAGCATTTTCATTCATTCTTATTGTAATTGAATCTTTGTTCTAGAAATATTGAATTAAAATGTGGCCTGTGCTTTTCAAAGGAAATTCAAATAAGTAAGTCTTGACTATAAATAAACAAAACTCAAAGAAATAGAAATGTGTTTTTTGACAGTTATGTTTGTGGGAAATCATGCTCTCTTCTTTAAAACACCAGAAGAACTAGTGTGTACATGTGTCAAACTATATCACCATTGTAACTAGAATGAATGGTTTAAAACTAATATGAACTGCAACCAGTGAATAGTGCAAATTAGGAGATGACTGTGCAGAACAAAGATCAAGGCGTGTGTGTGTGTGTGTGTGTGTGTGTGTGTAAGATTAAGGGCATTTCTTAACACAACTCTCTTAACGTGGCATATTCTTACCATTATTATAGTGGATCAACATAGATATGGAGTTATAACCATTAAAAATGTGCTAGACTTATCTAGAAACTCTTTATTGTATCAGGTACTTAAGTCTTAAGTGTTAGTATGGATAGTTCTGAAATTTTTGAAAACAAAGGTGCATTTGACCCCATCAGCCAATAATTCTCAAATAATGCTCAGATGCTGTCAACATTCTAATAAAAACTAGAAACCATCCACTTTTGATCACGCCACAATCCCCTCCTCCATGCCAGTCTATCTCAGCCAAAAGAGGTGTATTCCTTCAAGTTCCTGTGTCACTGGCATGCCTATATGCATGCCTGCTCTAAACCTCTTAAATACAGATGAACACAAAATACAGGCATATTTCTCATTATGCAAGCAGACTCCTACATACAAATTCTAAAGGAAAGCACAGAACAGCTGCATTCCACTTTTTTCTGGCATGAATAGGGCCTTTAATACCAATACTGAAATGGAAGTGATTAGTACTATTTACTGAATTTTAAAGCACCTTAGGATGTTCAGCCAGACAGTTTATTTGATTTGCTGAACATGCGGACACCTCATTTTGAGAAAAATGTGTTGGCAAAGGCAAAGAAAGAGCTATCTGGCTGCTTCATGAACATTTTTAGAGGACTTGAGCTGGTATCTCTTCTTTAAAAATGATACTCTTATAAACAATAACATGCTCTTTTTAGCATGATGTGGTCTTCTTTACCTAATCACACTTCTGAAACTCTAAAATTAGGACTATGGAGTATAATCATTTAGATCTGGCTCAGCTTATAGGCTTTTATTTATGACTCTGATGTATAGCATCTAATGTAAAAATATCCATTTACTATAGGTAGTTGGACATTGCTAGAGTGTATATTATATGTTAATACCTCTATATATCTATCTGATTCATTTATAATATTAGATAATATTTGGTAAATTATTTGTTTTAAAAGATGTATTAATTCTTTTGTTATTTCTTTCATATACTAGACATGTATTTAACATTTGTTTCTTACAGTGCACTTACTGGGTCTCCAGTAGTCTAAAGAGTTTAGATGTGAGTAAAGTTCCCACAGGCCAGGGCTAGGAGGATACTATCATGGTATAAATAATGGTGAGGGAATTATTTTTAGAGAACAAAGCTCAAGCTATGATGTAAACCCCCTTAAATTTTTTCTAGAATAGTGACGAATAAAATAGAAAACAGAGAAAAACCATTGGTGTATATGCTGATAGAATTTAATTAGGCAAAATGTTACTAAGCCCAACAAATCAGTTCATTGAGGCACCAAAAAGTAATGGAACTAGTAAGAAAAAAATAACCTTCACTTGCTTCTGGACTTATCTGGATCCATTTACCCAGAGTATTTTAAAAACTAGTTAGACTTTAAATATTGACTTTTAGAAATCTGTGGACTGCTAAATATTCTAAAATCGTGAATTAAAAATATGAAATAAATAATTTTTCATCAGCTGCTAGTCAAGGTGTCATGGAGTGTTCATATGTGGACAATTCAATGTATTCCAAGTACATAACTATGACCAATATAATATAAAAATACAAAACTAAAAACTATGGCCACTCCTACATCCACTTACAGAAAGATAAGATATTTTTCTTCCATTTAGTCACTCAATTTATTGGATGAGGTCCACCCACACTAGAGGTGAAGGGGTAGCCATCTGATTCAGTTAGTCTAGAAATTTAAATGTTAATTTTATCCAAAACACCCTCATAGGCACATCTAGAATATTTTGCCACCTGTATAGGCACCCCGTGGTCCAGATAAGTTGACATACAAAATGAATCATCACACTTGGGAAAAATTATGGGTTGACCATCATTTTTTCTTCACCATTTTGAATATATTATACCATATTATTTATTGTTGCTGATATAAATCTATGGCCAGTCTAATTGTCATAGCTTGTAGGTAATCTCACTTTTCTTTTTGATAGCCTAAAATCATAAAAAATATGTTCTCTGATCACAATGAATCAAATCAAAAATTACTAATAAAAGGAAATTTGGAAAATTATCAAATCAAAGCAACACACTTCAAATAACCAACGGTTCAAAGATGGAATCCAAAGGGAAGTTAGCACAAACCTTTGGATTAAAGGGCAACATATAAAAATTAAGATGCTGTTAAAACAGTATGTGGGAAAAAATTATACTGTAAATGCCTATATTAAAAAAGAAAAAAGTCGTATTAAATAAATAACTTTTCTCCTTAAAAATTAGGACTGGGTGTGGTCCCAGCATTTTGGTAGACTGAGGCGGGCTGATCATTTGAGGTCAGGAGTTCGAGACCAGTCTGGCCAACAGGGCAAAACCCTGTCTCTACTAAAAATACAAAAATTAGCTGAGTATAGTGGCAGGTGCCTGTAATCCCAACTACTCAGGAGGCTGAGGCAGAAGAATCTCTTGAATCTGGGAGGTAGACATTGTAGTTAGCCAAGATCACCCCGCAGCACTCCAGACTGGGTGATAGAGTGAGACTCAGTCTCAAAAAAGAAAAAAAGGAAATTGATTGTAAACTAAACTCAAAATAAGCAGAATAGTAAAAGTTAGATCAGAAATTAAAATATAGAATGGAAAACAATAAACTCAACACGCCAAAAACTGATTCTCTGTTGACAAACTTTGCAAAACCAATCAAAAAGAAAAGATAGAACTATTAAATCACTAAAATGAGAAATGAAAGAGTAAATACTACCAACCTTATAGAAATAAAATGGATTTAAAAATGTGCTAGGAATAATTGTATGCCATCTAATTATATAATATAAATGGAATGGAAATTTTCCTAGAAATTAAGAAATGACCAAAATGGACTCAGAATAAGTATAAAAGCTGGGTATACCTATAACAAACATAGAGATTGACTCGGTAGTCAGGAAAGGGCTCACAATGAAAGGCCAAAGACTAAGTTGTTTCGCTTGTGAATTCTACCAAATTCTGCCAAAGCTAGATCAAAGACATTGCAAAAAAAGGAAACTGTAGATTAAAAAATCTCATGAATAGAGACACAAAATGTGTCAACAAAGACACAAGGAAACTGAATGCAGCAAAAACATAAAAAGGCTTATACATACTGACCAACTGCATTATCTCAAAATTGCAAGGTGGATACAGCATATAAAAATCAATTAGTGTGATAAATCGTATGAACAGAATAAAAAACAAAAATCACATGATCATCTCTATTGGTACAGAAAAAGCATTTGATATAATCTAACACAATTTCATGATAAAAAGCACACAAGAAACTTAGAAAATAATTTCTTCAATCTGATGAAAGGCATCTGTAAAACCACAGCTAATATACTCATTGATAACAAAAAAAAACAATACATCCCCTGAGTTCGGGAAGAATAAGATAATGTCTACTTTCATCTCTTTTATTCAATATTGTATTAGAAGTTCTAGCCAGGGTGACTGGACAAGAAAAGTAAATAAAAACCATTCAAATAGGAAAGGAAGAAGTAAACTATCTTTATGGACAGATGTCATGATCTAGCTACCACAGTTTGAATATGTTCCCCAAAAAGCATGAGTTAGAAATTAAAAGGCCATGTACTGTGTGATTCTATTGGTATAAAATATCCAGAATAGAGGCTAAGTGCAGTGGCTCATGCCTGTAATCCCAGCACTTTTGGAGGCCGAGGTGAGCAGATCCCTTGAGGTCAGGAGTTGGAGACCAGCCTGACCAACAATGTGAAATCCTGTCTCTTCAAGTATCTATCTATCTATCGATCTATCTATCTATCTATCTATCTATCTATCTATCTATTTGAAGGAGGTATATACATAAAAAATAAAAAAAAATATATAGTATATACATATAATAGCTCGATGTGGTGGCAGGTACCTGTAATGCCAACTATGAGGCAGGCTGAGGCAGAAGAATCACTTAATCCTGGGAAGTGGAGGTTGCAGTGAGCAGAGATTGTGCTACTGCACTTTAGGCTGGGCAGCAAAGTGAGTTGTGAGACCCTGTCTCAAAAAAACAGAAAAAAAAATCCAGAATAGGCAAATCTATAGAGACAAAAGGTAGATTATTTGAAGATAGAGGCTGGAGGGATGGAAAATGGAGAATGACTCCTATTGAATATGGGCTTACTTTTGGGATGATGAAATATTACATAATTAGATGGTGATAATGTTTACACAACTTTGTTAATATAATAAAAGCCACTAATTTATACACTTTAAAAGAGCATATTTCATGTTATGTAAATTACATCTCAATTAAATAAATGAATACATAAAATATAAATCTGAAACTTCTAAGTAACTTTTTAAAAGTAGAGAAACATTTGGTATAATGCTTGTGAATCTATTTAATTATTGAATGTAATATTTTTCCTATTATAAGAAAATGATAACATTAAAATTATATATTAAAAACATGTGACCTCAAGAATGGGTTGCCATACACTGGAAAATTATGTTAATATCTTCATTGTGCATCTTTATATGAATACAGATGTTGTTACATAAAGTCCTGTAATCCAGCATTATATGCCAAATTCTAGCTTCAAAATTAGCACAGAGAAAAAGACAATTCATCAAACATCTGAAAAGAAAGTAGAAGAAAAATGATGAACAGATAACCCAGAAAGATGTAACAGAAACATTTCAAAATATTATTGCAGTCCCCCAAAATCTAAAAAGTTTAAATTTGTCAATAAAAAGACAAAGACTGTCAAGCGTATTTAAGTCTAAACTTATAACAAAAAAAGCAGAAAAAGGAATAGACATGATAAACCCAAATAATACTGATCAAAATGAAGCTGGATTCATAACATAACTTTCAGATAATATAGAAAGTAAGAAAAAAATTGCAGAAGCAAAGAGAGAAATAAAACAATCTATCAAAAGTAAAGAGAATAAATTATCAAAAGTATAACAATTTTATACATTTCAAAATGTAGCCCTGAAGTATATAAAACAAAATGAATTATTAGGATAAATTCACAATCTGCTATCATTTTAGATGTTTTAGCATACATTTGTCAAACACTAACTGATTGAAAAGAAAAAAATAGTAAAGCATAATTTATATATTCATCTAATTGAAAGAATGCTGAGGTGGGGAGGAACTTAATACACAAGCCAAAAATGTACAACCTACAAAAGAATAGAGAGAAAAATTTAACTCCATTACAGAAGTTTAAAATAAAACATACATATAAAATAAAGCATGTTCAACAATATTAAATTTATGATATACTGGATAAAGTACTTGCAACTTTTATATAGCACACAAATCAAAATTATTAGTATCCAGATGGGTTTCATCTATATGTGTTTTAGAAATGATGGGACAAGATGGCTGACTGGACATAGTTAAGAAGTGCTGACCCTTTGAGAGAGACCAAAATACCAAGCAAATCAGTATACTTTGAACAGCTCTTCAGAAAGAAAACACCCACAATCATTGGAGAGGCAATACAGACACCAAGGCTGAATAGAGAGGAAACTGGGAACCCTGCATGGTGTACCCAAATGCTAGGCCAGTTCCCAGACCTGAAGGACTCCTGGGGAAGAAGTGAGTGAAGGGATGGAGGGACAGCCCACTCTCACTGTGGACCTCTGGGATTCTAATCACAGGGGCCCTATGACCCCCATGGATGTTTGAATTGGCAGTGGAATCTGTCCACTGAGTAGGCTGAGACAGGGCTTTAGCCAGTGTGGAGCCCAGGCACTTTGGTGTGCAGGGCAGCCAAGGCACAGCGAGACCATAGGCGCCCATCTCCCAGGTCTCCCCACCTCCCTCTGAGTAGCTCTAGCCCCAACTGACCACTGGGGCAGGAGATAGCAGAACCAACTTCCTCGAAAGACCGGGGCACATCTGTTCTGCAGGTCCTTCTGCCTGCCAGACCATCACAGGGCCACTGCCTGGCCACCTCACAGGAGCATGTGCACAGCATAGCATCTGTTACCGAGCCTGGATGTTTTGCTTTATCTGAGTACTTTTGGCCACCTGGGAGCACTTTGGCTCCCCTAAAGCAATTGGAGCCCAAACCCATGGGTCTGGAGGATGGAGCTGTAGGCTTGTCCAGGCAACCCAGGGCTATGTCACACAGCTCAGGAATGCCAAACTGAAATCTACGGCTGGCACTTGAGTGGGGAAGGAGTCCTTACTCTTAGAGGCCTGAGGAAGTGAGACATGCAAGTTCATGGGCCAGTGCAAGAGCAGGGCATGCCTCCCTCCTCCACAGGAATGGTCCAGAGAATGTTTGGCCTATTTCCCTTCAGTGACCTCTACCCAGTGGAGCCCTGCAGCCCAGAATACCTAACAAAGGGGAATGTGGATGTGGCACCAGTGATCAAAAAGAGTTCTCCCAAGGACTAGAATCAAAGCTGGTGAGGAAGCTCATGCCTCCCCAACACACTGCAGAGGATGTCTTGGAATGCAAAGAATTACAAACAAGCTCTGAAGTTGTATAAGACCCTATCTGCCAGCCATTACTATTAAGCACCATCTACTGGATTGCAGCCCAAAGTACAACACCAAAACGATTCTGCCAGTATATGCCCCTGTGAAACCAAGGGCAAGAATCTGGACACAAATAAAGATCCTGTATGGAGCCTTGGCCCTCTGACAGCACCCATAAAACAAAGTTAACTGATTATACTCACATCATACTTAAACAAATACCAGCTGTCTCCGATGAGAAAGAATCAGCACAAAAACTCTGACAAATAAAAAATCCAGAGTGTTCCCTCACTTCAAAACAAGCCCACTAGCTCCGCAGCAATGGTTCTTAACCAGATCGAAATGCCTGAAATGACAGATATGGAATTTGGAATCTGGCTGGAAAGGAAGCTCATTGAGATTCAGGATAAATCTCATTGAAACCCAATCCAAGGAATCCAATAAAATTATCCAAGAGCTGAAAGATGAAATAGAAATTTTAAGAAACAACCAAGCTGGATTTCTAGAAGTAAAAACTTCACAAGAATTTCTTAATACAATTAGAACTATTAACAGCAGAATAGGCCAAGTTGAGGAAAAAAACTCAGAGCTTAAAGATTGTTTCTTTGAATCAACTCAGACAGATAAAAATAAGGACAAAATCATGTTTTTAATAAACAAAACTTCCAGGAAATATGGGAATATGTAAAGTGGTGTAGTTTGGATGTTTGGTCCTCTCTAAATCTCATGTTAAAATGTGACCTTCAATGTTGAAGGTGAGACTGGTGAGAGGTGTTTGGGTCATGGCGGTGGATCCCTCATGAATGGCTTGTTGTTATACTCAGGGTAATGAGTGAGTTTTCACTCTATAAATTCATGCAAGATATGGTTGCTTAAAGAGCCTGCAACCTCTTCCCCTCTCTCTTGCTCACTCTCTTGCCATGTAACATGCTGGCTTCCTCTTCACTTTCCACCATGAGTGGAAGCTTCCTGAGGCCCTTACTGGGAGAGATTCATGGTGTCATGTTTCCTGTACAGCCAGCAGAACAGTGAGCCAAAATTAACCTCTTTTCTTTATAGATTACCCAGTCTTAAGTATTTATTTTTAGCTATGCAAATGAACTAACACATAAAGACACCAAGCTTATGACTCACTGGCATTCCTGAGAGAGAAGGAGAGAGAACAAAGCTGAAAGCCACACACTACCCAAATTCAAACTATACCATAAGGCTACAGTAACCAAAACAGTATGGTGCCGATACAAAAACAGACACATAGGCAAATACAACAGAACAGACAACTCAGAAGCAAAGCCTTACACTAGCAACCATCTGATAATGACACAGTTGACAAAAACAAGCAATGGAGAAATGACTCCTTATTTAATAAATGATGCAGGGATAACTGGCTAGCCATATACACAAGAAGGAAACTGGACTCCTATCTTTCACCATACATAAAAATTAATTCAAGATAGATTAAAAATTAAAATGTAAGACCTCATCTTATAAAAATTTTAGAAGAAAACCTAGAAAATACCCTTTTTGACATCTGACTTGGCAAATAATTTTTGGCTGAGTCCCCAAAGCAATTGTAACAAAAGCAAAAATTGACAAGTGGGACGTAATTAAACTAAAAGCCTTCTGCATACTGAAAGAAATTATCAGTAGAGTAAACAGACAATATATAGAATGGGAGAAACCATTCACAAACTCTGCCTCTGACAAAGTGCTACCATCCAGAATCTATGATGAACTTAAACTGATCAACAAAGGAAAAACAAATGACTCCATTTAAAACGAGGCAAAAGACATGAACAGACATGTCTCAAAAGAATACAAGCAGCCAACAATTATATGAAAAAATGCTAATTGTCAGAGAAATGCAAATGAAAGTCATAATGAAATATCATTTCACATCAGTCAGAATGGCTATTAAAAAGTAAGTAAGTAAGTAAATAAATAAATAACAGATGCTGTTCAGGCTGTGGAGGAAAGTGAACACTTATACACTGTTAATGGGAATGTAAATTGGTTCTGCCTCTGTGGAAATGAGCTTGGAGAGTTCTCAAAGAACTTAAAACAGAGCATTTGACTTAGCAATTATTGGCTACACACCTGAAGGAAAATAAATCATTCTACCAAAAAGACAAATGCATTGATATGTTCATTGAAATACTATTCACAGTGGTAAACACATGGAATCAACCTGGGTGCCCATCAATGGCATATTGGATTAAGAAAATATGGTACAGGGCCGGGCGCGGTGGCTCAAGCCTGTAATCCCAGCACTTTGGGAGGCCGAGGCTGGTGGATCACAAGGTCAAGAGATCGAGACTATCCTGGTCAACATGGTGAAACCCCGTCTCTACTAAAAATACAAAAAATTAGCTGGG
This sequence comes from Sapajus apella, assembly GCF_009761245.1. Taxonomy (NCBI): domain Eukaryota; kingdom Metazoa; phylum Chordata; class Mammalia; order Primates; family Cebidae; genus Sapajus; species Sapajus apella. The sequence goes on from NW_022436975.1 coordinate 11,201,202, forward strand.
CATGGTGGTGCGTGTCTGTAGTGCCAGCTACTCAGGAGGCTGAGGCAGGAGAATTGCCTGAACCCAGGAGGCGGAGGTTGCGGTGAGCTGAGATCGCACCATTGCACTCCAGCCTGGGCAACAAGAGAGAAACTCTGTCTCAAAAAAAAAAAAAAAAAAGAAAAGAAAATATGGCACATATACACCATGGAATATTGCATGGCTGTAAAAAAGAACAAAATTATGTCTTTGCAGCAACATGGATGTAGCTGGAGGCCATAATCTGAAGCAAATTAATGCAGGAGCAGAAAACCAAACACTACATGCTCTCACTTATAAGCAGGATGTGAACATTGAGCACACATGGACATATACATGAGAATAGTAGTCATTAGGGACTACTAGAGAGGGAAAGAGGGGAACATGGGTTGAAAAACTACCTATTGCATACAATGATCACTTCCTAGGAGATCATTGTACCATTGTTCTTAGCATCGCATAATATACCCATGTAACTAAACAGGTGCTCTCTGAATCTGAAGTAAAAGCTGAAATAATAAAAAATTTAAATTAAATACAAAACGCACACACACACACACATATATATATATATACTATGCATATGTTGTATGTATTATATATATAAACTTAAAATAAATATATTTAAAATAAAATATATTTTATATATTTTACAATATATATAAAATATATAAAAATTAAATACAAAACACACACATATATATGTCATATATTTTATATATACATACACTTAAAATAAATATATTTATTTATTTTTAAATATTTTAAAATATATTTTTTAAGTTTAAATACATTTACATTTAAGTTTATATATGTTTAAATATATATATTTATATTTAAGTTTAAATATATTTATTTTTAAATATATTTAAGTATATATAATATATAACATATATAATAAATATGTTTTAAAAATATATTTATTTTAAGTTTATCTATATAATATATATAACATATATATATGTGTGTGTGTGTGTGTGTGTGTGTGTGTGTGTGTATGTATGTGAGAGGGAGACAACATGAACACAAAGATATTCCAGATTTAAAATTCTTTAAAATGTGAAAAGATTCCCAACTGCACTAAAAATTAGAAATATGCAAATTAGAAAACACGATATGGTTTTACCATCACATTCAAAATCGCTTTAAAATAAGATATAACCTTTTTATAAAGAGGTGACAAGTGTGTGGAACAATAGAAATTCTCTTACTTGTTTCTCCTATCTGTTCCCCTCCATTATTTGCCCTGTTCTCAGTCTTAAAGTTAGAATCCTGTGGATTGCATAAAACAAACTCCCTTGATTATTAGCTTTAGGTTTCATTTAGCCACTAGGCAGCTCAGACAAGAGACTAGGGGACAGAGTAATATAGTTCTCTCAGTATTTCTTACTTCCGGCAAGGAATATCAGAGGTAAAATCTGTCTCTTTCTATAATTCTAACACAATTTATTGGGAAAGAAATTAGGAAGGGTTGAAATTTGGCAAACATTTTGGCAGTATCAGACCAGGAAGTTACAATAACTGTAATCAATATGCTAAGAGTTTTAATGGGAAAAGTGAACAAAAACAAGAATAAATGAGTAACGTAATCAGTGAGATACATACTCTGAGAAAGAATCAAAAGAAATTCTAGCAATAAAAAATACTATAACAGGAATGAAGATTGACTTTGATGGCCTCAATAAATTGGAAAGGCCAAGGAAATAATCAGAGAGCTTGAATAATGTTAATAGAAACTTACAAAATTGAAATGCAAATAAAAAAAGAATGAAAAAAATTGATCAAAGTATCCACAAATGGTGGAACAACTGCAAGAGGTATAATATATGTGTAATGAGATATTAAAAGGAGAACAAACAGACAAAAAGCAAAACTAGACCACAGATTTAGAAATTCAGTGAATAACAAGCAGAATCCCCATAGACATAGGATATTCATACTGCAGAAAGAAAAGACAAAGAGAAAGTCTTGAACCAATTTAGAGCTAAAGCTCTCCTTATTACAAAGGAATAAGGGTAAGAATGAATCAAACTTCTCTTTAGAAACTATGCAAGCAAGAACAGGGTGAAGTATATAAAGCGTCAAAAGAGAAAAAAGTCATTTGCAAAAATTTCTCTATCCAGTGAAATTATCTTTCAATATTGGAGGATAAATAGACTTTATCAGACAAACAAAAATAGAGTTTGTCATCAGTAGTCTTGCAAATAATGTTAAAATAAGTTTTTCAGAGAGAAAAAGATAATATAGGTCAGAAACTTGAATCTGTATAAAGACAAGAACATTACAGAGGAAATGTAAAGACAATTTTTTTTTATTTTTTCATATGTTTAATCTAATTGATAACTACATGCTTAAAATAACAGCAACACTGTATTTAGTTATTATAGTTTTTTGATAAAAAATAAATGACAGCAATGTTATAATGAATGAGAAGGAGGATTTGAAAATATTACTCTATTATAAATGACCTGTATTACCTCTGAAACAGTATAGTGCAATTCAAAAATGAAATTGGAATAGTTGCAATGTCTATTGCAATCTCTAGGGCAACCATTAAAAAGCTTTTTTTTTTTTTGAGAAAGAATGTAGGAAGAAAGGAGGTAAAATGAAATAATATAAAATGCTTAATTAAAACCAGAGAAGTCAGAAGAAGAGTGGAGGACATTTTTAAGAGAGAGAAAGAGTGTGAGTGTGTGTGTGTGTGTGTGTGTGTGTGTGTGTGTGTGTGTGAAGGAGAGCAGTGAATAGAAAAGAGAATCACAGCAGATACTGATGCAACTATATCAATAATCACTTTAAATGTTAATAGTCTAAATACACCATTTAAAAGACAGAGGCTGTCAGAATAGATCAAAAATAACACAACTACATACTATCTATAAGAAACGCACTTTAAATATAGACACTTGAAGAGATTAAAAGTACGGAGACGGAAAAAGATGTCCCATGAAAATCATAATCAAATAACAATTTAAGACAAAGCTAATTTAAAAGCAAAAAATAAAAAATAAAGAGGTTAGTTCTCCAAGAAAATTTAATAATATTAAATGTGTCGATGCCTAACAACAGAGCATCAAAATATGAGGCAAAAAAAAAATGATTAAGAAAGTTAGGAGAAATGGACAATAATCTACAATTATAGTTGTAGACTTTAACACACCTATATTAGTAATTTACAAGTACATTAGGCTAAAAAGCAGTAAGGCCATAGTTAAATTGAATGACACAAATCAACTGGATCTAACTGACATTTATAGAATATTTTATCCCACAACAGCAGAATATATATTTTTCTCAAGCTCACAAGGAATATTCGCTAAGATAGAGCACACGCTGAATCATAAAACCCATCTTATCAAATTCAAAATAAAAGAAATAATAGAATGTATGCTCTCAGATATCAATGAAATTGAAGTGGAAATCAATAAGAGAAAGATAGCTGAAAAAAATCTCAAAATGCTTGGAGATTAATAACACATTTCTAAATAACAAATAAGTGAAAAAAGAAGTCTCAAGATAAATGTTAAAACATTGTGCACTAAATTAAAATAAAAATACAATTTATCAAAATTTGTGAAAGCAGTGCTTAGAGGGAAATTTATAACATTGAATGAATTTATTACTAAAGAGGTAAGGTAATATCAATTTATTAAAATATTTTATTTTAAAAATTATAATTAACTTTATAGTATTTCAGATACAGTAAAATAAATTTACATTAGCAGTTACCTAAAATGAATATTTATTTACTAAATGTACCAGAAAAAAATAGCTAAAACATTTATCTCTGAGTCCACAGAAGGGACTGAAAATGGTTCACTGTGTAGATGAAGTCTCCCGTGCTAAATTTTCCTTGAATTCAATTCCTTAAGATTTCAATTCACCAAATACCTAGTATGTTGATTCACAGGTTTTCTAAGGAAAAACTTGCCTTTTCTTTGAACTAAATTCACATTTTTTCCTAATTCTACGCAACAGAAATTTCTGAGAATTTTAATCTGATTTTGTGTTTATAAAATAAAAAAAAAAACTTTTTTTTTTTTTCTATTTCTCTGAAGACACAGTCCATTTACTATGTAACATTTTGGTTAGTCTATCAGCATAGATCTGAGTACATTGGAAAAGTTACAGTATTGCGACAAAAAAGGAAAAAACCAAACAAAACAAGTTTAAGTCCTATAGTCATATGTGCTTATTTATGCATTTAACCTGAATCAGTTTACTAGAAATACAGTGATGAAATAGAAAATTAACATTTGTAACACCTGTTGGATGTACTGAATTAAGTAAAAACCACAAATGTCGAACACAAAATAAAACCAGTTATTTTTACTGACGATTCTTAGGTTGTACACATAATAATTTTTGCTTAGGAAAAATATACAGATTAAAAATTGATTCTGATCCTGGAGAATAATATTGTCATTTAACCTATAAAATAAATGCTTGTGTGGTCCAACTTGTTAAAATGATTGGCCTTGAAAGAATTGGCATAAAATATCAAATTACATTTTTATTGAAGATGATAGTGAAAGAATCTATCGTCCATGGATTCTAATCAGTGCTTCTTAGAAATGTTTATTACAAATAAAAGTTAGAGTTGTATAACACAAAATTTCATAAGCAGAATATCATAGTCAAAATACATGAGAGCTATAGATCAGAGCACATCTTTCTTTTATAGACAGCACTTTCTATTTTCACATATGAAATCGTATTTACTATAGTGCAATGACTAATATTTTAAAAATGTATGCATTTTCGCTTTTTAAATGAGAATACAACATAACTAGTAGAAAGAAAATATTGTTGAATACTACTCATATAAATCTCTTCTCTCTCCCCAAACCCACTGAAAATGGCAGAAAAATATAAATGTTGGCTGTCAAAATAATCCCAGGTCACAAAATGGGATTTAACTTCCCCCCGACATCAAATTCTATGTATATTCTAGGTATACATCTTACTGCAGATATATTCAAGAAAAATTACGGTTTCTCATAGCTGTTATTGAAATAATTCCTACTGAAGGCTATATACCCTAATTTCAAACCAAAATTTAGGTCTCTGATCACCTTCAGACATAGAATTCTTAATCTATATCGTTGCCCGGAATAGGAGGTAAGTACCTGCTAAATCCATGTTATTGCTTTTCTTTAAAAAACAATACTTGTTATAGATAATTTCTCACTGGCCATCTCTTTTTTTAGTTTCTAGAATATTACCGTGTTACTAGGCAGGTATCCACTCCTTCTTTTTGAAGGAGGAAAAAGAGGAAGGCTGTCAATCAAAAGGAACCACTTTTTTCTGTCACAGAAGTGGACAGAGTAATCTTATCTCTGAGCTCAGTCACAGATTGGAGATGGGCATGTAAGCAAGGCCAGACGTAGTTACCTTTTGGGAATTTGTGTGGAAACTGGAAAAGAAATTCTAAGTTGTAATTCATAAGCTATCTAAGACCAATGATCTTGTGCTTAGTTATAGATGTTTACCTAATACTTCACAATACTCCTAAATTTAAAAATACCAATTTCCAATTTCAAAACTATATATTAAAATATTTTTTTTACCCACATCCAATTTAAAGGAACAAGAACTGCTAATTCTATCTCATACCATTTCATCTTTCTTTGCCATAGACAACGGCAATTTACTTGACTAGCTAAACAGAAGGGAATAGGATGACTCGGGAAATTGGTAATGAATTATGGAGCCACTATCATCTAACACATTTATTTGAATTTAACATTACTACCTGAAGGACATTCTGAATCACGTGAAATAAATTAATAGTCTCTGTCCTTATCCTATAGCCAGAAATTCACAACACAATCTTTACCACGTACCCCTAAATTCTAAAATGATGCAGTGATAGGTGCACTAATAATATTTCTGCAGAATTATCCATTTCAATTGAGAGGTTGAGGAATAAACAAGCTTAGAAAATGAACAAACTTCTAGAAACTCTGGAAAGAAAATGTGGCTTTGAGAACTGACCAATGTCTCAGATTCTCCTTGTAGAGAGAGGTTTCTAACCTTGGATAAATCATTCGCTTACTGTTTGCCTAATACAGACATGCAGAAAGAGGTGGCTGATTAAGACTGAACTAAAGACCAATCACCAGATTTTTAAGTGAAAATGTAAGGTAGGTTTTCTTTGTGCGTATGTGGCATTGATATTATTTACACTTACCAAATCACTTGTTACAATACTCTTCATTTGAAATAATTGCGTTCTTCTGAGTCTAATTATTCATTTAACAATTCATTGATCCCTGTATTCAACTTGTGCACTGAACTAGCAATAATACCTGTACTACACAATACAAAGATGAATATTGTATCCAAGTAGGAAAGAGGTGCTATCGTGGTGTTGACAGCTATTCAACATAATGAAATGCATTATTTTTCTTTAGACATGTACATATTCTTATGTGTTTCATTGATTACAATTAATCCCATCTCACCACTATGACATCTTTGAACTTTGTTCCAGTGTTTTTATTCATTTTGGCCTGATAAACACTGTTCAAACAAACAAATCTCAAACGTACTTGACTCATATTAGGCTCCTAGAAAATACTATGAAATTGTGCTTACTGTTTCCTGTTAATTTAACCATGAACCATTAAGTCTTTTCTAATGATTTAATTTTATATATAATGGCTGATAGAATTTGGTTGTTTTTTATCCTCTGCAAATTTCATGTTGAAAGATGATCCCCAATGATGGAGGGAGAGCCTAGTGGGAGGTGTTTGGGTAATGGGGGTGGATCCTTCATGAATGGTTTGTTACCCTCCTCATGGTAATGAGTGAGTTCTTGCTTTGTGTTTATGTGAGATCTTGTTAGTTAAAACAGCCTGGAGGTTTCTCCTCTTTCTTGCTCCCTCTCCTGCCATGTGATACACTAGCTCCCGCTTCATCTTCCACAGTAATTGTAAGCTTCCAGGGGCCCTTACCAGAAGCTGACAGAATGTTGATACCATGCTTATACAGCTCACAACCACGAACCAAAATAAAACTGTTTTCTTTATAAATTATCTAACCTTAGATATTTCTTTATAGCAATCCAAAAACGAACTAACACAGTAGATTTTCCATCTTTGAAAAATTTTCTACCCTCTTCTTCTGAAGAGATGGCATATAATCTTTTTTGGGACTTTTTCTCTTTCCATGATATTATAATCTGTTAAAGCCTTGGTGTAAACATTGCGATGAGAAATATCTCTTCTGGAATATAAAGAAAACACTGATTGAATCTGAACATATGTATAAGAAGTGTTCTTTCTTTGCAGATTATTGTCAAAGTAATGAGTATTTTCTTTTGTTTTGTTGGTGGATAACATGGAGTAACAACATGTCTTTACAAGCTTTATCTACATAATACCTATTAGGTATTTTAGAAATAAGAATAAATATGACTTAAGAAATGAACACAGTGTAATTCTGGCTTTTTCAATGTCAAATTGCTTATCAGCCCATAAACTAGAATGGTATTGAGATGGCTAATATTCTCTCTCCTCTCTTAATTAGCAAAACTTTTTTCATTGGGGCTTACTATAACAACTTTTTTCTGAGAACTCCACAGGAGAGTATTTGTGTTTTGTTTGTTTGCTTGTTTGTTTGTTTTCATTTCTATTATATATTTGAGAGCAACTTTTAAAAAAAGGAGGTAACACCCCAGCAAACAATGTATTATTATTTTTTAAAATATATTTTATTGCACTTCAGGTTCTGGGGTACATGTGCAAAACATGCAGGATTCTTGCTTAGGTACATACATGGCAATGTGGTTTGCTGCCTCCATTCCCCATCACCTATATCTGACATTTCTCCCCACGTTACCCCTCCCCAACCTCCCTACCTCTCACTGTCCCTCCCCTAGTTCCCCACAATAGACCCCAGTGTGTGATGCTCCCCTCCCTGTGTCCATGTGTTTTCATTATTCAACACCTACCTATGAATAAGAACATGTGGTGTTTGTTTTTCTGTTCTTTTGTCAGTTTGCTGAGAATGATGGTTTCCAGATTCATCCATGTCTCTACAAAAGAAACAAACTCATCGTTTTTTATGGCTGCACAGTATTCCATGGTTTATATGTGCCACATTTTCCTTGTGTGGTCTGTCATTGGTGGGCATTTGGGTTGGTTCCAGGTCTTTGCTATTGTAAACAGTGCCACAGTGAACATACGTGTGCATGTGTCTTTATAATAGAATGATTTATAACCCTTTGGATACATACCTAGTAATGGGATTGCTGGGTCAAATGGAATTTCTATTTTCAGGTCCTTGAGGAATTGCCACACTGTTTTCCATAATGGTTGAACTAATTTACACTCCCACCAACATTATAAAATTCTTCCTATTTCCACACATCCTCTCCAGCATCGGTTGTCTCCAGGTTTTTTAATGATCGCCACTCTAACTGGCATGAGATGGTATCTCAATGTGGTTTCGATTTGCATTTCTCTAATGGACCAGTGATGATGAGCATTTTTTCATATGTTTGTTGGCCTCATATATGTTTTCTTTTGAAAAGTGTTGTTGATGTCCTTCACCCACTTTTGGATGAGTTTGTTTGTTTTTTTTCATGAAAATCTGTTTTAGTTCTTTTTAGATTTTGGATATCCCTTTGTCAGATAGGTAGATTGCAAACATTTTTTCCCATTCTGTTGGTTACTGGTTCACTCTAATGATTGTTTCTTTTGCTGTGCAGATGCTCTGGAGTTTAATTAGATCCCATTTGTCTATTTTGGCTTTTGTTGCCAATGCTTTTGGTGTTTTTGTCATGAAGTCCTTGCCTATGCCTATGTCCTGAATGGTTATGCCTAGGTTTTCTTGTAGGATTTTTTATGGTGTTAGGATTTATGTTTTAGTCTTTAATCCATCTGTAGTTAATTTTTGTGTAAGGTGTCAGAAAGGGGTCCAGTTTCTGCTTTCTGCACATGGCTAGTCAGTCTTCCCAACATCATTTATTAAACAGGGAATCCTTTCCCCATTGCTTGTTTTTGTCACGTTTGCCAAAGATCGGATGTTTGTAGATGTGTGGCATTCTTTCTGAGGCCAATGTTCTGTTCCATTTGTCTATATCTCTGTTTTGGTGCCAGTACCATGCTATTTTGATTATTATAGCCTTGTAGTATAGTTTGAAGCCAGGCAGCATGATGCCTCCAGCTTTGTTCTTTTTGCTTAGAATTGTCTTGGCTATGTGGGCTCTTTTTGTTCCATATGAAGTTTAAGGTGTTTTTCTCCATTTCTGTGAAGAGGGTCATAGGTAACTTGATAGGGATAGTGTTGAATATATAAGTTACTTGGGTAATATGGCCATTTTCACAATATTGGTTCTTCCTAACCATAGCATGGAATGTTTCTCCATCAGTTTGTGTCCTCTCTTAATTCCTTGAGCAGTGGTTTGTAGTTCTCCTTGAAAAGGTCCTTTACATCCTTTGTTAGTTGTATTCCTAGGTATTTTATTCTCTTTGTAGCAATTGTGAATGGCAGTTCGTTCTTGATTTGTCTTTCTTTAAGTCTGTTATTGGTGTAAAGGAATGCTTGTGATTTCTGTACATTGATTTTGTGTCCTGACACCGCTGAAGTTGCCTATCAGTTTCAGGAGATTTTGGGCTAAGACGATGGAGTCTTCTAAATATACAGTCATGTTGTCTGCAAATAGAGACAATTTGACTTCCTCCTTTCCTAATTGAATAAACTTTATTTCTTTTTCTCCCCTGATTGCTCTAGCTAGAACTTCCAATACTATATTGAATAGGAGTGGTGAGAGAGGGCATCCTTGTCTAGTGCCAGATTTCAAAGGGAATGCTTCCAGTTTTTGCCCACTCAATATGATATTGGCTGTGGGTTTGTCACAAATAACTTTTAGTATTTTGAGATATATTCCATTGATACCTAATTTATTGAGAGTTTTTAGCACTAAGGGCTGTTCAGTTTTGTTGAAGGCCTTCCCTGCATCTATTTAGATAATTATGTGGTTTTTGTCTTTGGTTCTGTTTACGTGGTGAATTATGTTTATAGATTTGCATATGTTGAAACAGTCTTGCATCCCTGGGATGAAGCCTACTTGGTCGTGATGGATAAGCTCTCTGATGTGCTGCTGCAATTGGTTTGTCAGTATTTTACTGAAGATTTTTGCATCTATGTTCATCATGGATATTGGCCTGAAGCTTTCTTTTCTTGTTGAGTCTCTGCCGGGTTTTGGTATCAGGATGATGTTGGTCTCATAAAATGATTTGGGAAAGATTCCCTCTTTTTGTATTGTTTGGAATAGTTTCAGAAGGAGTGGTACCAGCTCCTCCTTGTCTGCCTGGTAGAATTTCGCTGTGAACCCATCTGGACCTGGACTTTTGTTGGTTGGTAGGCTATTAATTGCTGCCCCAACTTCAGTCCTTGTTATTGGTCTATTCAGAGTTTTGACTTGTTCTTGGTTTAGGCTTGGGAGGGTGCAAGTGTCCCGGAATTTATCCATTTCTTCCAGGTTTACTGGTTTGTGCGCATAGAGTTCTTTGTAGTAATCTCTGATGGTAATTTGTATCTGTGGAATCTGTGGTGATATCCCCTTTATTGCTTTTTATTGCATCTATTTGATTCTTCTTTCTTTTCTTTTTTATTAATCTGGCTAGTGGTCTGTCTATTCTGTTGATCTTTTTGAAAAACCATCTCCTGGATTTGTTGATTTTTTGAAGGATTTTTGTCTGTCTATCTCCTTCATTTCTGCACTTATCTTAGTTATTTCTTGTCTTTTGCTAGCTTTTGTACTTTTTTGATCTTGCTCCTCTAGCTCTTTCAATTTTGATGATAGAGTGTCAATTTTAGATCATTCCTTGCTTCTCATGTGGGCATTTATTGCTATAAATTTTCCTCTGGACACTGCTTTAAATGTGTCCTAGAGATTCTGGTACATTTTGTCCTCACTCTTGTTGGTTTCGAATAACATCTTTATTTCTGCCTTCATTTTATTGTCTATCCAGTCAACATTATAAGAACTCTAAAGTGAGACCACTGCAGGTGGAGAGCATAAGTAAAATTTAATAGGCATTTTGGAGGTAAAAGTAACAATGCTCGATGCTTTATCAAACATGGCACTAGGAGACTGAGTGTTTGGTACAACTTCTAAGGGTTCTGCTTTGGGTTAATAGATTGGTTAATGAATACAGAAGAAATTATGTGATGTACAGAGGCAGATGAAATAGAAGAAGTTGGAAGAAACATGAACAAGAAGTTGTCAGGGAATATTTGCAAGATATCCAATTGAATATCTAGGCTCAGAGCTAGCAGTAGAGTATCAAGCTAGAGATATAATTTGAAGAACCCTCAAAATATATTAATTTGTGTAATTCCCACCAATAAGAATATGATATTTATCTGATTATTTCAATTTTTATATGATAAAATAGTAATTTTACTAAATGCTATAGACTCAATTATGTATCCCCAATTTCATATGTTGAAGCCCTAACTTCCAATGTGACTGTACTTGGAAAAAGGACTTTTGAGAAGACAATTAGGATTAAATGAGATCATAAGGTTGAGTCCCTAATCCAATAGAAATAGAGTGTTTATAAGAACAGGAAGAACCATTAGAGTTCTCTCTCATAACACACACACACACACACACACACACACACACACACACACACAGATAATCTACACACACACACACACACACACACAAGACCCTGTGAGCACACGGTGAGAAGGTGGTCATCTGCAAGCCAGGAAAAGAGGCCTCATCAAAAACCAACAATGCTGACATCTTGATCTTGGATTTCAAGCCTCTAAAACTGTAAGGAAATACATTTCTAGTTTGTTAATTGTTTTTTTTAAGTCCCTCAGTCTACGGTGTTTTGTTATGGAAATCTGAGCTAACTATTTCTCTGGCATAGGTATTACAAATGACCTTTCTGCATCAAGTCTTCTATGTATACTGTAGGTATTTTCAATACATAATTTCAAATCTTCATTTATTTCCCAGAAGCAGAAACTGAGAATGGTTAAATAACATGGCCAACCAGTAAGCAGTGGCAGGAATCCTACTCCAAAAAATATGACTCCATCCCAGACCAGAATTATTTCCTTAGCCTCCTCAAATAAGGGTGGTGAACAGTTATAGAGAAGAGGGATTGGAAATGCTGTTAGAATCCACCATAGTCTTGGCATTTTTAAACTTATGTAAGTACAAATAATCAACTATACCTTGTTCCAATATTTAAATCCAAATATAAATGATATATACACAAAGTAAGCTTATGTGTGCTATCTGGCAGTAAGAAGGTCAGAAAAAGAAAAGTTAAATTAGAAATAATATCTTCACCTAATTCAATAGGTAGGCAAAGGAATGGGAATCAGACAGCAAGAGAAAACCAAGAAGACAGAGGGCAGAATTAAGACAAATTCGTGAGAAGAGGGAAGAATATTTCCAGGGGGAAGAAGGGATCCTTTTTTCTTCTTTCCCTACCAGTGGGATGGGGAAAATACACAAGAAGATGTTAGTAAATTTCTTGCTGTTTTTGACTTTGGGCAGATTTATATGACTTTGATTCATTTTGATCCAATTTTGCTATTGCTAGAAGATGAATAAGAAAAGAGCAAATTATGTTGGATGAATCTAAGCTATCAGTATGACATGGAAAATCTCTGTAACAGCTCTGGTTTTATGATACCGGACAGGAGAGAGAAGAATGGCATTGCACTATTCATGTGGATATTGTGTTTCTCTGACTGCCCTTTTTTATACTGCAAGTACAGTAGTTTTCACTTCCCTAAACTGGGAATAGTTCCAGAGGAATGCATCTGGATAACATTTGCTCATTACCCTCCCCAGAAAAGAATTAGCCAGCAAGGGCCCTATTCATAAAAACGAATTCCATCCATTTCTACTTGAATGTCACATCTTTATGTAGAAAAAGTGTGGAGTGAGCCCTTTTTTCTACATAAAGAATGCTTTTCTGTGATTAATGGATCACCCTCCCTGTCCAATATGTAAGTAGACACTTCTAATTATATACCTGAGGGAGCTCAAAGAATACAGATCTAGTGAGAGGGGTGTGATGGGATATTTCTGGGCTGAATTGAATCCTTTCTGAAAATGGCTAAGGTGGAAGGTACTGATTTCAAGATAAATGCATGCTTTTTAAACCATAGAAGATATATAACAGGATATCTTGAACATAAAAACTTATATTTCTTAATCAGATGAAAGTTTTAAGAATCACAATTTCTATGAACAATCTGTAGTTACTAGATCCCAGGCTCTCAATCTAGTGTTTAACTTCATGAAATCCTAATTCCCAGAAATAAGGAGTTAATCTTAATGGAGTAATATAGTTTTAATCAGCCCATAAGGTTGATAAATTGGGTTGATTGGAATCACATCATTAGACAGTGAATCTGGGCAGATTTTTAATAGTCACCAAGGGTGCCTGAGATTTATGACCTAGCCAGTTTATTATTTTCTTTTGGTTGAGTGATCATTTTAATGTCCTGTGACATACAGTATACCTTGCCTACTGTGGAATTTGCTCAATGACAAAAGATTTTAACATACTACAAGTCCAGATCGTTACATTTCAACTACAGTACAGACCTAAATGTTATGCTTTACTTCAGGCACTTCAGGGAGATGAAGTGTTTTATTGGAGCTATTTAATGTAGTTCCAACTGTTGTGTTAAGGCCCTGCTTAAAGCAGACTCATGCTAAGGTGAATATTGCCAAACAAAAGATTAAAACGCCTTTAGAAAAACTGGAATTTTAAAGAATGTATAACCAGAATGGCATCTTAGGCTATTCGTGTTGTCATTGCTGCCATGTTTGTTACAGATACACAGCTGACTCTTCAGTCATACAGAACCACAGTAGACACACATATGTATGCACAAGGAATGTAGGCATGTAAACTTTACATGTCTACATGAACATTTACTATTTAATTGATGCAATTACTAGATGTTTGTACATACTCTAAGAAAACTCTTGGGTTAAAGTCACTCTATATCTTCCTTCCTATTTTTACAGCGTGGTAGAGTGGGATTCTAATATCAGAAAAGTGGAGCACAACAAGACCTCCTTCCCGCAAAAGTGAGTAAATTCTGCAAGTACCTGTGAACACTTTTCAGTGGACTGATTTGATGGAAATATGCAGACTTAAAGGGAATGGAAGCTACATCACTATAAAAATTCATTTACCAACACTAGTTATACTACTACTATGGAAATATTACATAAAGCGTGGTTCCGGGATTAAATGAAACCCCAGATGTGCAAGTGTCAGAATAAAAATATAAATAAGAATCATGTGACCCTCTAGGTGTCAGACATCTTAGTAATCACTTTGCATCATTTAGTTTATCTCCATGATAACTGGATGAGGCAAACTTTATTTTCCCCAAATTTAGATAAGAAAATGGAGAGCTAACGAGGTTAAGTTACTTGTGTAAGATCAAACAGCTAGTACACCATACTAGAGCTCAGTTCTAGGTGTATTGGATGCCAAGCCAGCAATTTGAAAAGCACATTATGTCGCCTCAGAGTAATCATGACACCATCAAATTTTATAGTTGGCAGTCATATTAGGCTACAGACAGTTATGCTTTCTTTCCTTTTAGCCATTTAAAGCCTAATTTGAATGAGCCACTAATCAATATGTCATATCATTAGTTTTACTCTTGGCTAAAAACAGAGGACTGGAACCCAGGTCCATGGAAAGTGGACCTAGTTTCTACAGCAGTCCATGGCACTGCAGGTACAATCTGCCTATCTTTCTAATGGATTCAAGAGAATTCACTATTTGTGGGCCCCACATAAAACCCTCTTAGTGGCATACTCTTTATGTATTCTCTCATAATCTACCTTGTTTCGGTGACTCATCTCCCCAGCATTACATTCTCTCTCATTCTTCTCAAACCATAGACTCCCAACCCTCACCATAGCCTAATTGGAAATATCTTTTCTCCTCATTCCACCATCACCCTAGAGCCTCAAGAGAAGTGCCCATGGGTTCACTTCTATGACTAACAGAAAAATGAATCTATTCAGGAATGAATGATTACTACTATTATAAAATTTAAGGTCTTTGCACAGAGGAATATGGTTTAAATAGATAATGAAAAATAAACAAGTAAAATTCTAACTTTCTGCCAATCTTCATCAAACAGGGCAACTGGCATTTTGATTTCAAAATGTCTTGTGAATATGACTTATTGGCTATGTAAATAAAAATGCACGTATCTGAAATTCAAATATCTGCTTTCAAATAACCAGTCACCAGCCGAAAATGCTGGTGAGATCACTCACAGATGTTTCACGGAAGTGGAGAGAAGAGAGGTCAACATAATGTAAATACGTATATTGTCCAATGCCTTTCTGGTCAATTTCCTCCTCAGCAGAATACATTTAGTGTAATAAATGCTTCATCTTGGAAGCTTTCCAGATTCATCATTAAATATAAAACTGAGCACAGTTTTTCTTTGTGGCTCTTTTTTTCATCACAGTATCATTCACATCTCAAAGGCATGCTGAAATATGTTGGTGACTACAAAAGGGTCAGAAGGGAAATGAGAATATAAAAGATAGATAAATAAAAAATAAGAGAGGGGTATAGATTTTACAAAGAAAGGTCCTCACTTGTGGAACAAATTTAAGCTCTATGCCTCGTTGTCATAAACTCAGTGATAGCACAATACGTTAACCATGTATTTTTTTTCTGACAAAGCCTTTTTTCTTTGACATAAGCAAAAATTATATCTTTACTAAATTTCTATAATATTCTGCCTTGCATTGTTACATATTTTTTATCAGACTTTAAATTCATTGGAGCTAGGAAACATGTTTTAGATTCTATGAATTCCTCTTTGACTTAGGATATCATAACAAAATACCATCAACTGGATAACTTAAACACAACTCTGGAGGCTAGAAATTCATGATCAGGTGCAAGCTTGGCATGGTTCTGTTGAGAGCTCTTTTTTTTGAACAGCCAAGAAAAAAAATTGCAATTTATTAAGATTCAATAAAGCATTGTACTTTTGAAAGCAACTTTCGATGCACATTCTTCAACAATCACATTCTATGAGAAAAACATTAAGAGCCACAAACTTGTTTTTTAATCTCAGAGTTACAGACAATTAAATCCAAAATAAAAGGTCCAAAAAAAAAAAAAAAAAAAACCTCAAGCAAACCCAACAAAACCCAAAACAGAACTAACATATTGTTGACTTTCATCCCCAATTTTAAAACATCAGGAGTTCTTCTACAGCTCAGTGCTCACTGGCAGCACGGGAAGTGGTATGTCAGGTGCACACACGCACACACACGCTCATGTGCACTATATTGGATATACATACGCAGGGGTATGTCCATCAAATATATAGAATGCATGTAATGGCAATGAGATGCAGTCACTCTGAGGGAGGTTGGTTTTTCCCTGGCTTGTGGCCAGCCACTCTCTCACTGTGCTCATGTGGCTTCCTCTTTGTATACTCCCTTTGAAAGAGGAAGCTCTCTGCCATCTCTTCTTATAAGTTGACTAATCCCATCACAAGGGCCTCATTCTCATGGTGTCATCTAAATCTATCTATCTCTCAAAAGTTCAACCTCCAAACATTATCACATAGAGTTAAGGCTTCAATGTAGGAATTTGTGGGGGACCAAAACATTCAGTCCATAGCACTCGTTCCACCTAGCACAGTGTCTTGCATATTGAAAATAGTCTATAAATAAGAGTTCATGGACTGAGTTAAGGAGAGTTAGTTGGCATGATTTTCATAACCAGAACAAAACGTTTTTTCAGAAGTTTTTAATATCAGGATTCAAGAGTCTGAGTGATACCTTAAATAAGGGAGGGGAAATTTGGCTAAGAATTGAATTCAAAGAAAGACACCTTTGGAAGAAACAAAAAAAGGAGACTCAAAGGGGAGTATAGAAGGAAGCCTGATGATTATCATCCTATTATTTTGACTAAAGAATTACAATAGTCAACAAGTCTAGAAAATTTAAATTATTTTTCTAATTGTCTAAAGCACTATTTTTTAAAGGGAGGTGCAATCATTCTGTAGAACATAAGATAATCTATGGGTATGCAAAGAAAATAATAGCACTTTTATTTATATTTTTATCTGAAAAGTTTAGAAAGCAATTAAACTCCTATGTTACAAGAGGTATCCCAAAGAAAGTATTCTGTGTTTTTTTTATGGTGACTTTTTATGTTTATGTTTATTCTGTTTTATTTTGTGGTGTCTTTTTTATGTTTATGTATGCCTGGTTTTGTCTAGCGTCATGAAATAAAACATCTCAAAATGGACAAGTGCCTTTAAATAATCTCAGGTTAAGTCAGGAAAATAAAAATCACTCTAAGTATTTCCAGCAGAAATGAATTTAATTCAGGGCATTGAGTGATTATAAAACCGCTGGAAGGGTGGAAAGAGCAGAATCAAAGGGAACATCACCAGTTCTCAGATGCTGACGCAGAAAATTAGGAAGTTGCTATTGCCATGCAAATATCAGGAAGTGCAGGAAACTGTGACCAAGTTTACAGTCACCACTGTTCTGTGGCCCTGAGAAGATGACAATGGTAAGAGGATGGTATTTGGGAAGTCCTTGTCATGATGCTAAGTTGCCAAAGCCCAAGGACACAACACTAAGCTAGAGAACATAGAATGGCTTGAAACACCTTTCCACCTTCCAGGGTTCCTGAAGCACATTTGTTGCAGAACCTAAACTTTATCCAGAACCCTCTGGCAAGAGAGTCTGGTAAAGTCTTCTGAACCCTGCAGAACAAGGGAAAACTCAGTACGGAATGGAATGGTTGCTGAGTGCCAACATAACATTTCCAGTCCAGAGGAAAATATAAATAATATTAGCATCAGAAACAATGAGAAAAAGGCAGAGTTGACACTTGGTGTAAGTTTGCAGACATATTATAAGATTATTTTAATGAAACAACATATATACTCTAATTTGACATATATAGGTATAGATATTTTAATTGAATATGTTTGTATATAATACATGCAGATATGTGTGTTTATATAACTATATTCCAACTGGATGAAAAATTGTCCCCCAAATTGTAAACTTTTCTAAAGTAATATTTTAAATATGGATTTATATCCACTATTACTTATTTATACACATTTTTTTTGAGATGGGATCTCACTCTGTTGCCCCAACTGGAGTGCAGTGGAACAATCATAGCTCACTGCAGCACTGAACTCCAGGACTCAAGGGATCCTTCTGTTTGAGGTTCCCAAGTAGCTGGGACTACAGGCTCACACCACACCCAGCTAATTTTTTATTTTTCTATTTTTATAGAGACAAGTCTTGCTAAGTTTCCCAGGCTGGTCTTGAAATCTGGGCCTCAAGCAATTCTACCTCAGCCTCCCAAGTTGCTGAGATTATAGGCATGAGCCACCATGTCAAGCTCCAATAACCCCTATTATTAATATGACTTTTTCCCTAAGTTTTATACTGAGATTTTTAGCTCACAGTAACAGAAATCCAATATGCTATGGAAGACATTAAAAACTTTGCATTCAGAACATGAGAGTAATGACTATGTCACTTCATGTGATATTTAAGTAGTGCAAGCCTTGATCTAGTACTTTATAGAATTTCATTAAACTTGATAAATATTTAAAAGCCTCTGTTGAAGTTTTTAAATAAATAATAAAAGGGGCCAAAAAGAGATACATACCATTGGGGAAACAATGTTCTTTCTGCCATAGTAAGTTTTTGTAATAATAAATAGGAAGTGTGGCAATAAACTAAACATATTCTTCAGTCAGTAAATACTGTTGGAAGATACATTTGTGAAAAATAAATATTATCAAAAACGATGCAGCCTGAGAGGCTACACAGCTCAACGACAGTATAGATGTTTCTAGCATGTGTCACGTTATTTTCTAAAATCTGTGCCAATAATGAAATGGATATAGAAGTAATTATTGTAAGTTACTGAAAAGTTTCTAAAGAAGATGTAGTCCGAACATTAAAAATTTCATTAATGAAATAATGTTGAAAGGAAAAAAATGTGTAAGTTTAGCTGCCAGAGGAACTTCTCTGATGAGAATAAAAATAGCATGATTTAAAATTTCCTCAAATATGTATGTAGATATAGTACCATAAGTGAAACTACCAACAGTATTACTCACAAAGGAGTTACTGTAGCAAAGTGACTTAACAGAATGTGACAGAAGAATTAATGTATCTAATTAATAACATCCAGAGCTTCAAAATACAAGAAAATCTTTAAAATAGTTTATTATGAAATTGGGAGTGGCCGCTATCATCTTTTGAAACAAGCGTAGATTTTTCTGCAGTTTTATCATAGCAGAGTGTTTTTAAAACATTAATTTAAAATTATGTTTTCATTCTTTTTTTTTTACATAAACTAGCATTCCAATTCTTTTGACCTTCGTAGTGGTGTACGGATGTGAAGTAGTAAGTGAAAATATAAATTTCATGTAAACACATCTCACTGGGCCCCTCGAAATAAGGAAAATGTTTTAACAATGAATGAGAAAATAAGTGCTTTCCAAAAGAAATAAATGTTAGGGAAGAATACTTTGGAATCAGTGATTGAAAAAATTTCATCAATTATGTTACTTTTTGACAAAAAATATGAGGACTATAAATATCCTTATCAGTATACTTTTAAGAAATTTAGAAAAATTTCATAGCTTATTTTTAAAAAATAAAAATAAAGTGCTTCTTTATAGGATTTTGATATTAAGAATTGTTATCCGGAAAAATGAAAAATATGTAAGGAACTCTTAAGAAAAATTTTATAATATTGAAAAATAAATACTTTGATTTGTAAAGAACAATTATATTCTTTCACCTTTATCTATTTTAGAAGTATTCTAAATTCCTAATGGTCATTAAATTATCAAAGTAGACTAAACTTACACATTCAAATCCCAGCCCTACAAAAGTTTGAGAGCTTAAAAATTATTGATTGCGTTTAATCACACTACTTTACAATGTTTTAGTTAGAACAAAAAATTGTTGAATTAAAATATAAAATATTGTTTATTTTTATCTCATTTTAAAATGTATATTGCTGTGTTTCTTGCGATGTAAAATTATGTAATAAATTAGGACAGTGTATTCATTATCTCCTGCTACGTAACAAATTACTCTAAAACTTACTGGCTTAAAGCAGTAAATACTTATTTTTCACAGTTTCTGTGGATGAGGAAGGCAAGCACAGCTTCTCTGGTTGGCTCTGGCACAGGGTCTTTCGTGAGGTGAAATTCAACTGTTAGCAAAGGCTGCAGTCTTCTCGAGAATCAACAGGAGCTAAAAGATCTACTTCTAAACTCTTTTACGTGGGTTTTCTTACGTTTCAGTTTCTCATAGTCTGCTAGGCTGAGGTCTCCATTCCTTGTCATGCTACATGGGCTTTACATGGGCTGCTCCCATTGTGGCAGCTGGCTTCCCTCAGAGTGAGAAAATGAGAAAGGAGGCCTGTGATGGAAGCCACTGTATTTTCATACTCTAATATCAAAGTGACATCCCACACCTTTGCTACATTTATTAGAATTGCATCATTAGGTCCAGCCTGTGTTCTGGGAAGAGGAGCAGACAATGGTATGAACACCAGCAGGTGGATAGATGGAATTGAGGGCCACCTTAGAGGTTGCCTGCCTCTTACAGAAATGCACATATATAGTTTGTAGGGAGATAAAGATATGAATATTGAGTTGCTGAGTTTTCTATTTGGGATAATGAAAAAAGTTCCAGCAATAGAAAGTGATGATTTTACAAGATCTTGCAAATATACCAAATGTCACTGAATTGTACACCTAAAATGGCAAAATGATAAATTTGATGTTATGCATATTTACCATAATAAAAAACTTTTAAGCAATTAGTTACAAAATTGGCTTTCAATTAAAAAAATAATCTATAAACAGTGGACCACAAGAAAAGATTAGTGTTTTTTTTTTTTAAATCACAAAATGTTAAATGATTGAGGTGATAAACATTTTGGGTTTAGATGAAATCTACAATTGTTTTTAATTCATAAAGAGGAGAGTAAAGAGGGGTGATGATCAGATAAAAGCTGGGATGAATCTTTCAATTATTTAGCTTTTTCTAAGATGTCTTAGAGGTAAGTGAATTTCAGTATGTTACTCCAGAGCAGGCATTTAAACTGAATTCAATGGCATTCATCAACCACTCTCTCCCACTCCAATACAAACATTTTCTATTCTTATATTTTTCTCTCAAACAGCAGAACCATCATGAAAGTCTTTACCCAAAATGGAAGTCTCAGCATCATCAGTGACTTCTTGTTCTCAGCAACCTATTGACCACTAGGGGGTTGCCAGTCTTGCCTTCTAAATATTTTTCAAATCTGTGTCTTTGTTTTTCACCCCAAACATGAATGTCCTAGTATAGGTTCTTATCTTTCTATCTTTCTATTCCTGGCTTAGTAAAAACTATTGTAACTGAATTTTGCACATCTCCATTTTTCTCGCCCTCCAGTAGTCATTCTTTACAATGTTACAAGAGCAATTTTTTTCTATTCTCATATGTGATCTGGTTGCTTTATTTAAAAAACAATGATATATGTCTTTGTTGATAAATACTAAAATACTTTGTATAACATATAAAACTCTTCATAGTTTAAGCCTGCCCTCTTTTTCAACCTCATTATATTCCAATTCAACCATGCCTTACCTTCTAGCTAATTGTACTACATCTCTTTTTTTCCTGCTTGTTGCTCCTCTCTTTCTCCGTTTTCTTTTCCTTTTGTAGAGTGGGGTTGGGGGATAGAATGCATCTCATTACATGATGAGAATATGCATATGTCTGTCTTTTCTACTTGTCCAGGACTTCTTAGAAGACTTATTTATCTTTGATCCTCAGGGATTAGACCCAGTCCTAATTTTCTGACATATAGCTACAATTAATGATTGTTGTTTAATTTGAAAATGAGTGAATGAATAAATTATATAATAAAAGAGACATGAACTTCAAACAGGGTCTTATATTAAATGACTTCTGAGGTCACCTCCATGCTTTTTATCCTATTACTGTTTTGATTATCTTTTAGTGGTAATATGTGGAAAATAAGGAGCTAGATTACTGTTGTTTGGGAAAGCACTGAATTAGTCTTTTCTTGCTCTGCTAATAAAGACGTACCCAAGACTGAGTCATTTATAAAGGAAAGAGGTTTAATTGATTCACAGCTCTTCATGGCTGGGAACATCTTGGGAAACTTACAATCATGGCAGTAGGTGAGGGAAACATGTCATTTTTTACATGACAGGAGCAAGGAGAAGTATAAGCAAAGATGGGGAAGCCCCTTATAAAACCATTAGATCTCATGAGAACTCACTATCGTGAGAACAGCATGAAAGTAACTGCCCCCATGATTAAATTACCTCTCACAGGTCCCTCCCACGACACATGGAGATTATGGGAACTACAATTCAGGATGAGATTTGGGTGGGGACACAGCCAAAACATATCAGTATAATAGGATTTAAGAAAAGTGACTCTGCCGTTAGAATTGCTACTATTAGTACCCTTTAAATAAGTTTCTCTCTCTTCTGCTTGTAAAACATTTTAATAATAAATTTCTATTGAATTTCCTGATGATTTTATCAGATGATGTATCAGAGAGTCTGTGCTTCTCATGGAGCAGCTTTTGCTTCCTCTGACCTTGGATGAGTCACTTTGAAAAATAAAGATGATTATGCAAATTAAAAGTATTATTGTTATGTAATTCTGAAGCTTCTCCAAATCTGCCCCCATATTTTGTTGAGCCTTAACTATTAACTAGCATTTATAGAGACACTTCTATGATATTGCCCTTGTTGTTGAGGTGTTTGAAATACAATTCAGGACAAAATATTTCATAAACTCTATTATTAAAACATTACTATAATAATGTTTTACTGTTCTAAATAATACAAATTTCTTCATTATTGCTCCTGACATCTATTTTGTTTATAGCGATTTATAATTTTAGGAATTTTTAAAAAGGCGTTATTAGCCTTGCAACTTTTTGTTTCTTATGCCAGGTATTTATTGAAGTGAGCCTGTGGGTTTAATGAGTAATATACTATTAAACCTGTGGATTTAATGAGTAATGTACTATTTCGTTTCAGAGTATTTATGCAGGTGCTGCGTTTCTGAATGCATATATTCAAGCAAATGCTCAGGGTCATTGTGGACCCTACTATGTAGACATGAGACCTTTCTAGTCCTAATCCTGGTATATTTGAAGGCATTTAAATGGTGTTTAGTCCATGAACTGTTTATAAAGCAAGCTGCCAACAAATGGCTCTTTAAAAGTTTTAAAATTATAATACCTGGCATAATCAATGACCAAAAAAGAGTTATGGTATGTAATTTAGTCCTAACAAAACAATGAGGATATCCTGTCCATTTTCTTTATTGTTTAATTTCATAATAAATATTATTAAGTATTTTGTCAAACACAAAATACTGCAGAAACAGGTGATCACAAGTCTTGGTTTATACTTAGGTGGTGAATTTCTTCCACCCACCATAAAGCAAATGAACAAGTCCAGATTTATGAAATTGGAAATTGAATTTTCTAGTTTATTCAGAGTCCAACCAACAGCTCTACATGACCCCTAATGCTATCTAGTTAAAGTGTCATGGCCTAGAAATGAAAGAGCATGATCTTAAAAAAACAGTTTCCCAGTGTAGATTTTTTTTCAGTTTCTAGGGTTTCTTCCTAAGATCCAGAACGGGTTGATAGTGATGAGAAGGAAGCAATAACAAAGCACTGATCAACAGTCAAAAAGCAACCATTACTCTACTAAGAGATGACCTGTGATTTGTTTTCAGTTCTGCGTTGAAATAGAAGTGGACCCAGTAGCCTTAGAAAGGTCTAAGAGCCATAGGTAATGGCCATTGGAAGTATTCCAAAGGGAACGTCTTCCCATTGCATTTACCCACAACCTTCCCTAGAGAGGAGGTTATGCAGGGCATAGAGGGCCAAGCCATCTAGATAGAGCACCCACAGTGCCTGCTGAAGTTTCAGAACCTAAAATCCTCATCTTCCACACAACCATCTTCCCATTTTCCTTAGGAATCATGTAGAAAAACTCTCAAATGATCAGGAAAGTTCAATGAAATCTGAAAATCAGAGCTCACAATTTTAAGTATTACAATAATACTTTCTAGGGAGAAAAAGCATTCTTAAATGGAGATTTTCAAAAATTTAAGCAAAACTGAAAATTATGATAAAATATTGCTATTTTCCCAAACTATCATCTGCTGAACTTTTTTTTTTTAAGCAGGAGCTCTTCTCACTGGAGAGTATGTTTACAGATCAGTTTGTAATATCATAAAGGCATCAGAAACCCAGAAATACACAGAGTATCTCTGAACTGATTAGATTAGCCTGAGCTCTTTCCACATGCAATTGGAGATGATCTAATTGGCTTGTGCAGTAAGTAAGTTAGCCTGAGTGTTTGAATATAATACATGTATGTTTACAGTACCAAAACACATGAGAAATAGTTTCACTTACTCTCTCTCTCTTTTTTTATTTCTTTTTTTTTTGGTATTAGTCCTACTAGAGAAAGCTTTTCACAGTATTTCCCATGACAAGAGGGAACATTTGGGGGAGATTTGTCACAGCCTTCTAAGGATTTTCCTCCATCAGCTATTTCAATGCCATTTTAAGAGAAGAGGAGCACTTTCTGAGTCCATCTTTACCTAAACTGTTTTCTGTGGTTGGTTTCCCATATAAGCGGAATGGAGTCCACTCTTAACAGTGTATTCAATTGTTTTGAAAACTGTATCATATTCCTTCTACCCAGTCTTGCTTTCTGTCTGGAATATAAACAGTTGAGACAGTAATAAGAAAAAGATTCAGAATGTCTGAAAAAAGAACATTTTATTTTCATTACTCATTTCAATGT
This sequence comes from Sapajus apella, assembly GCF_009761245.1. Taxonomy (NCBI): domain Eukaryota; kingdom Metazoa; phylum Chordata; class Mammalia; order Primates; family Cebidae; genus Sapajus; species Sapajus apella. Next base: position 11,226,144 of record NW_022436975.1, read on the forward strand.
ACTGTTTCTAGCTATTAAATTCTGTAATTCTCTCAACACATTGAATATATATTGCTAGAAGCAGAAAGAATGTAATTACTTGAATGTTACATTTATTAATGGGAGGCTTTACTGAGATTTTATATTCTCAGGATTGTTTATAGACATCAGTAGCAAAATTGCTAAATAAACAATTTGGACCTCAAAAGAACTATTCCTAATTGCTTAATAATTTCATTTGTAGTATTCATGGAGTTAACAAATCTAGGCAAATGTGAGAAATTAAAGTGATAATAAAGACAACATATCACTGCAACAAAGATTGAAGAGCAATCAATGTATATATATTAAACATTGTGGCAGTTACTCCTATATCTAAGACCTGCCTGAGTCACTTTTGTTTTTCATCTAAAATCGGATAGCTCTCACTGCGTATCACTTACCATTAAGTTTCTATTCTTTCAGTAACCACTTGCAGCGTACATACTTCATGCTGAACACATATTTAGCTACCCATGGTCTCAACAAGAGCATAGCATTGGTAGCCAGGTAAATTGGACCACCTTCATTAATACTTAAAATCTCTTTGCCTTTGAGCATCAATTAACATGGTTTTGAAACCTGATAGCTAACCATTTTTATTAAACACATATAGCTAGCTTTTAATAGTCAATTACACGATAATTATACAAAACAATACACTTGAGGAAACACAAGAAACAGATGCTATATTTACAATGGAATTCATACCATTTCACTGTGATTTATAAAAAGAGGGTGTGCTTGTAACGATGCAAAACCCTTGTTCTTTGGACATTAGCTCATGTTCTTCATTCCTAGCTTTGCTTAAAAGGAGAAAAATGTGTCAGTAAACACATTACTGTTCTCTTCTAGGAATTTGAATTCTGGAAGAGTACTCCTTCTTAGTGCTTATAGATTTATTGTTTAATTCAATTCTATTATTTTCATAGGCCCAAGAAGTAAAATGATCTGTATAAGGTCATGTGGTTTATTTCAACTCAATTAATATGGGAACACCTACTATGTTGTTACCCAGTGTGATGCCCATGTGACCTAGGTGAATTTTTACCCAGCCTTAACTCTGATTATCTTCAGGAAACAGAATGCCTGAGGTCAAAAGTTTCCCCTCATGACCAAACTAGCTAAAACAGGTGAGATCCAAGATGGCAGCTCAGTTGACCTCTGAAGAACATCTAACTTCATTATAATATAATTTCCATGCTAAATGACACTCCCACCAATGACAATCACCGTGACAGTGACCGAAAGAACACATAAAAGGACAAAAAGAGGGCAGCATCTGGTTTCAAGAGGTTCTTTGTCCATTCCCAGAAATGACGTATTTATCCCCTTGCTTTTTATGCACCACAGTTTCATTAAAGATTCCCTAAATCTGTGACTTCCCAACTCTCATGACCTGAGAAGTTGATGTGTGAGCCAAACTCCCACTTCTCAAGACTATGGACATCAACTAAAATCTGTACCCCCTGATGCTGGCTTTCAGTTTTATGTGTTGGCTTCACAGCACAAAACAAGAAAAGCCCCACATTTTGTGGGCTCTGGCTTTGGCACCTGTCGGTTATGACCTGAATTGTGTCAATCCCTCAGTTTCACCTGTTGAATCCCTAACCCCCAATGTAATTGTATGTGGACATGGGGCCTCTAAGGAGGTAATTAAGGTCCTAAGAGTATAGCACTAATGCAATACAACCGGTGTCCTCATAATAAGAGGAAGAGCCACCAGAGCGTGAGCCCTCTCTCCACATGCACACACAGAGGAAGGGCCATGTGAAGAAGCAGAGAGAAGGTGGCTGTTAAGAACCCAGAAAGAGAAGCCTCAAACAAACCATGTTGGCACTTTGATCTTGATTTTCCAGCCTTCAGAGCTATGAGAAAATAAAGGGCTATTGTTTAAGCCACCCTGTTTGTGGTACTTTATGGCAGCTCAAGCAGACTAATATATTACCCGGGACCCTCGGCTCTCAAGAAGCCCTAAGGGAGAAAATCATGACAACCCAGAGTGATTGGAACATCAATAGAAGCAGGGCCAACAAGAATCCAGCCCGTGTTACCTGGTTGAGTGCATCAGTTAAGGTTCTCTGAGAAGCTGACTGCAAGACAGAATTAGATGTGCATGAGATACATTGAGGATAAAATTGATGAAGAATAATGGAAAGAGGGAGCAGTAGTAGGTGGATAGAGTTCTTGAAGTCTGATAATGTGTGGAAAGAGAAAAAAGGATTAAATAATTGGGTGGAAAGGGCTCCAAATTGCAAGGGTCACTCCAAGACTTTCTTGGAGCTGATGGGAAGGTCCAGAGCAAAGATTACCAGTCTAAGGACTTCTGCATCAGGACAGAGTGGCCCAGCACTAGAGCCCCTACTGTGCTCATTCATTGGTGAAGAGCAGCCTAGAACAAATATGGTCTTTGCATGAACACTGACGTGGACCTGAAAATGCAACAGCTGGAGGTTTCCACTGCCTGGCGTCCTCCCAGCAGGTTCCCTTGAGGAGTGGTCAAATAGCCCACCACTAAGGTCAGCGTGTCAGTGGATCAAGGCAAAAACAAGACTTTAACTTGAATAACCTGATTCCTTTCCAGTTTCATACAGTACTAAGCTTTAACACCAAGAGATGGGATAAAAGTTAGGCATGCCACACAGACAGTTGCAGGCTTTGGTCTAGGTGGACAAGCTACCCTAGTACATGTGTTTGGTGCAGGATGTTTCTAGAGATTTGAAAGTAAACAATAAGGCCGGGCGCGGTGGCTCAAGCCTGTAATCCCAGCACTTTGGAAGGCCGAGGCGGGTGGATCACGAGGTCAAGAGATCGAGACCATCCTGGTCAACATGGTGAAACCCTGTCTGTACTAAAACTACAAAAAATTAGCTGGGTATGGTGGTGCGTGCCTGTAATCCCAGCTACTCAGGAGGCTGAGGCAGGAGAATTTCCTGAAGCCAGGAGGCGGAGGTTACGGTGAGCCGAGATCACGCCATTGCACTCCAGCCTGGGTAACATGAGTGAAACTCCGTCTCAAAAAAAAAAAAAAAAGAAAGTAAACAATAATTATTGCTTTTCCTCTGCTTCTTGCGATTAGCTGAAAACCTGAGTAATGTTATTCATTCTGCCATGGTTGACAATTCTAAGTAAACTTATTTGCAAATAAAACAATAACACATGTATTGGGGTGTGAAGCCATCTGTTCCTGTCAGAAAACTTGTCCTTGTCAAGTTCTTAGACTTCCATATGAGGTTTGAAGGGCCTTTTAAGGGGAGTGCCCATGCTCCCCTGATTCCAACAATCTAATCGGACTCCTCTCTGTCTATGAAGTGAAATATGCCAGGAAGTGTAGTTAGCAAAGTTTTCTGGGATAGGCATGAAGTCAGCCCTAAATTGTTCAGAAAGTGGGTTGGAAACGTCAGCTTAGCACCAGTCGTCTGAGTGGAATGACATGCGTCACTGGCAAGTGGCAAGTGTTGACCCTGGACATTGGCCCTGTCGCAAAGAAGGCTCTCTGTGGGACAAAGCTCACCACTCCCTTAGCCCAGTCAAAACAACTTCCACAGAGCAATTTCTTTTCTAATTGTGGGAGAAGATAATGGGAAATAGAAAAGGTAATTGCCCTGAGCATTATGCTATTTCTCTATTTGTGAACAACTAGAGTATCCTTTATCCAAAATGCTTGGGACCAAAAGTGTTTTGAAGTTCAGATTTTTTAGATTTTTAAACATTTGCAAATACATATTGAGATATCTTAAGGATGGCGCCCAAGTCTAAACATGAAATTCATTTATACTTCATATATACCTTATACATAAAGGGAATTATGTACAATATTTTTAATAATTTTGTGCCTGAAACAAAGTTTGTGTACATTGAGCTATGAGAAATAAAGATGCCACTGTCTCAGCCACTCATGTGGACAACCTGTGGTTTGTCCTACCTCTTTCTTTATATGCTACCAATTAGCATTTTGGCTGTGACCCATCACATGAGATCAGGTGTGAAATTTCGCACTGGTGGTTTCATGTCAGCACTCAAAATGTTTTGGATTTTTGAGCATTTTCAGTTTCAGATTTTCAAACTAGAGATGCTTAACCTGCATTATAAGTGTTTTGGTCCATGCATTACCCTGAACACCTTTAACTACTGCCACCAAAGAATAGTTGTGATGAGTTGAAAGCTATTTTGGCCAGGGGGCTACCTGGAGGGCTTGTGGAGAATGAGGAGTTTTCATGAGATTGTGACCCTTCTGACATCTTTCATAACCTTGTTGGTGGTGCTGATCAGACAAAGAGAAGAAGCAAAAGTCTCTGGAGGTGACTCAGGTCAGGATGTGTGGAATGAATCTTTGCTGTTTAAATATGCCATGGGTCTAAGATACGTTGCTTATGCCTAAGTGCAAAAGTTCAGTGAAATGTGATGAATATGCTCACTCAGGAATAATGAGCATACCAAAAGTTTTCCTAAGTTGTGCTAGAGTAGCTTTTTATAACTCTATGCCAGAAAAGAATATAAAGCAGATTTTTCTTTTGTATCAGACTAATATATTATTACCAAGAAGAAAGAAAAATATATAACAAAATCATTATACGACTCAGTTATTTCCTTATTAAAATGGAACAATAATTCATAGGCAAAAAAAGAAGATTAAATGTATGGTGACATGGATATGACTGCCTTGATGTAATATTTTACAAATTTTATGCATTTCAAAAACTCAGCTAATACTTTATTTTCATGGAATATTTTGCTCTTTTAACAAAGATATGTTTTTCTGTGCTTTTTGTTGTTTAAATAATTGACAACAGCCCAGCCTTTATAAGTCAGTCTTCACCTACAATTTAATTACATAATTGGGGAAAAAAATATCACCACTGAGTGATTTTGCTTTGTTTTCTAATTGTGCTGAAAGTAAGGGCACAACCATTCTCAAGTACTCCTGACTCCCTAGCTGAGTAGTGCCCCTAATTCTAATCTGATGCTGCAATCCTAGTCCCAGGTAAGCAGCTTCCAGACAAACACATGCACACATCTCTCAGTATCAATTCCTTTTTTTAACATTAGCACTTTTAAGTCAACACTGCAATATGATGGGTTTTATATAATAAAAGGGTTTTATGACTGATAGTACATATCTGTTGTTTCTTTTGTGAATCAAGGTAAATAATCCTAGCTCATGGCATGGGATCCTGAGAGAGGCTGGTTCTTATCTGACTCTGCATTCATTGGGAAAATTACTTTTTTCTCAGCTGAAAAAGAGGCATGAGGGACAATATCTCATTCATAGAGGCACTTTGTGTAGATGTGAAGGAAGTAACAAGTATAAAACTATTAAACGATGGCCGGATAAATGGCAGGGAGAGGTAGCTTCCTGCTGCTGAAGTCTCCTTGCATATGGAACACCCAGGGAGACCCCAGAAGAGTTGACACTGACAGTGCCCACCCACCTTGATGGTGGAGATGAGATTGGCCACCTCTGTTTGGGGTTCCAAAGCTTTCTGTCTTAGAAACCCCCCCACCATCTTATTCTATTTTGTGAAATATCACTAATTTTGTCTAAAGGAAGAAGCTATTTGGAAGAAAATCCATCACCAAATGGACATATGCCAGCACCACTGAAGAAAAAATCTCCCGTGAAATCCACATGGCAGGGCAGAGGCTCTGAGGAACCAATTAGTTCTTCCAGAAAGATCCACCCTGGCACAGACCTAGGTCCCACCAGACAGGGAGGTAAGATGTGAGCCAACCACTCCAGACACTATGAGCCTTCACACTTCCTATTCAGTGCAAATTCCTTCTGAGAATTGTACCAATATTTCTTTTTTTCTGAGATTCATTGCTTCTAGGAATGAGATGAGACATTCAAACTCATTTCCCTAGAGGCACAAACCAAATTTGAAACTAGCAGAGAAAGAGTGAAATACCAGTAATTTCACCAGCTGGCTCTCCCACAATAATCTAACATTGTATGGGAAGTTGTAATATGTTGTGTGATTACTTCTTCTATTTTATTTGTTTGCTTTTTTCATTCCATTTCCAAGTTATCTTTCTTCATTTTGTGAAGAACAATATAAATATATAATGTTTTTGAGTTGGAAACAAGTGTGTTCAAAGCCCCTGAGTTATTTTTATTTCTGAATACTTTGAGCAGAAAGCTATAATTTTCATTTTCCCCAATATGAAAGTTAAAGAAAGAGTAACCACAGAGTCAGGTACATAATGATTATAACAAGAAATCATTTTATTGTAATCCTGCATGCGCTTGGTTATTAGGTTACTAGTTTTCTATGACATTCGACTCTTTTCAAATTGTGAAATTTGCTTAATTTTTATTGGGAACATGATGGTATTTCATCCAGAGTTTAATTTTCTACTAAAATTATATTTCTCCTGCCTAAATGCAGTGAGGAATGCATACATATAATATAATTGTCTGATTTTCAATATTACATGTATATTTATAAAATGCAAATACATCTACTCTGCACAAAAGCTTTTCTTGAGTGTGCATCCCCCATTATAATACACGTCCTCTGTTTCTGAAGAAGTTTTGCATATTATTTGACACATGAACTGTGAATTACATAGAAATATACAAACACATTTTATGTTTGAGTGACTTTTTACTTTTAGGATATTTTACATACGAAGTTAGTTATAGTGGTAGGAATCTGAATATTGTCTCTAAACGAAATAGGGATTTAATTCATGGTTTAATTTATTCTCATCCAATCCTCTCTGGTTCTTAATATACTACCCCATTCCCAAGCTATGCTATTACTGATTCATTCACCCAATATATATTTTACACATTTGTCTACGTGGGGTGTGTCAGGCTCTGGGATTACAATGGTAAAAATACAAGGCACATGCCTGTCCCCAAGGACTCTCTAGCTTGGACAGAAATTCAGATATTGTGGGAAGGAATTTCACTATGCAAGGAGTATAAATTGTTTTCCACAATAATAACTTAGTTTTAAGTCTTCATTATATTAGTTGGTGGAAACATTCTCAACTTAGCAACAACTCCTTACCATACTCCTTGTTTTTCTGGGGTGTGTCTGCATTCTCAGGAGGTCCTGGGAGTTCCAGGGATGCTGGACAGCTCTGGCATGGCTTGTGTCCTATGACCAGGAGCGTTCCCTGAGATGCCCTTTCCTTGTAAAGCATTCCTTCAACCATTCTCCCCAGGCCCTCTGAGTATGTTTCTGACAGACTGTCTGTCCCTCTAAAACACAGCATTCACTTTGTTGGGCCTTTGTCATTTAGAGACACCTGACTTTGTGATGCTTACTTTTATGTGTCAAATGACTGGGCTGAGGGATGCTCAGATAGCAGGTGAAACGTTATTTCTAGGTGTATCTGTGAGGATGTTTCCAGGAGAAATTAGTATTTGAATCAGTAGGCTGAGGAAAGAAGGTCCCCCCTCACAAGTGTGAGGGGGGCACCATTCAATTCTACAAGAGCCAGAATTGAACAAAACGGCAGAGGAAGGGTGAATTTGCTTTCTCTTTGGCAGCTGGATAATCCATCTTGCCCTTGGACATTGGAGCTCCTCTGGATTCTCTGGTCCTCAAGACTTTAGACATTGAGATTTACACCATTGTCTCTCCCCATCCTTCTTCTTCCCAGGCCTTCGGTCTGGAGCTGACGGGTACATCATCATTTCTCCTTGTTCTCAGGTCTTCAAATTCCGACTGAATTATACTTTCCTGGTTCTCCAGTTCTCCAGTTTGCAAATAGCAAATTGTAAGACCTCTCGGCCTTCATAATCATATAAGCAAATTTTCATAATAAATCCCCTCTTATACATGTAGATACATGCTATTGGTTTGGTCTCTCTGGAGAACTTTGACTAATACAGAGCCTCTTCATCCATCCATGCCAATCTCTGATACTCAGAAATTACTCAAATCCTCTCACTGCTCCAGGGTGCAGGACATCTTCCATCAGAGTGCCCAGGTACCTCTGTCTAGGCACATCATTCAGGCATTTCTACCCCCCACTGCAGCCTCTGCATGCAGGAAACCAAGGTTTTGCCACCTCTTTTAGGTCCACCTGGCAGGGTCTTTATTCTCTCAGACCCATATGAAATATCTGTTGTCCCCTGCCCTGCTGGGGTTTGTAGCTCCGTTTGCAGGCACAGACCCCCTCTGAACTGCCCCTGTAACTCTCCACCTCAGTACAGGAAACCATTTCTGGACTTGGAACAGTAGCTACCAGAAGCTCTGCCTCAACTCATGTCTTCTGAGTTATATTCTGCCTAAGCTTTTAACATTGAAAAGATGTTTCTCTGCTGTAACATCCCTTAACTGAGACAAACTTCTTGTTAACAGAATATGAAAGGTATCACAAGTTCAAAGTGATAGGGGTCAAAAAGAAATATTTTTGGCAGATAGTGAGAATAAGAAAGTCCTCAATAACGTTTCTCTCTTAATGAAAAGCAGCCCCCAAATCATTTCTTCTTTAACAAAGAGCAGCCTGTAAAATCAAGCTGCAGACATAGATAAGCAAGCTAGAAGCTTGCATGGGTGAATGCCAGCAGCTGTGCCAATAGGAAAAAACTACGTGGGGGCCAAGCACGTTCAACATGGTGGCTCCATCTTCCCTTTTCCTTGCCAATCACATGTACAGTAAGGAGTGGACAACATGGCACTGGCCAAGTAGAAAACTCATTTGCATAATAAAAGATTAGGGCGGGGTGGCCAGCTTCTTTGCACACTAGGCAAATGTCACAACTGGTCCAATCAATCTTTGGGTTCTATGTAAATCAGATACTACCTCCTCAGGCTCATCTCTAAGAAACCTGTGCATTTCCCCAGGAAGCCAGAAGACCCACTCAAGAGCCCCTCTGTCTCTGCAGGACAGAGAGCTTTGCTCTTTCTCTCTATTAAACCCCTCTCTCTCTATTAAACTCACTTCTTATGTGTCCCAGACAACCACACTGCTTCAAAAGGAAGTATGAGGGAGGAAGCAGAGGCATATAAGTTACATCAAATATTTACATAGACAATGTGGCCTAGCAGGTCTATGGTTGGGAGATTTGCTAGGTGCAAGGAGAGTCACTTCCTTCCCTTGATTTGTGGATGCAGCATGTCATGACAGAGCAAACAATGTCAAAGCTGAGACCTAAAACATTATGATTGACCCATGAAGGATGCAGAAGCAGGGGTGCCAACCTCTTGCACAGTTGAAAAGCCAATCATAACTTTTGACTCCCCAAAAGCTTGACTACTGATGGCTGACTGTCCACCAGAAGCCTCACCAATAACATACACAGTCAATTAATACATATTTTACATATTATATGTATTACATACTGCATTCTTATAATTAAGTTAGAGAAGAGAAAATGTAATTAAGAAAATTATAAGGTAGAGAAAATATATTTATTGTTTATTAAGTGGAAGTGAATTATCACAAAGGTCTTTATCTTTATCATCTTCACGTTGAGTAGGCAGAGAAAGAGAAGAGAAGAGATTGGTCTCAGGACGGCAGAGGCAGAAAAATGTCTGAGTAAGACTTCTTGCAAGACTTAAGGCTATTTATTCTAGGCATGGGGAACAGCAAGGCTTGGCTGCCAAAAGCACGTAGGACATTCTGGAAACTAAAATTTACTATAACTGTAATCTAGAGTCTGAGTATGCAGAGGTTGGGGGGACAGGGAGCATAAGGAAGCCTGTCACATCAGAAGACAGCTGCCAAAATAGCCCAGGGCTCACGCACAGAACCAGTTGCTTATACACTGTCATTTCTTCTTCTTCCTTGTTCAAGAATCCCATTTCTACTCACAGAGAAAAGTTGTATTAGTCATAGAGAGTCAATCATGACTGATAGAAGCTAATCACAGCCATCTCATGTAAGGAATATATATATATATTTTTTTCTTTTCTTTTTTTTTTTTTTTTTTTTTTTTTTTTTCTGAGATGGTGTCTTGTTCTGTTGCCCAGACTGGAGTGCAGTGGTGTGATCTCGGCTCACTGAAAACTCTGCCTTCCGGGTTCAAACAATTCTCTGCCTCAGCCTCCCGAGTAGCTGGGATTACAGGCGTACACCACCACACCAGGCTAATTTTTGTATTTTTAGTAGAGACAGGGTTTTGCCATTTTGGCCAGGCTGGTCTTGAACTCCTAACCTCATGATCCATCTGCCTCAGCCTGCCAAAGTGCTGGGATTACAGGCATGAGCCACCACATCCAGCCAGCAACTGATATTTTTAAGGATGGACAAAACATCCATTTATGGCCAATAAGCCACAAAAGAAAGTCAACTAAAGATGTAGGAAAAAGGTGTCTTCCCTGATAGAGAGGTGCATGAGAGAGTATTCGCCTTCTCTTGCTGGTCCTTCCCATTCTGGAATGGAATAGTTCATTGTTTGGATGTTAGAGATGAGGGCATGTAACATGTAACCATGGGGCAAAAAAAATCTCAGGATGCAAGATAGTATGCTGATGATGTGAAAATGTAGAAAGACAGAGACAGCCAGGTTCTTGGGTGAACAGCAACCCAAACTAGAACTGTTTACCTCAGGACATTCTAGTAAACATTAAGTACCCTATGCTGTAAGCCATTATTACTTAGGTTTTCAGTGACTTGTAACTAAAATTTTTCCAAAAGCAAAACAGTTCAGGATTTTGCTAGGGGAACATACAGTGTTGGAATCAAGTGTGGTAAGATTTTTGCAAACAAATGTGAAGTTCCATATTGAAGAGAAAGCATAGCGTGTAGTAGGGAGCAAATTGAAAGAAATTCAGTATGGTTGGTACTTAAAATGAGGTTGAGACATAGGTATGAACTAATTTACTGAGATTCCTATAATCTAAGCAATGATATTTGAATTTCATTCTAAAGGCAAAAAGTTGATGATTTTAGCAGTAATTGGGTGATCAGATTGGTGATTTTAGAACTTATTCTGGAAGAATGTAGCCTACACTAGCTAGCTAGCAGAGGAGTTGGAGAGTACATTCCAGAACAAGAAATGGAATCAACAGGATTTTATAGTTCATGTGATTTCTGTGTTAAGAAAAAGATAAGAGCCCAGAATTATGTCAAATTTCTATCATCAACTTAGGAAGAGAAACAGGGAGTTTTTGCTGTGGAAAATCATTCATAGTGAAGATTTTGTTTTTTCAAAAAGGCACTACATTGATCATTATTGGTTATCTAAATTTGAATTCTCTCATAATAGAGTTACAAATCAAATAGATGCATAAAATATCCTCATGTGATTGCCACTGACCAGGAAACCATAATCAATGTCAAAGAAACCAAATTCTAAGCTTCATTTCTTTTCCAATAACAAGCTTATTTTCTTCTGGTATAAAATCAACCTTCATCACTTGGCTAAATATCAAGTGTACACTGAGAGATTAAGAACCCCACAGAGACTGATGTCTGCATTAGAGACATATTTACCTTACTTGATAAATATGACTCTTTATTTAATAACATATTAAATAACTTTAAATAACTTATTAAATAACTTAAATATGTTATTAAAGTTAAGATATTACACCTTAGCTCAGTGTATTAGTTAGGATCCTAACAATAGAAAACTGTACCCCCAACTAAAGATAATTTAAGAAGAGTTTATTTATAGAAGGGCTGTCTACAAAAGGTGGCTGGAGTTTAAGAACTACACAGAATAGTACAGTCACTCAGATCTGAAAACAAAGGCGTTCCAGTGACTGAGATCCATAAGAAGAGAATCAAGCAGACAAAGCTGCATTGAAAGAAGCAGTCCCTTTAGTCTAGGGGCATGGCCAGCACGATGAAAATACATAAGGAGCAAATCAAAATAATTAAAATCCTGACCTGACTCTCTTTCTTCCCTCTAATTTCCTTCCAGAGTTCCTACTGAGCTGAACCTGCTGGGAGGACCTTGGCTAAGACATGTCTCTGATGTAATCATGTCTAGTAGCCTACACTAGTTATCTAGCAGAGGAGTTGGAGAGTAGGTTCCAGAACAAGAAATGGAATCAACAGGATTTTATACTTCATTTGATTTCTGTGTTAAGAAAAAGGGAAGAGCCCAGAATTATGTCAAATTTCTGTCATCAACTTAGGAAGAGAAACAGGAAATTTTTGCTGAGGAAAATCATTCATAGTGAAGATTTTATTTTCTCTTCACTATGGTTCAGGGTGCACCCACAGGGGGCTGGCAGAGAACAGAGTGACTCTGAAAGAGCAAACAGTAACCTCTGCCATGCCATAATAAACCTCTGCCATGATCACAGGTGGAATTATCTTAATGCATGACCTATGTGAAATGCAATTGTGTGTGAACTTATCGCTTAGGTTTTTACACCACATGAAGGTGAATAGCTAAAATAAAGACAGAAGAGCTTTAGCTCAAAAGATTTGCATTGATAAAGTAAGTGCTCACTAAAACTTAATTGATTATTTTAATTAGTCTTTCCTGATAAAGATACTAGTTCATATTTGTTTTTGGCCAGAACAGCTTTGTAGGTGGGAAAAGGAAACTATAATAGGATTCATTATAAAAGAAAATGAGCAAAAAAGAGATATTAAACTATTTCCCTGCTTTGCCATTATTTAAAATTATAATTGTGTTTTTAGTGAATTGTATTTTTACAGTTAGAACAGTATGATAATTTCTAATAATGAAAGAGAATAATGACAATAAAAGATTTCTAAATTGGATTTGGGTTTGGAGAGCACTTTATCCATAGTAGATACTCTATAGGACTCAAGATCTGCCAAGATGTCTAGCGAACTCATCTCATGGGTTCACTAGGGCTCTATTTACAGAGACCGAGGCACTGCCTGAATAAGAATGTGCTCTAGAGAAAGACAGAGCCAAGGAACTCCTGAAATATGGCTTAGTATCTGTTCCATATTACTTTCTGGCTGTCCCTGTAGGGATTAATATCTAAATGATAAAGCAGGGAAACTTAATGAACAGGCAAGAAAAAAATGGGAAATTAATTTTATATTTTACCCAAACCCACAACGAGCAATAAGAGATGACATCCTACAACAGTGACCAGAAGTGCTACTTTTGACACAGTGGCAGGATTCTTACCATCATATACAACAGACACAAGGGAACATTGCTGTGAATCTGTGGCAATAGGAACGCCCTCATCAGTTAAGGATATTTGACATCCCTTTATTTGGCACAGACATAAGAACTCTCATCATCAGGCATCTATGGTCTAGAGAAAATGTTGGTATTCCTCAGGGGCTGCTATTAGTAGTATCCTCAGCAGGTTCTGGCAATATCAGCTACTTTGAACCTCGGCAATGGCGAAGACCTTTTCTAGCTGTTGGAATGGGACACAATTTAAACATAGAAAGTCCTGTGAGAATTCTAATAGGACAGGCGAAGGCAAGGTTAGAGAAATATAATTTTGTCCACAAATACATCACTAAAGATGGAAAGGAAACAAGAACTAGAGGCTCATACAAAGAGATTTAGGGACTGAGAATTCACAGTACGATACAACTTAACAAATTATCCTCCTTGTTTACCCCTTTGAAATCTTGTCCGTTGTCCAATTTAGTCTTTTTATAAAGAGAATTAACTTTTGGCTAGTTTTGTAATATGCCATCCACTATTACAGTTACTTTTCCTCTCAACTTTTAATATTTGTGTTTTACACTCTTCCCTGAGTTGGGGTAATCATTATATATTATACTTTAACTTTATACAGATTTGATCCTATAGTAATGTATTATTTATATTAAAATATGAGCAATACCAATAATAAATTCATATTGAGAATTATTACTGATTTTAATCATTCAATCACTTAAAATATTTACATAGAGCCTGCTACAGGAAAAGCTGTATGTTAGAATTTTTCATTGTATTAATATTTAAATTTATTTATATTTTCATAACTAGTGGGTAGAGAAGGACAGGAGGAAAGGGAAGGAGAAAACCCAACCCTTTCTACATGAAGAGCTGAACATGTTCTGTGGGTAAACAAGTGAATAATATGAATTAATATATTTGTTATAATCAATTTGGCTATTAAAAGTATCTGAAGTAATGATCAAATCTAAATTGATTTTGGTTTTGCTGCCTCTTGCTCTTCTTCTTTCTCCTTCCTCCTTCCTCCTTCCTCCTTTCTCCTTCTCCTTCTCCTTCTCCTTCTCCTTCTCCTTCTCCTTCTCCTTCTCCTTCTTCTTCTTCCTCTCCCTCTTCTTCTTGAGATGGAGTCTCACTCTGTCACCCAGTGGTGCAATCTTGGCTCACTGCAACCTCCATCTTCAAGGTTCAAGTGATTGTTTTGCCTCAGCCTCCCAAGTAGCAGGGACTATAGGCCTGCACAACCACACCTAGCTAATTTTCTTTCTTCTTGGTTTTTTTTTTTTTTTTTTTTTTTTTTTTCGTATTTTTAGTAGAGATGGGGTTTTGCCATGTTGGTCAGGCTGGTCTCGAACTCCTGACCTCAGCTGATCCTCCTGCCTTGGCCTCCCAAAGTGCTGGGATTACAGGTGTGAGTCACCATGCCCAGAGGTTTTGCTGGTTTTTTTTTTGAGACTGCATCTCTCTTTGTCCCGAGGCTGGAGTGCAGTGGCATAATGTTGGCTCACTGCAACTTCCACCTCCTGGGTTCAAGCGATTCTCCTGCCTCAGCCTCCTGAGTAGCTGGGACTACAGGCACATGCCACCACACCCAACTAATTTTTTATATTTTTAGTAGAGAAGGGGTTTCGTGGTGTTAGCCAAGATGATCTCCAACTCCCTCCTTGGCCTCCCAAAATGCTGGGACTACAGGCATGAGCCATTGTGCCCGGCTTGCTGTTTTTTTTTTTTGTTTTTTTTTTTTAACTGCTGTCTAGATCGGGCACGGTGCTCACACCTATAATCGCAGCACTTTGGAAGGCTGAGGCGGGTGGATTGCCTGAGCTCAGGGGTTTGAGACCAGCCTGGTCAACATGGTGAAAAAATCTCTACTAAAATACAAAAGATTAGCTAAGCATGGTGGTGGGTGCCTGTAGTCCCAGCTACTCAAGAGGCCAAGGCAGGAGAATTGCTTGAACCCAGGAGGTGGAGGTTATAGTGAGCTGAGATTGCACCACTGCCCTCCAGCCTGGGTGACAGAGTGAGACTTAGTCTCAAAAAAAAAAAAAAAAAAAAAAAAAACTGTAGTCTAAAATAGCTGATGATTGAAAATAGATTGCCAAAATAAGTTATATGTGAAAAATAAAATAACTGTATTCAGTAATATGAAGATATTACTTTTACCTACCTCTGACGACATTACAGCTTTTCTGATGCATTTTTATTAAGAAATAAATGGTACCTCTAGGGAAAACAGCATGAACTGAAACTACCAACATTTTTCTGGTGGTCCTAATTTCTAGCAACTCATTTTTTCCTCATCTAAGTCCTATGATTTCCATTTAGAAATTTATAACATACAGTGATGAGAAAAAATAATCACAACCATAAGATTTATTTCTACATGCCCAGTTTGCACTCATATTCTAACACTTAGAACCAATTTGTTAGGACAACTCCAGAAGAGACAATTTCTAGTTTAAGCCACACATGCAAAAAGCAAGTGTTTAGAGTAGTAATATTTTATTGACTTTTGATTTTTTCTTCAAAAATGTTTTTTTTTAAGTATTAAATAAATTGGAAGTATTTATGTAATGAGATAATAAAATATTATAAACAAGGGCAGATTCGTGGTCTTGGTCGTGGTATCAAATTTAATCTCTGTATCTTCAGTGACATTTTATAACAAAATACAGTATCTTTATACTAGGTGAAAAGCATAACATGACATTATTGTTTATGAGTAATAACAAAAATAATATTAGAGTCTCAGATTAATTGACCATAGCTTTTGAATATATATAAATGGAAAAGCACCTTTCATTTGAATAAATCGACATATTTTTCATATCATATTTCTGCAAGTGCTATTGTCATAGTTGACATCTAGTAAGGGAGCTGCACCCAACAGGATATGATGAAGAAAATTTGGGCATAATTTAATAGCTGAAGATGTGAAGATAAATCAGTTGTCTGGAGCACTTTCTTCATTTTAATAGAAAATAAAACAAAGCCAAAACAACAACAAACCTCCTAGAGAACAATATCATGTGTATTCCCTATAGTGCTAGCTTAACTGATAAACACTAGTTAATATTCAGTGCAAAATATGTGGTCTGCTAGTTCTGGGTGAGAAGTGTCATCTTCACATATGATAGATCACTTGCAGCAATTTTTTTTTTTTTTTAGTCATTATGCACTGGTCCTAAAACATTTTTCATTCAAATGGCCTACACTTTTCTGTGTTTTCTAATCCTTATTACAACATTATTTTATAAACTAGTAAAATTAAATAAATATTTATTTTTAAACTAGTAAAACTTTATTCTTTTGATTGCATCTGAATGTTTTGCTTTGGAACATACACTGAGATTTAAGGCAATTGGGTATGAAGCCAAACACTCAGTTCCCAATACATGCCCTGCTTTCCACCTCTGGGAGACCCCTTTAATTTAGGAGGTTGAGGTGAAAGCAATACCCTCAATAGTGGAATCCATTTCAGCTTCTAAGAAAGGAAATTTTTAAAAAGCTCTGGATCAGTAGCTTCTTCAATTTAGCATCAAATTGCTTGTAATTCTGCTCTGAAGTTAGAGTTGAGACTCCATAATTAAATCCCTACCTAAATATCCCAAACCCAATTTTTTCCACAAAACTCCTATCCTATTACGTTACCTGCAAAAGAAGATGGTCAAATAAGATTGCTAAATGCCATGTGCTCTATCCTTCTCTTGGAGACTTACAGAAACATTAGTGTATTAAATATCACAAAATTAACCTGTTGAAACAATATTTTCCCATCGTTGGCCAAGTGTATGTGACTAGAAAATCATGACACATTGCCTAACTAATTCAAGCAAATGAATTCAAGTTCTAGATCATTGTTGGGCTAGTTGCTTAAGAATTACAAACTGCAAACACCACCAGAGATTATGATTCGTTCTGTGTGACTTAGACTGTGGAAATGTGAGCTTTCCAGTAATTTACATGTAATTTCAATAGCAGCCAAACTTGGAAACTTTTGACCTATCCCTTCTTCACTGTGTCCTGCCTGCCGTGCTACAACAACAGCAAGCTCTTGCCTAATTGAGCACCACTTCAAAGTCCGTATACTTAGCTGACACTGACTAATTTCCCAGAATGCCTCACATTGCCTGTCACCATTCTCTACTAATATAATGGTGTTTCCATTGAAAAAAATATATTAAAATTACAAATTGATTATCCCTAATCTGAAAATTTGAAATCTGAAGCGCTCCAAAATCTGAAATGTTTTGAACCCTGACATGATGCTGAAAGGAAATTCTCACTGCAGCATTTAGAACTTCTAAAGTTGGGCTGTTGAACAGGTAAGTATAATGCAAATATTCCAAAACCAGAAATCCAAAACACTTCTGTTCTCAAGCATTTCAGATAAAGGATATTCAATTTTATATTGCATATCAACTCAGTCACATATTTATGGAGCATCTTCTTGTGCCAGATCTTGTGCCAGGTTCTAGAAAATATAAAACTAAATAAGTAAAAACTCATGTTCTTAAATAACTAACTTTCTAGAGAGGACAGAATGCCAGAGTATAGTAAAAGTCAAAACATTTTATTTAATGGCTTTAGGGAAAACCACTGACTTTAGTGCTGGATATAAATGCCCAATAACTAAATGAAAGGAAAATGAAGTATTTCTTTGTATGTTTTTCTGGCCTCCAAACTGCTTTTTTAGGTATTTACTAGATACAGTCATTCTTCCTTTGATAATTAATATATCCTAAATGTAACTGGTTTTCCACCTCATCCAACCCCTTGAACCTTACTTCTCCTGTAGTTCAATTTTTATCAATGGCCCTATCATTCACTTAGACATTTTAGAAATTTCGAGATTTTCTTTTTTTTTTTTTTTTTTTTTTTTTTTTTTTTTTTTTTTTTTTTTTTTAAGACAGGGTTTCACCATGTTGGTCAGGGTGGTCTTGAACTCCCAACCTCAGGTGATCCACCCACCTTGGCCTCCAAAGTGCTTGGATTACAGGCGTGAGCCACCATGCCCGGCCCGAGATTTTCATTTATGTCTCCTCTGTTCTCCAGTGCAATAAATCCATTGTCAAGTTATACTGATTCTACAACAGAATCTCAGATCAGCTTCTAGCTCCCTCCCCTGTTGTTCCATCATGACACAGAAATTTTGCTTTAATTCACACCCTCACAGTTTTGCTCCAGGATTATGAATAGCTCTTAACTGGTGTTATTGTCCCTCTCTGTGCCTCCCTTCCTCCATCCAGTTACAAAATTGCCTCTATATCTAATACTTTAAAACAACACAAAACAATAACAAAACTAGCTGGGCGCGGTGGCTCATGCCTGTAATCCTAGCACTTTGGGAGGCCGAGGTAGGTGGATCACAAGGTCAAGAGATCGAGACCATCCTGGTCAACATGGTGAAACCCCGTCTCTACTAAAAATACAAAAAATTAGCTGGGCATGGTGGCGCGTGCCTGTAATCCCAACTACTCAGGAGGCTGAGGCAGAAGAATTGCCTGAACCCAGGAGGCGGAGGTTGCGGTGAGCTGAGATCACACCATTGCACTCCAGCCTGGGTAGCAAGAGCAAAACTCCATCTCAAAAAAAAGAAAAAAAAAAAAACTGACAATATTTGACTCTCTGTTGTCTACCCCGTATGATAATATTCACTGTCCTTAGCATGCCAAAAAATAATTTATAGTCTGATTTTACAATATTCAACATTTTCCACCAATGAAACCAATAAATGGCCTTTCTTCAGATGCATTGTGTTCTTTTACACTTCTGTTCCCAGATTTCAATAAAGTTTATCTTTATTGAAAGATATACTTGACTTGCTTGACTATTTGGTGAATTTATCTTCATTATTGAATACCTAGTCCAATGGTTCCATCTTTGTAGATCTGTCTCTGCAAATTCTGGCAGAACATTTCTCTGTTGTATCCTTAACATTCTACTTAACATTCCTATCACAGAATGAGCTCATTATGTTTGTATAGGATGTGTCTTCCTTCTAAGATTTGAAGTATCACAGATTAGGTACTAAAAGTTATTAATATTTGTGACTCCAGACCACAGCAGACATAAGTTGGTTAAAAACAAAAACCAAAAAACAACAAAAAAATTGTTTTAATAAGAGCATTCATAATTGAGTAAAGTATATAATTTAAATGTTTATTAGAATTAACATTTATGTCCAAGGAATATTCAGAAAAAAACAACATATCAGTAAAAATTGCTAGAATTATTTGTTGTATATTGCATCTGAATAGACCAGGAAACTCCTAAGTTTCCTAATATTTATGAAAACTATGGTTGGACTGGTAACTTTTTAAATGTAGCATTATTGTCTAGTCAAAGACAATCTGTTGATAACAGAAACCCTGAAGAGAGAGAAAGAAGGAAGAAAGGAATGAAGGAAAGAAGGACAGAGAAAGGAGGAAATCAGAATGGGATTGAAAGAAGTATAAAGAGATGAATGCAGACTGTCAGGTAACAGTGAACTGAATGCAACATTTACTTTTCTGCTTCCAAAATCCTAGTAAAGAGTAAAGAGAGGGTATGTAAAAAGTCATAGAAGTCATAGTTAACTTCCAGTTTCTGGTCTGACCTGTAAAGAGTTTGGAAACTGTCACTCCTATTTGGAACAAACTGAAAATTACAGCAAGAAATACGGTTTACCCTCACGCAGCACAGGTTTGAACACATGGGTCCATTTATACATTATTTCTTCAGTAAACATATTGGAACATTTTCTGGAGATTTCTGACTATTTGAAGAAACACCCATAGGAACCACATAGCCTAGAAATAATGAAAACATTAAGAAAAATTTAAGTATGTCATTGTGCACAAAATATATGTAGATACTAGTCTATTTTATCGTTTACTGCCATAAAACATACAAGGTATATTTTTAAAAAGTTAGACTTTATCAAAACTTACACACACACTTACAGACTGTACTAGACACCATTTATAGTAAAGAGAAATGCAAACAAATATAGATGATCATAACTGCATACAATTCAATTACTTTAATAATTTTGTAGCCACCTCTTGTTGCTATTGCATTGAGTTCAAGTGGCCATGTAACACTAATCATCCCCACATAAGTAGTTTGTCTTTCCAGCAAATTGCATACCACAGTAAAAAGCAATCTGTTGAGGTTCTCACATATTTTTTATAGTATGTAGTACAATACTGTAAACCTTCAATAAAACAATAGGGACTCATATGAAATACCACTAGTGATGCTGGAAGTGCTCCCAAAAGCAGGGAAAATTCACAGCATTAAAAGAAAAAGTTGAGTTGCATGATATATGCAATAAATTGAGGTCTGCAGCTATGGTTTCCCATGATTTCAAAATAAATGAATCTAGCTTAAGCATAACTGTGAATAAAAAATAGAAAATTCGTGAAGACATCAATGCAGCTACTCCAGAAGAAGTGAAATTCTTGTACTTTTTGCAAATTATTTTATGTAGTATTGTAAATATAGCTTCTATAATGGTACAGGATTGTTATAAGAAGGACATACATATAGACTTTAATATGATTTGAGAAAAAGCAAAGTCATTATGTGATAATCTAACAAAAAGAAGTTGAAGGATCTAAAGTTGGAGAATTTAATGCCAGCAAAGGATGGTTTGATAATTTTAGAAAGAGGTTTAGCTTTAAAAATGACAGGCTAACAGGAGCAGAAAATTTCCAAGACACTATAAAAAGAATCACTGAGAAGGAAGGATGTATGCCTGAATAGGGTTTGTTTGTTTGTTTGTTTGTTTGTTTGTTTCCTTGCACATAGGTTCTTACACTGTTGCCTAGGCTGAAGTGGAATGGCATGGTAACACCTCACTGCAACTTCAAACACTTAAGCTCATGGCATCCTCCTGCCTCAAACTTCCAAGAAGCTGGGACTATAGGCACACAACATTGAACAGATTTTTTCATGCAGAGAAAAGTGCCCTATTCTAAAGAATTATTTCAAAGAAGATATTTATAAATAAAGTGGAAAAGCAAGCACTAGGATTTAATGCAGGAAGTAATAACCTAACTCTACTTTTTGTGAAAATGTAGTTGAGTGCATTATCAGAGCTGCCCTTAATCTATAAATCCACCAACCCCTGAGTTTTGAAGGAAACAAATAAACATCAGTTGCCAGTCTTTTGGTTGTACAACAAGAAAGTCTGAACTCTTTTATTGGTTTGTTTCCATCAATACTTTGTTTCTGATGTCAGAAATTGCCTTGCCAGTAAGAAAATGCATTTTGAAGTTCTTTTGATATTGGACAATGCCCCTGGCCACCCAGAACCCCATGACTTCAACATTGAAGACATCAAAGTGGTTTACTTGCCCCAAAACATAACATGTAGATTCGGCTTCTAGATCAGGGGGTCATCAGGACTTTTAAGACTCATTACACAGGACTCTATGGAAAAAAAATTGTCCACACTGTGAAAGAGAACCCTGATAGAGAGAACACAAAAGTCTGAAAGAATTGTACCACTGAAGATGTCGTTGTTGTCATTAAAAAGCCATATGAACCAACAACCAAAAAACAAGAAATTCCTACTGGAGAAAACAAGAAAATCCTAACTTCACAGAATTTATAAGAGGGCCAATCAAGGAAATCATGAGAAAGATTGTAGATATGGGTAAAAAAGGCGAAGGGTGGCTGCCGGGCTCAGTGGCTCATGCCTGTAATCCCAGCACTTTGGGAGGCTGAGATGGGTGGATCACCTGAGGTCAAGGGTTTGAGATCAGCCTGGCCAACATGGTAAAACCTCATCTCTATGAAATATACAAAAATTAGCTGGGCATGGTTGCGAACGCCTATAATCCCAGCTGCTCAGGAGCTGAGGGACGAGAATCACTTGAACCGGGAGGCGGAGGTTGCAGTGAGCCGAGACAATGCCATTGCACTCCAGCCTGGGCAACAAGAGCAAAACTCCACCTTGAAAAAAAAAAGGTGAAGGATGAAATATTTCAACATATAAATCTTGGAGAAATTCATGAGGCAATACATACCACATCAGAGGAATGAGTCCTTCTGAATCAGTGCCAGATAATAAGAAAGAAGACACGCCTTCTATGCTTCTTTCAGTGCCAGAAAACAAACTGACATTAGACTTTCTTGCAGAATTGTTCTCATTATTCAAGACTGCTTTTGACTTATTTTATAATATGGAGCCTTCTATGAAGGCTAAACCAAAACTAAACCAAATGGTGGGAGAAAGATAGCTGCCAATTGTTACCATATAGAAACATTTTAATGGAAATGAAAAAGCAAAAAAATCGAACACTAGTTATATTGTAATTCCATAAAGTTATACCAAGTATGCCCGCTTCTCTTGCCTCACTTTCACCTCCTCCATCTCTTGCGCCTCTGCCACCCTTGAAACAGCAAGACCAACCCCTCTTCCTCCTCCTCAGCCTACTCAATGTGAAGATAACAAGGATGAAGACCTTTATGATTAACCACTTCTACTTGGTGAATAGTAAATATATTTTGTTTTCATTATGGTATTCTTATTAACATTAACTTTTGTCCAGCTTACTTGATTATAAGAATACAGTATATAATACATAAGCTATACAAAATATGTCAATCAACTGTTCTTGTAACTGGTAAAGCTTACAAACAGTAGGAGGCTAATTAGTACTTATGTTTGGGGAAAGACAGAAGTTATACTCAATTTTCAACTGTGTGTGGCGAGGTGGGAGGTGTCAATGTTCCTAATCCCTGTGTATATCAAGGCTCAACTGTACTATGAAAAAATAGAAAATCACCAGTTCTTCTGAGATCCATCAAAGAACTGAGGTCATGTCAAACCAACATGACTAAAATTGGAGAGACAGGAAAATACAGAGAATCATAGCTTACCACAAACAGAAGCCCAAGAGCAGATGTCTACCATTCAAGAATATTCCAATAGGACACTTAAACTGTCATTGATAAATTGCTCAAGGTTCAGTATCAATGATCTAGAGGGCTAAAAATGTTAAGGAGCCTAGTCCCAGGGGAATGGAAGAGGAGAACAAGAGGGAGAGTGGGTCAGGAAACTTAACAGATTCTCAAGGTGAAAGCATGGAGTTAAATACCTCATGCTTTCCTCGTGGTAGGAAAGGAAAAGTAACCCACATGATTAATGCCTAGAGCTCTGTATGTTTTTCATAAAGCCTACCCTGGAGAAAAACCATTGGAAAAGAACCTGAATAACTTGGTTTCACCAAAGTCTAATCAGCCTGTGTGAAGAAAAATACACAACTCCAGCCCCTTCTCCCCTTCCAGTCTCACCTGAAAGGAAATAAATCTGAGGTCACAAACTATGTAGTTTGCATCTTAAGGTGACAGGTTCAATGAAAGACTAAGACCAAAGCATAGGACTCTAAAATGCTTCTTGTAACTCCACAACTTATCATTGCATCAGTTGGGTTCCTGTAAAATGACAGGAGATTACAGGTGAAAGAATGACAAATCTCAGACTGCATTTATAAAAGCGTCTTCAGGTAAACCTAAAGACAAGAGAGACAAATCCAAGGATGTTGGAGGAAATTTTATGCTTTGACACCTATAGATACAGCAAACAGAAAATAACAGCCAAACTGCTGGCCAAATAAAAATAAAACTTCACACTGAAGTCTTATTCACCTCATTATTCAGTTCTATGTCCACTTTTCAACAACAACAACAAAAACAAAAATTATAAGAAGTGTTAAAAGACAAACACACACCAAAAAAACCAGATAGAAACGAAAAGGCAAGCATCAGCACCACTCCTGGAAATGGTAGAGATTTTAGAATGATCACAATGGAAATTTAAAATAACTATAATTAATATTCTGTGACTCTAAAAGAAAAGGTAGACAACATGCAAAAATCATGGATAATGTAAGTGGAGATATGGATATTTCAAGAAATAATAAAAAGGAATGGTTAGTAATCAAAATATTCTAATAGAAATCAAGAATACCTTTGACAAGCACATCAATACATCAGGCACAACAGAAGAAAAAACAGTGAACTTGAAAATATGCCATAGAAACTTCCCAAACAGAAAAGTAAAGAGCAAAAGAGAGAACAAACAGAATAAAATATCTAAAAACTGTGGAAATGACAAAAGGCATAATATAACTGCAATGGGAATACCAGAAGGAGAAGAAAGAGATAAAAGAATAAAAAATTTTTAAATAATAATGACGCAGAAATTTCCAAAATTAGTGACAGACACCAAATACAGACTCAGTAAGCATAGGGCAGATAAATACCAAAGCAGATAAAATACCAAACTGAACCAAAAGCAACAACAAAAAAAAACTATGCATAGGCATAGCGTGATCTAACTGCAAAAAGTCAAAGCAAATGGAAAATCTAAAAAAGCAGGAGAATAATAACAACAAAAACGCATTATCTAAAGAGAAACAAGGACAAGAATTGTATCAACCTTCTCCTGAGAAAACATACAAGCAAGAAGAGAATAGAATAGAATGTTGAAAGCGAGAAAATAACCTAGAATTCTGTACCCAACAAAATGATTCTTCAAAATATAGGTAACAGATACTGTGGGCCTCCTTACGTGAGATAAAGCAAACAGTACCAACTATGAAGTATTTGTGCCAAAACAGTGGAACTGAAATCCAATCAGACTCTAAAGCCAAACTACATTTATAGGAAATACCAGGAGAAAAGAAACAAGGTATATGATATCACAAGAAAGAAAACAGAATAGGTGCAGAATATGGGATAGCTTGTACGACAATTGGGCTGGTGTGAGAATCAATTCTGTCCCTCAACTTGGCTGAGCTTTAGTCGCTAGTTGTTCAGTGAAACACTGATCTCAATGTTGCTGTGAAGGCATTTTGTAGATGTGATTAACATTCATAATCAGTTGGCTTTTTATAAGGAGTATTAGTAAGAAATTATCATGATTTCATTATTCCATATTGTATACATACATCAAAATAAAGCATTGTACCCCCGAAGTATGTACAATTTGATTTTAAAATTAAAAGTAATATTAAATATAAAGAAATGAGCTATCAAAAAGACATGAACAAATCTTACATGCGCATTACTAAATGAAATAAACCAATCTGAAAATACTATAAATAATAGATTATAAATAATCAAAAGTATGTGATTTTGATTATTTGACCTATGGAAAAGGTAAAAGTGTAGAGAGAGTAAAAAGATCAGTAATTTCCAGGGGTTTGGAGGGATGTACAGGTGCAGCATAGAGAATTTCTAGAACAATGCAGCTTTTCTGTTTGATACTGTATCAGTGGACACATGTCATTGTACATCTGTCAAAATCCATAGAATATATAACATAAAAATGAACCTTAGTGTAAACTATAGATTTTAGCTAATAGTTTATAATATTAACTCATTAATTTTAACAAGTATTCCACACTAATTCAAGACGTTAATAATAGGGGAAGCTCTTTGTGGGGCAACAGTGAGTGAGAGGGTGCATACAGGGACTCTCCGTACTTTTCTGTTAAATTTTTCTCTAAATCTAAAACTGCTCTAAAAATACAGTGTATGTAATCATTTTAAAATACTCTGGAGAATAAACAGAACGGGAGAGAAGGAAACAATAACATTTTGGAATACGAACAACAAATGGATAAGTGGTAATTAATTTAAAAGCCCAAGAAATCTGAATTCCTAGTGAGCACTGGGAAAGTTCAGAAGCAATATATTTAAACAA
The DNA here is from genome assembly GCF_009761245.1 of Sapajus apella. Lineage (NCBI taxonomy): Eukaryota > Metazoa > Chordata > Mammalia > Primates > Cebidae > Sapajus > Sapajus apella. Next base: position 11,251,907 of record NW_022436975.1, read on the forward strand.
CAGAACTGCAATTAACAAAGGATTTGGCAACACAAGATACCTCTGGAAGTGTCAGTAAAAATGTAGATCAAAACAAGTGGATTAGCTGAAAGTGGGTTTAAGAAGAACCAGATCCCATATTCGGTTCCCAGTGACTCATCTGTGAAAGACACCAGGTTACCAGAGTAAGGGTAACATATTGAAAACAAGGGAAATAAGTGATGACCTACTGAACACTGAGACCTCTCAGTCCTTTCCTAACAATGTTCAAGTGGCTTTTTGCTTTCAGAATTGCTACCTTCCAGGCAAGACTGGGATGTCCTATGAGGAATCTCTCCAGTGGAAGAGTAAGGAGCTAAGAATTCTGAAATCAGACTTCCCCATACAAATAGCTCAGTCAGATTACCATAAAATGAAGTTTACAGTGTAAATACCACCCATACAGTCAGAAATTCTAATTAAAGTGCCTCACTTACATATATGACATGATAACCAAGGATTTCAGACATCTGAGCAAAGTTTCTATAATTAATAAAAGAAAGAAACCAACACTGAATCATCTTGAAGGAAGAGAGACTTTTCAGGGAAATAAAAGCATGGCAACTATTATTATTATTACTAAAAAAATAGAGTCACATCTGAAATAAGAAAAGGATACATTAAAATAGTATTTGAAGAATTAGAGCTCTTGGAAATTAAAAAGCAAAAAGTAAATAATGCAGGAAGTGGAGATTTCAATAGATAATGTGGTTGGCAGACCTCTAAGATGCTTCCCAATGTTCCAGACACCTGGTATACATACCCTTGCTTAATTATCTACCCTTCAGAGTGGGCTGGAACTTGTGACTAACTTGCAACCAACAGAACACAGGAAAACCAATGCCATGCCACTCCTGAAATTAGGTTACAAAAGATTATTACTTTCCATTTGCTAGGATTGTTTCTCTCTTCTGCCTCCTGATTTTCTCACTCTAATTAAGCCAGTTGCCATGGTCTGAGCTTCCTGATGGAGAGGTCCATGTGGCTAGATGCCAGTGGCAGTGTCTATCCTATAGCTTATGAGAATCAGAGTTCCTCAATTCAATACCCTATAGGAACTGAATGTTGTCAAGAACTACCTGAGTGATCTAAAAAGCACACCCTCCCTGGTTGAGCTTTGACATACTGCAGCCTTAGGAGAGGCCCAGAGCCAGAGGACTTAGTTAAGCCCTATCTAGACTTCCGACCTATAGAAATTGTGAGACAGTAAATGTCATGTTAAGATGCTGTGTTTTAGTTAATGTGTTATGTATCAACAATAATTAATACCAACAAGCTGGAAAACGTTAAGAGAATATCCCTGAGAATGTGATTTAAAAACACATAAAAGTAAAAGTTCAAATGACAGAGGAAGGGGTATTAAGTAGGCAAATCCCAAGAAATTTTTTAGGGTACTGAAACTGCTCTCTGTGATATTATAATAGTGCTGAATGAATGACACTATGCAAGTTGTCAAAATCAATAGAAATTCATAGCACAAAGAGTGAACCTTAATGTACACAAACTTAAAAAATTATTTAGAAGGTCAGGAGTCCCAGAATAGAGCGCAGAATGTAACAAAAAATAACCTAATTGTATTACAAATAATAATGAAAAAACCTCACTTGAAGAAGCTGGGAGAAAGATCCTGAGGTTAGTAACTTTGGAAACGAATGAAGTCTGTAAGACAAAGGCAAAAAATATTTTTTAAAAATAGCTGCTAATAAACATCATACTCTAATTGATAAAATAGTTTTCTATAGTTTTTTGAGCTAATATTTGATGTCACTATTGATTTATACTGAAATTCAACAATGAAATGAACAGATTCTCACTGTTGGAGTGGTAGGTTACAATTAAGCAAAAGAAGAACGTTTGAATGATCCATGTGGAAACAAATGGATTGTAGTTGGGAGACTATGAACTTATGTTTGGGTTAATAAAGATATGAATGTTTACATATGGAATAGTTTATAGATGTGATTGTGTGTACAGTTTAGTATACACATACATATATTTCCTTGCTTGGTCATTTGAGAGGGCCTAGAAAAATTGGTACTTCTATTACCAGTAAGCCTACTTAGTGCTGAGATTATGGTTTCTAATACCAATCCCTAATGAAAGGAATGGGGGCACCTTGAAGAAATGGCTAATTCTTGGACTGAGACAGAAAATAAACAAGATGATCCTGGAACATCTTCTAGGGCCAGAAAGCAAGTCATTTATAATGTGTACCATGAATATGATATGCTACAAAAAGTGTTTTTTCTCCCCCAAATCCATGAACTATTCTTATAAGAAAAATATCAAACAAATTTCAGATGACAGACGTAGTACAAAACACTTTACCTACTCCTCAAAATAGTCAAAGTCATCCAAAACAAGGAAAGTCTGAGAAATTGTCACAGTAAAAAGGAGGCAAAGGAAACATGACAACTAAATGTAATACAGGATAGTGGAACAAAAAAGGAGGTTAGGTAAAAACTAAGGGAATCTGAATCAACTATGATTTCCATTTATAGTATATCCATTATTCATTATATATAAATTTATTATTATTATTATTATACTATAAAATATTAATAATAGGTAAATCTTGGTGTGTAGCATTTCATTGTTATTTTAAAAGATTGTGATATGGTTTGGCTGTGTACCCACCCAAACCTCATCTTGAACATCTTGAATTGTGATTCCTATAATCCCCACATGTCCTGGGAGGGATCCCGTGGGAAGTAATTGAATCATGGGTGAGGGGTGGTCACTGGTTACTCTCATGTTGTTCTCATGATTGTGAGTTCTCACGGGATCTGATGGTTTTAAAGGGGTTTTTTCCCCCTTTTGTTAGGCACTTCCTCTTGCTGCCACCATGTTAAGAAAGATGTGTTTGCTTCCCTTTCTGCAACGATTATGCTTCTGATACCTCCTCAGCCATGCTGAATTGTGTCCATTAAACCTCTTTCTTTTATAAATTACCAAGTCTTGGGTATGTCTTTATTAGCAGCCTGCAAACAGATTAATACAGATTACTTTGAAACATAAAATAATGAAAATAAAATCATATAAAATAAAATTGAGGCCTGGAGCGGGGGCTCATGCTTATAATCCTAGCACTTTGGGAGGCCGAGGTGGGCGGATCATGATGTCAAGAGATCAAGACCAGCCTGACCAACACAGTGAAACCCCGCCTCTATTAAAAATACAAAAGTTAGCTGGGCATGGTGGCAAGTGCCTGAAGTCTCAGCTACTTGGAAGGCAGAGGCAGGAGAACTGCTTGAACCCCGGCAGCAGAGGTTGGAGTGAGGCAAGATCGCACCACTGCACTCCAGCCTGGCAACAGAGTAGTGAGACTACGTAATAATTAAAAAAAAAAAAAAAAAAGTAAAAAAAAGGATTCCCAGTCCATTCCTGAAGTTAAACCTCCAAATAATGATTTTCAGTTAGTGAAAATAAAATAAAACATGAAGGGGAAGTAATTCAACAAATATTTTCCAAATCAAAGAGATTAAAACTTTACACTGTGTGCAACTGTGTTACAGCCTAACAGATGAAAATAGGAAAATAGGCTCATACCAACACATACAATTATGAATTTAAGAATACAAGGGACAAGAGAAGTTCCTATAATGTTCCACTTAAAAAAAAACACGCACACACAGGTCACATTCAAAAAGATAAGGAATTGGTATGGCTTCCAATTTCTGCCTAACAATATTGGAAACTACATAAACACCACAAAAATTCTCAGTGAAATAAATTTTAGCCTATAGTTGATACACCAAGCAAACCCTTACTCCCGTAAAAATCAAATAAAGCTATTTTTGACATGTAAAATCACAAAAGGATTACCTTTCATGTACTCTTCCTCTGGAAGCTACTGGAAGATGTACTCCTTAAAAAGAAAGGGTATCCAAAATGAAGAGAGACATCAACTGTAGGAACCAAGGGTTTCAACACAAGATCAAAACAAAGAAGATATCCAGGGTAATGGTAAAGGAATAATACAACACAATAATGTGCAACAAAGAAAGAATCCAGCCTATATGAGGTGAGTCTACATGAGCTCAGAGGTGAGTTAGAAGGTCCCAGAAGAGATTGACAGAATACCTGATGCATCTGAACATGTGGAGAAGACGGTGAGTTAATTGGTGGACTTTAGTATTGGATGAAGGGTACACAAAAATCTAACATGAAAGAAATTCTACTAATTGTCCCAGGCAAACAAATTACACAGGAAAGAGAATCATTACATATATACTGCATCATTCAACTGAGACTATCCTATATATGAGCCCCATATTATAAGAACTAATCTTGAATTAACCAACGTATATATCGTATATTATATATTATATTATTATATGCTATGTGGTCGTATGCATAAACATATATAGACATACATATACGTATACACACACACATATATATGTACACATACATATATGTGTGTATGTGTACATATATATGTGTGTATATATGTATATGTATGTATGTGTACATATATATGTGTGTGTATATATATGTATGTGTGTGTGTGTGTGTATATATATAGAGAGAGAGAGAGAAAGAGAGAGAGAGAGAGAGAGAGAGAGAGAGAGAATGGGGAGTTGAGTTTCTGTGTATAGCAGAATCAGGAAAAAAAGAAAGCAAATTTCACATTTCCACAACAGAAAGTCCCTAAATAATGTCAAATATTTAAAAATCAAGAATTATATCAGCATTATAAGAATGTTATTCAGAGATACGGAAATAAATATAAAAACTATACAGTTTAACAGCAGTTTAATATACCTGTATTGAATTTCTCCTTGGTGACACATTTTGTGTTAGTACTTTGATTGCATATCTGATTGAACTTATGCATTTAGGATACATTTTTAACACTTAATATATAAGCAATGTAACAAGATTTATTTAACTAGAGTACTTCAGATTACTTCTGCTCTTTTGGAAAGAAGAAAAACTTGTGTCAGTAACTCATAAGGATATCACAAATAATGGAATGAGTCCTGTTTTCAGGTCTTCTGATGAAATTTGAGTTTGCATTTCTACTATGACAAGTGTGTTTTTCTTTGGCCTCTTTTGAGAACAGTTGGGAGCAAGAACCCAGGTGGATGTGTTACTATGATACTTGTGAGGAAATTGATGTTTTTCTTTTCTATGGGAATGAGAATAAAATCAGTACTTCAGCCTGTATTGCTCTTGAGCTTCCCAAATAAGATAATCCACTTTGCTGAAAGGTTTTGGTGAACTCCATGTCTCTAAATACATTGAATTGAGTAAAATGTCATTTATGATCAATAGCCAAAGTAATGAAAACTAAATGCACACCTGTGATATGTAGGAAACGCTGCACCCTTCCCCTTTTACCACTATAGTAATTTTAAAGAGTCATGTTTATAGCTCCCAACTCTTTCGTGACTGGCAATATGAGCTTCGTCCTCACTGGTTGGACTCTTCTAAAGGCACACTTTTTTGTTTTAATCAAAAGAACTTTGATCAATTATTTATCCAAAGCTAACCACAGATGTTTAGTTCTAACCCTGAGCCAGGCTAGTCACAGTGAAACTAAAGACCACAAATTCACTCAGAAGATCTTTTTTTCCCCCGGCTTCTTTCCTTTTCCAATCAGTAATTCATTCTTATTTCCTCCCAGTCCTAATCTGAAAAGCCTGCGCTTTATCTATCACCAGTAACTGTTGAATTGAGGCACTGCGATATTCACTACCTTTAAAATGATACTAACCTGAAGGCCTTAACATTATGTTTACATAATTATTGAATGTATTATTTGAATTATTTTTAATGCCACTATATCCTACAGAGACTCGCGTCTCTTCAAAAGAAATAATTTCTTACATCATAAAAATATGAGTTAAAAGTTCATTTCTTTAAAAAATAATGTTTCCCAAATAATTTTTCTATTATTTGGCAATAAAGAACTATTCTAGAAAAAGCTTATAACAACTCTCCCTGAAACTCTAGCATCATCCATGTACAATATTTCTTTTTCAAAATAATAAATAGAAAAGATCTGAGCTTGAGTGATGTTTGGTTCAAGTAAAATTAGCTTGCATATGATGAACAAAGAACTAAGCAGATTTTTTTTAAACAACTTACACTTATTTTGAATTATAACTGAAATTCAATTTCAGAAAGGAAATTTCAGTAGATTAAATTACTTCCCAATGACTAAAAAAGGATTATAAACTCTCTTTACTGAATTGGTATGGCTTCCTGTAATTTTGACATACTTATGAGCCATTAAAAATCTAAGCTATAACAAAAATAGGATACTTTTTTATTATTCATTTATTTTGGAAACGCTTATCTAGACTACAGTTTTGCATAATTGGAGAAACACTCTCCAGGCATTTTTCAAAAATGGGTCCCTTACTCACTGAAAAACCAAAAGCCAAATTGATTTCTGGTTTTTTTTGTTTTTGTTTTTGGAAGTCTCATGATATGCTTCTATTTACCCATCCAAATGTAAAGGTTTCGTGAGAAATGGTTCCACTTGTGTTATTAAATTAACATTTTCCCAAACTAAAGCATTATTTGTTATTATTTAAACTTATTGCAGTACCATTTAGCCACCTGGGTCTTCACATGTGCCTAAAATGGTGAAAGGAATATTTTAAATGTTAAAGAATAGATGGTGTCTTTGACCTCAAGGGTTTATTATGGAAGATGATAAAATTACATCTGATCCTGTAGAGATGCTGGGGTTAATTTTTACTCTGTGTATAGTTTACTGATTCTCTTCTGTAAAAATCATGTAAGATTCCATGCAACATCAACTTACATCTATTGATACTGAAAAAATTTCATGACATTAGATACAAATTTGAGAATGCTCCTTTCTCCCACTTAGCTTTCATTTTTCCTTATTCATGTTTGATTTACCAAATATATGCACCATTATCCTTCTCAAGACAAGTCTTACTCTTTATGTGAATAAAACCAGACAGAGCAATTATGTAGCTTGTAGAATATGCAGCTTCTTTTTGTATAAAATTAATTCTTACAGGTCTAAAGTATTGACTTAAAATATTTGTTTTCAGATATAACTTTAATATCTACAAAAATTCATAAAAATTTGCTTGTGCTTATGTTTCTTATATTTTAACTTAAATATTAAATATACACAAAACTACAAAATCAATGAGCTCCAAGTAAAAACTAAAATAGTGAATGGTGTTATACTGCTGAACATCTGTCACCTATTAGGTTTAATAAGAGAGGGCTTAATTTTATGAATCTTATTTTTTAATATACTTTAAGTTCTGGGATACATGTGCAGAATGTACAGGTTTGTTACATAGGTATACATGTGCCATGGTGGTTTGCTGCACCCATCAGCCTATCATTTACATTAGGTATTTCTCCTAATGCTATCCCTTCCCTAGCTCCCCAGCCTCTGACAGGCCCTGGTATGTGATGTTCCCCTCCCTGTGCCCATGTGTTCTCATTGCTCAAATCCCACTTATGAATGAGAATATGCAGTGTTTGGTTTTCTGTCCCTGTTTGCTGAGAATGATGGTTTCCAGCTTCATCCACTTCCCTGCAAAGGACATGATATATGGGAATGCTTGTAATTTTTGCACACTGATTTTGTATCCTAAGACTTTGCTGAAGTTGTTTATCAGCTTAAGGAGATTTTGGGCTGAGGTGATGGGGTTTTCCAAATATACAATCATGTCATCTATAAACAGAGACAATTTGACTTTCTCTCTTCCTAGTCAAATACGCTTTATTTTTTTCTCTTGCCTGATTGCCCTGGCCAGAACTTCCAATACTATGTTGAATAGGGGTGGTGAGAGAGGGCATCTTCGTCTCATGCTCGTTTTCAAAAGGAAAGCTTCCAGCTTTTGTCTATTCAGTATGGTATTTGCTGTGGTCTAAGTCTCTTTGTAGGTCTCTAAGAACTTGCTTTATGTGTCTGGGTGCTCCTGTATTAGATGCATATATATTTAGGATAGTTAGCTCTTGTTACATTGATCCCTTTACCATTATGTAATGGCCTTCTTTGACTTCTTTGATCTTTGTTGGTTTAAAGTCTATTTTATCAGAGACTAGGATTGCAACTCCTGCTTTTTTTTTTTTTTTTTTTTTTTTTTGCTTTCTATTTGCTTGGTAAATATTCCTACATCTCTTTATTTTGAGCCTATGTGTGTCTTTGCATGTGAAATTCGTCTCCTGAATATAGCACACTGATGAGTCTTGACTCTTTATCCAATTTTTCAGTCTGTGTCTTTTAATTGTGGCCTTTCTCACATTTACATTTAAAGTTAGTATTGTTATGCATGAATTTAATCCTGTTATTATGATGCTAGCTGGTTATTTTGCCTGTCAGTTGATGCAGTTTCTTCATAGTGTCAATCGTCTTTACAATTTCATGCATTTTTGCAGTGAATGCTGCCTGTTTTTCCTTCCCATATTAAGTGCTTCCTTCAGGAGCTCTTGTAAGGCAGGCCTAGTGGTGACTAAATGCCTCAGTATTTGCTTGTCTGTAAAGAATTTTATTTCTCCTTCGCTTATGAAGATTAGTTTGGCTGGATATGAAATTCTGGCTTGAAAATTATTTTCTATAAGAAGTTGAATATCATCATTCTTTTCTGGCTTGTAGGGTTTCTGCAGAGATATCCACTTTAATCTGATGGGCTTCCCTTTGTGAGTAACCTGATCTTTCTCTCTGGCTGCCCTTAACATTTTTTCCTCCATTTCAACCTTGGTGAATCTGATGATTATGGGTCTTTAGGTTGCTCTTCTCGAGGAATACCTTTGTGGTGTTCTCTGTATTTCCTGAATTTGAATGTTGGCCTGTCTTGCTAAGGTGAAGAAGTTTTCCTAGACAATATCCTGAAGAGTGTTTTCCAACTGGGTTCCATTCTCCCTGTCACATGCATATAAATATATACATATATATATATATATATCAATTAAACATAGGTTTGATCTTTTCACATAGTTCCATATTTCTTGGAGGCTTTGTTCATTCTTTTTCATTCTTTTTTCTCTAATCTTGTCTTCATGTTTTATTTCATTAACTTGACCTTCAATCGCTGATATCTTTTCTTCTGTTTGATTGATTCACTATTGATACTTGTGTATACTGCACGAAGTTCTCGTGCTGTTTTTCAGCTCCGTCAGGGCATTTATGCTCTTCTCTAAACTTGTTATTCTGGTTACAATTCTTCTAGCCTTTTTTCAAGGTTCTTAGCTTCCTTGCATTGGGTTACAACACGCTCCTTTAGCTTGGAGGGTTTTGTCCTTACCCACCTTCTGAAGCCTACTTCTGGTAAATTCATCAAACATTCTCTATCCAGTTTTGTTCCCTTGCTGGCAAGGAGTTGTGATCCTTTGGAGGAGAAGAGGCATTTTGGTTTTTGAAATTTTTTGCCTTTTTGTGTTTGTTTTTCCTCATCTTTGTGGATTTATCTACCTTTCATCTTTGGTGTTGGTGACCTTCGGATGGGGTTTCTGGGATTTCTGTGTGGGCATCCTTTTTGGTGATGCTCATGCTATTCCTTTCTGTCTGTTAGTTTTCCTTCTAACAGTCAGGCAAATGCAGATCTGCTGGAGTTTTCTAGAGGTTCACTCCAGACACTGTTTGCCTGAGTATCACCAGCAGTGGCAGCAGAACAGCAAAGATTGCTGCCTGTTCCTTCTCTGGAAACTTCCTCTTAGAGGAGCACCCTCCAGGTGTGAGCCAGAGCTCTCCTATATGAGGTATGTTTTGACTCCCAGTGGGAAGTGCCTTCCAGTCAGGAGGCACAGGGGTCAGGGACCCACTTGAGGAGGCAGTCTGTCAGTCTGTACCTTAGCAGAGCTCAAGTACTGTGCTGGGAGATCTGCAGCTCTCTTCAGAGTTGGCAGGCAGGAAATGTTTAAGTCTGCTGAAGCTGCTCCCACAGCTGCCCCTTCCCCCAGGTGCTCTGTCACAGGGAGATAAGAGTTTTATCTATAAGCCCCTGACTGAGGCTGCTGTCTTTCTTTCAGAGATGCCCTGCCCAGAGAGGAGGAATCTAGAGATTCAGATTGGTTGCGGTGGATTTGTGGTTCTCGGGTGGGCTCTGTCCAATTCAAGCTTCTATGAGGCTTTGTTTACACAGTGAGGGAAAAACCACCTTCTCAAGCCTCAGTAATGGCAGATACCCCTCTTCCCAACAAGCTCAAGCATCTGAGGTTGACTTCAGACTGCTGTGCTGGCAGCAAGAATTTTAAGCCAGGGGATCTTAGTTTGCTGGGCTCCGTGGGGGTGGGATCTGCTGAGCTAGACCACTTGGCTCCCTGGTTTCAGCCCCCTTTCCAGAATAGTGAATGGTTCTGTCTTCCTGGTGTTCCAGGTGCCACTGGGTTATGAAAAAAAAAAAAAAAAAAAAAAAAAAAAAAAACTGCAGCTAGCTCAGTGTCTGCCCAAACCCTCCCAGTTTTATGCTTGAAACCCAGGGCCCTGGTGGTAAAGACACTGAGGGAATCTACTGGTCTGCAGGTTGCAAAGACTATGAGAAAAGTGTAGCATCTGGGCCAGAATGCACTGCCCTTCATGGCACAGTCCCCCATGACTTTCCTTGGTTAGGGGTGGGAGTTCCCTGACCCCTTGCACTTCCCAAGTGAGGTGGTGCCTCACCCTGCTTTGGCTCACCCTCCATGGGCTGCACCCACTATGTAACCAGTCCCAGTGAGATAAGCCAGGTACCTCAGTTGGAAATGTAGAAATCAATTGTCTTCTGCGTTGATCTCTCTGGGAGCTACAGACTGGAACTATTCCTATTTGGCCATCTTGCCAGACTTTGCATCTGATTTTTATTGCCATCTTGGTTCTTTTGAGTTTCAGTCCAATGGATAGAAGTCATTACAATCATTGTTAATGTTTTAACAATGAACCATTTTAACTGTTAATTAGCTACTTTATTATGTAATAAATTTAATACTGTATCAACATATGATTATAAAATTGTTTTCTAAGTTTTATTGACCAATTAATGCTTTATTGTATGTTTGTTACTGTACTCATGATTAAGGAATATCAGGAGAGTATCTGTTTAAGCCCACTCAAAATGTGGACACAGTGTTTACTATGGAGCATGTTGTTTTGGGTTTGGCATTATGCGTGTGTCGTATGATGGCTAAACCCTCCCATCACTCTCTCTGCTCAATCCACAGTTTATGAAGCACCAGAACTTCCTGTGGCTTCTTGTGGCACAAGCAAGATGGAGCATTCATGGTAACGGAGACAATGAAATCCTATATCACTATTCAGTTAACAAGTCATCTTTCAAATATTTTGGAATATATGTATAATTCTTTAAGAATATTATTTTTAAAAAAGCAAAAAATATTAAAACCCCATAGAAATCAGGATCTTTAAAAAGATGCCTTGGAGTCACCTTAGGGGATACCTTAGGGATCTATATTCCTGGAACCCCTGATTGTTTCCTCAGCCAATCCTTTTGAAGGAAAGTGAGCAGGTGGAGGAAGCAGAAAGGATGTTGATGTTAAGCATGGGCAAGAAACTGTTTCAGAAAAGGCAGAAGTGTTGTAAATGGGCCTAAAAGAGTTAAAATGAATTTGAAGTCAGAACACTGGAAGCAGCTAAGCACTTTCTCAGTTGGGTTAATGCTGGATTGTCCCAAATATGTCTGCATCTAACTCTTATTTTATGTTTTTAATGCTTAAAAATAAGAGCATTTAATCATAATGTTTTAATGAAGTATAAATATAAATAAATTTATAATTAGGGACTAAGTTAATGCTAGAAATATGCCTTTTATGTGTCCAGAAAAGGGTGATGGGCATAAATAAATATCCATGTTTCCTTTTAAAATTTTGTTTATATAACTGAGAAATGAGAAAAAAGTGAAAATTAAAATTAAGGTAAATGCAACTTAGTAGCTCTATATGGAAGTCTAGGGCCTGACAAATATGTGTCATATTCATTTATTTATCAGCTCTGTATTGTTCCTTCATCTTCTTTAAATAGTCATCTGAAATCAGTTGATGCTCAAAGAAATTTAACCTTAGTTAATCTTTTCTAAATAAGAACCAATGTGTGACATTTGCACAAGGCCAAAAAGGAAGAGAATTAGCCTGGATTGTGATAAAGAAAACACACACACATGTATGTTTTTATGTATGTCTATGTATGCCTACACACACACACACACACACACACACACGAACACAAGATATGTTGCTATCCACATATCAACTAGAAAGATGTAGAATTGCAATAATATAGAGACACAAGAGTCCTAGGAAGGCTGTCAAGTGAAAACAAGATTGACTGGTCTATGATGAAGCAAACTTAATAGGAAAGGAAAGAAGAAATGGCTGTATCTCTAACCTCCACCAGTACTGTTTTTCTTTTGTTAACACCAAACACTTCCCTGGTTATATATAAAAATATATATATATATATATATATATATATATATATATATATATCTTTATACAAAAACATTAGGATGTAATGTGATTAGATATGTTGAATAGATTTATATATATATATAGCTATATTAAGATGCAACCTATATCTCTCAATATAAGCCCTTAATTAAGATCATTTTAATTTGTAATCTAAGAGTATTGCTGTTCTGAAGCTGTCAGATTCAGCAAAAGCAATATTCTTCCTCTTTTTTTTTTTTTTTTGAGTATTCTTCTTTCTATACTTTTTTTTCTCTCGAGTTTGCACCTTCATTTGTTTTCCTCCCATGTTAGGCTGTCGATCCTAATAGAGCTTCTTATAAACCTTCACTTTTAAACCATGATTCTATTTGAAAATTTTTGTCTCTTTGCAGTTAAATTTAAATAAAATACAGCTGTGTCTTCTAAAACTCAAAGCATATCTATTTCTGATGAAATTTAATATAACCGTATCTACCACATACTCTCAACACTTCAATGTTTGGCATGAGATGCATGTGTTTGTAGTCTATGTGTGTGTATATATATATATATATATATATACAATCTTTCATTGCTAGCCTTTCAAAAGACTTTGGAGACCAAGAATTGAGAAGAAGGGTAACTGTAAAAAAAAATTCTGTAAGACTATTTTTAGAAAACAAAACAAAAAAGAATAGATTTATTTTTCTAGAAAGCAGACAAGTTTGGAAATTGAAAGAGTTGAATTCATTAATGAAGAATGGGCTATAGCAAAGAATGTGTTTATTAGAAGTAGATTATAAGATTATTCCCCAAAATCACTGGAGATAGAAGACAATCTCCCAAACAAGTCTCAAAATATATTTTCATCAGGAATAAGCAAGTATTTTAAGATTCTATAGGTTTTAAAAAACAGAGTAGACAATCACAGGTATACATTAAATTTCAGCCACCATAGTTTATGATATAAACTAAAAATTAAAGATTGGCTGTGTTTTCTTTAAAGGAAAGTCAGCCATGTTATCCTAGAGAACCCAAATGATTGATAGTGTTATATAATATATACACTGTCCGAGAGGATCTTAATTGAATCCTTACTAGCTTTTGAAATAGGGAGCTCAAACCGTACTGTTCAATAATAAAAGGCAGGATTTAGCAAAGGAGCCTAATTTTCATTAATTAAATACTGATCCATCAAGTATCTAAATGTGGTAATGCTTAGGGGGTCTGGTTTTAAGAGGGAATCCATCATATGCAACATCAGCAGTCTCACTAACTGTACCAAATCCTGTAAATAATATATATGTAGCATTGCTCAAAACTGAGATAAATACTCTTAATGTTTCAGATCATGGGAGAAATCTGTGAGAGATTAGAAACAAAATAAATAGGCATGCCTCATTGTGGTCTACACACTTGAGCACAATCTAGGCTAGTGTACCATATTGCCGCAGAAGGTTATTGTTGTTTCAGCATGATCAGCAATGATAAATTTATGAGCAAAAGAAAATCCTCAGAAATAAGCAGAGTGATCAACTAGAATAACAGCATAGGAGAAACCAAAGAGGGAGACCCCTGTGTACCGTTCCCTAAGCCCAGCCCTAAGCATTAGGGAATGGGGTATCTGACACTAAGCAGGAATATTTATTGTGGGAGTTTGGGGAAGACAGACACACAATGGTCTAGTTGTAAATCCCTTTCACAACTGTCCCCCTAAAACAGTGTAAACCACAACCTACAAGTGGTTCCCAGTCCTCCTGTAGCCTTACTGTGCAAGTAGAGGCAAAAATACTCAAATGAAAACTTAAATACAAAATCATTCAACATTTGAAAAGTACGAACACTATAAACTCTCACTTAAAAATAAATGTGAATAATAAATGATGTGAATACTTTGAAGTCACCAAAAATATAGGCATATTTAATCTGGACTTATATCCAGCTAACTGATGAGTACAAGAGACATATCTAAAACCAAATAAGATAGAAATTATCTGCACAACAAACCCCTATACACAAGTTAACCTATGTAACAAACCTGCGCTTATACCCCTGAATTTAAAGTTATAAAAAAGAAACATTGAAAATAATGGGATGGAGAATTCAGATAATGTATGGCAGAAAAACACATGATTTATCCATAATATCTCCCTAATCCCTCAAAAAACAAAATAGACAAAAACAAAGAGAACAGAATAGTGGATAAAGAGATTAACAAATTCTTACCAAATAGAAAGCAGAAAGATTTTAGAAGAAGTAAGAGTAGTGAACACCAAGTATCTCAAGGTTATAATTTTTTTTTTTTTTTGAGACAAGAGTTTCGGTCTTGTTATCCAGGCTGGAGTGCAATGGCGCGATCTCGGCTCACCGCAACCTCCACCTCCTGGGTTCAGGCAATTCTTCTGCCTCAGCCTCCCGAGTAGCTGGGGCTACAGGCACGCACCACCATGCCCAGCTAATTTTTTGTATTTTTAGTAGAGATGGGGTTTCGCCATGTTGACCAGGATGATCTCGATCTCTTGACCTTGAGATCCACCCTCCTCAGCCTCCCAAAATGCTGGAATTACAGGCGTGATCCACTGTGCTTGGCAGGTTATAATCTTAATAATAAGCAAGTCAACTGATACCGCATAACCTCCAGGAGGATCGGGAATCGAAGGCGTCATAAATTGTGTAAAACAGGGCTGAAATAAGGAGACTGATATAAATTTGAATAAGGAGAATATAAGAAGTTTGTGAACCAGGAAAAATGTTTAGAATTGATTAAAAACATCAACCCGCATTTTGAAAAAGGGCAATGAAGTCCAAATGAGGTAAATGCAGCTATTGCTTTGGGAGAGATTTTACAGCTTCCTTCACTACCTTAAGTAACACCACTGGCTCAGTGGGGCCTTTGATTCACAGAGATTCCCCTAAATGCATAGGCTTGGTGCACAGGTGATTTGGCTAAACTAAAATCCAATGGTGTCCAGTAAATTTTAATGCCCCGTGAAAAATTAGGGTTCAGGGGAACAAAGCAACAAAATAATAAATCTCTGGTTACTGCTACTACTGTGAATAAAAGTTCTTTATCTCTGCGTCAGAAATCCGTCTTCCACCAACATTCATAAAACTATGGCAAGCTAACATGTTAGCTTGCAAGAGCAGTGAATTGTCAGATCCTTCACAGCTTTTGAAAATTATTTAATACAAAGAGACACTTTATAAACAAATAATCCTAACAGGAAGGAACCACAATTCTAAACCAGTATGCCAACAAAAATATAGCTTCAAAATGAAAACGGAAAACATCAAAATTGAGAGGAAAAATTAACAAATGCAGCAATTACAGTCATAGACTTTAACATACCTATCTCAAAAGATGATAGAGAAAAAAATTACCAATACAGCTATACAAGATTTAAACAACACAGTTAACAAACCAGACTTAATTTCCCTCACTAGAACACCATGTCTAATAGTACTAAAATTCACATTTTCCTAAGCATAGAAGAAATGTTTATCAAAAGATGCCATAAACTGGAGCAAAAAATAAAGCATAAACAAAAATTCTTAACTCAAAATATTTAAATTATGTCTATCATCTTGAAAGTAAGCTAGTAGTCAATAACAAAAGATGAGAAAAACTCCACATCAGGAAACTAAAAATATGTTTTTAAATAAACCATGGGACACAAAAGAAGTCAAAATGGAAATTAAAAATATTTAAAACTGAATAATGACCAAGAAAACATACC
This sequence comes from Sapajus apella, assembly GCF_009761245.1. Taxonomy (NCBI): domain Eukaryota; kingdom Metazoa; phylum Chordata; class Mammalia; order Primates; family Cebidae; genus Sapajus; species Sapajus apella. Next base: position 11,268,028 of record NW_022436975.1, read on the forward strand.
AAAATGCATGGAATACAGCTAAAGTAATATTTTCAAGACACTGTGGTCTTAAATACATAGATATATCTATACACATAGATATATATATGCACACTTTTTTTAAGCTATAAAGCAATACTTCTAACTTCAATGTTAAAATGCTAGGAAAAAAATCAAATCTAAGAAAATTAAAAGAAACAATAACAAAGGTAATAACATAAATTAACTATATATACAAATAAACAGCAAAGATAAAGACAAAATATTTTTTGTTAAAAAGATTAATAAAATTAGTAAAATTTTAACAAGACTAATCCATTAAAGAGAGAAAAAAACACAAATTATCAATGCTACAAATGAAAAACCAACATTACATATAGATTCTTCAGAAAAATACAATTGATAACTTCTATAAAATGGATAAAATTACCTACCAAAATAATAATTTACCATAATGGTAGATGAAATAAAATATCTGAAATAATATTAAAAAATAAAAAAATCTGAATAATACATTCTATCCATATTTAAGAAATGGAATTTCTTATTAGAATCTTTATCAATAATCAAAAAGAAATTTAGGCCTGACTTTGCCAGTTAATTTTTATAAAATAGGTAAGATAGATAACTTTTATAAAGTAGATAAAATTATCACCAAATAATCATTACCATGATGGTAGATTAAATAAAAATCTGAATAATACATCCTATACATATTGAAGAAATTGAATTTCTTACTAAAATCCTTGTCAACAATTAAAAAGAAATTCAGGCCTAGCTTTGCCAGTTGATTTATTTCAAGAACTTAAGGAAAAAAACAAGACAAATCTTAAACTCTGCTAGTGAATAGTAAAATAGGAACACTTTATGACTGTCTTTATGAGAATAACAAAACTTGTTTCCAAGACCTAACCATAACAGTACAAAAGCAGCAAAGTACAGACATTTCTTAACTAACATAGATATGAAAACTTTTAGCGAGGAAAGAACTTATAAGAAAAAATCTAGTGACATATAGAAAATCCAATATATTGCAGCTAGTTAATGTTTATTCTGGGAATGCAAGTATGATTCAATATTCAAAAATAATGCAACTTACTATATTAAAGCAAGAGAGAAATTGCATGTGATCATATCAAGTGCATAAAAAGCACCATGTAAAATTTAACATCCACTCATGATAAAATGTCTTCACAAGGCAGGAATGAAAGAGAGCATTCTTAATATAATAAGTATCTTTTAAAACCTACAGGAAGTGTCACACTCAGTAGTGAAATATTGAAATCCTTCCCTCAAACTAGGAATAAGACAAATATGCTTACTCCCTCAACTTCTCTTTAACATTGTGTTGAAGACCCTAACCAGTGAAATAAGTGACAAGTAAAAGGCACAAAGTGTTTAAAGGAAGAAATAAAATGTCATTATTCACAGAAGTCATGTTTTGTTTACCTAGAAAATCCAAAAGAATTTACAATCAAACTATTAAAATTAATAAGTTTAATTAGCAAGGTCACTGGACACAAAATCAATTTTCAAATATTGATTGTATTTCTTGATCAGCAAGAAACAACAAAAAAATAAAACTTACCATGTGCAGTGCTGCTTAGAAACATAAAATACTTTGGAAAAATCTCACAAAAAGTGTGCAAACTTTAATATTGAAAACTATAGAACATTATTCATAGAAAAGTAAAGGATCTAAATAAGTGAATGGATATGTCATCTTTACGGATTGTAATACTAATATTACTAAAATGTCAATTCTCCCTACAGATTCAAGGAAGCGCCAGTCAATATTTTTGCAGTACTTTTGATGAATAGTTGGCTTTAAAATTTATAAGGAAATTCAAAAAACAACAAAGACTAAAGCATTTTTAAGAGTAAAGGTGGTGGACTGACTTTACCCAATACTAAGATCTACTCTGCAGTTATACTAATTAAGACAACGTGGTATTAGCCCAAAAGTAGACGAAGGGACTCCTGGAACAGAAGACAGTCTAGAAACAGACTGCCATATATTCAGTCACTTTTTTAAAAATGGTAAACATGATGCAGCAGTGTAATTGAAGAAAGTACGGTCTTTTTCATAAATGTTGCAGATGAATTGGTTATTCATATTAGAAAAAAGTTAATTTTGATTTCTACCTCACCACATACAAAATATCATTTCCAATAATTTGTTAGATTATTCTGAACATAATAAATAACACCTTAAAAATCTATAGCAAGTATCACAATCAATGTTGAAATATTCCAAATGGACTGAGACATAATAAACCTAAAACGCAAAATAATGTTTTACAAGAAAATATAGTAGAAAATATGATCTTGAAATAGGTAAAAAAAAATTTTTAACAGAACTCAAAAAGCAATACTGATGAAAGAAAAAGATGTTCAGTTGAACTATATTAAAATTAAGAAATTTTCATCAAAAGACATTCTTAAGAGTTAAAAAAAAAAAAAAAAAAAAAAAAGCAACCACAGAACATAGACACAACACATATACCCAAAGAAGAACTCAGGAAAAGTAAATATAAAGAAATTCTTAATTTCTAAAGAAAGATTGACTATTTATATTTATGGGTTTTTTTGTTTTGTTTTGTTTTGTTTTTTTAATAATCTCCCTCTGTCACCCAGGCTGTAGTGCAGCTGTGTAATCTCGGCCCATGGCACCCTCTGCTTCCCAGGCTCAAACAATTCTCTCATACCTCTGCCTCCCGAGTAACCTAGATTACAGGCAGAGGCCCCCATGCCCGACTAATATTTTTTGTATTTTAGTAAACACAGGGTTTTGCCATGTTGTCCACGCTGGTCTCAAACTCCTGGCTTCAAGTGATCCACCCACCTCGGCCTCCCAAAGTGCTGGGATAACAGGGATAAATTAATTTTTTATGAACATGTCAATAAAATATAAAAAGAGGCTTAACTTTATTAGACATCAAGTAAATGCAAATTAAAACTTCAGTGAAATACTTGCTGCACAAACACCAGATGGAAAATGCCAATTGTCATCCAGGCTGTGAAGTAAATGGAGTCTTCCTCCATTGCTGGAAAAGTGGGCAGTCTTTACTAAATCTGAACATGTGCATTTTCTATGACTCAGCAATTTCAGTCCTGGCTACATAGACCAGATCAATGTACATAAATGTTCACCAAAACTCATTGAGTGGAATAATCAACATAGCACAATTCACAATATACTAAAAATATGCTACCCAAATAACCATCAATGGTACAGTTGATAAATAGAAAGGTCATATGTTAATAAAGTGACATAATACAGTGAGGATATGGATTGAAATATCCACAAGTATATGAAACACTATGGATGAAACTCATACGTCCTGAGTAAAAATGCCAGATGTATAAAAGTATATTCAGTATGCTTTCATCTATATAAATTACAATAAGAGACAAAACTAATCCATGCTTCAAAGATTCAGGACAGTGATTTTTCAACAGGGATGGGATATCGTTTAGAAGAAAGCACAGAGTAGATTCTGAAGTGCTTGTAATAGTATCTTAATCTGGGTGCTGGTTAAATGGGCAATTTTTGTTTGTGAATATTCATCAAGTCATATGCTTATGGCATGAGCATTTTTCTTTATGTCAATTTTATTTCAATAAATGTTTTCCTTCACAGTCTTTCAGTTTACCAGTAATATAAACAAAAATAATAAGACTATTAAGTTCTTGGAAAAAAATGGCTATCAGGAAATATACTAGCTCTTTTTAGAAAAAAAAAAAAAAAAAAAAAAAAAAAACTCCAAAAATTTACTCAGTAACTTAAAAGAAAACCAGAATAAATGGAGAGCTAAAACATGTTAATGTTTGAGAATATTGAGTGCTGTAAAAATGTCTATTTTCTTTGTCTGTAACTTCAATCTATTCCAACCTAATGCACAAAAAATGGCTCTCATTTTTGATTAAAATCAACAAGTTGGATTTTAATTTTTATGAAATTAGACTAGCCAAGACAATTTTAACAAAGAAGAACAAAACAGATTCTACTCTCTAAAGTAACAGAACAAAAATTTACTGAACTTTGCAGGACACTAAATTCTCATGCATACATAAGAACTTAGTGTGCATTTTGAATCAGGCAAGAAAGGATCCACATTCCATTAAATGTTGTAAAAAAATTTTTAATGAAGGTACATCATTTCTCATATTATCCACAATATAAATTCTAAGTGAATTAATGTCTCAAATATGAGAATGTAACAAAATTATAAAATTTTAAAGAAAAATATGGATAGATGTTTACAATCATATACTAAAAATTTTTAAAAACCACAGGGAATAAAAAATAAATTAAAAACATTATGGTAAACTGGGTAATAGTATGTATTGCTTACATAATACACAAATAATTGTTATTCAGAATGCATAGGAAACATCTACAAATCAGTAAGAGAAAAGCATTTATTGACTGAGCAAAGCACATGCACAGGCAATTCATAGAAAGTAAAAAGCACAAGACCAGTACAACCATGAAAAGTTTACAAACTTCAATAATGAACAGTGAACTTTAAAATAAAAATCTGATACAATTCTTTCATCTTTTAGATTAGCGAAAATGACAAGTTGGTTATATCAAGCATGGTGAGGTTGTCAGCAAACAGTCTCTGCTGTTACAGCTATAAAAGCACATTGTAAATTGCTTTGAATGGTAGAAGGGCGAATGAGGGTTGAAAAATTACCTGTCAGGTACACTGTTTACTATTCATGGAATGGGTACACTAAAAACTCAGACTTCACCAGTGCTCCATATATGCATGTAAGAAACCTGTACTTATACCTCCTAAATATATTAAAATGAATAAATAATAAAATAAATCAAAATTGCTTTAAGTATAAATTGGCAGACATTAAAAAATATATGGTGTTATCCGATAATGGCATTTCTCAGTATAAGGTTTGCCCTAAAGAATTACTTTCATATGTACTCATATAAGAATGTTTATTTTGGCATCGCTTATACTAAAAGCAGAGAGAGAGAGAACGAGAGAGAGAGAGAAAAAAAAAAAAAACCCTTAGTGACCATTAATTGAGTAGTAGATAAATGAATTTTCATAATATAACTAAATATAACATAGACTGCACATTATATAAAATGACCAGTAGTTGTTAAGGTAGATGTATGGATACTAACTTTCTTTGAATAGCTCTCCACTGTAGGGGTAGATCTGTATGTACTAACATGATTAGGTCTCCAAGATAAAGTGTAAAAAGCATTGAAGAAAATGTTCCACCATTTAAGGTCAAAATGCATATAAAAATAAGAATTAAAATGCACAGTAAAATATTTCTCTTTGTATGCAAATATTTTATGTAAATTAACAGAAAAAAATGGATGGGTAAATGATTACCAAAAAATTGAGACAGTAATTATCTTCAGGGAGTATGGAGGGAATCAGCATCTGGAAGGAGTCATCAAAGGAGTGAATAGTGTACAACTATTACTGTTTCTCCCTTGCATCTATTGCCCTTTTTAAAGGTACATAAATTTGCTTTTGGAGAAACTTCTCCATCTGTCAACCAATATGTTTGTGTGAAACTGAACACCCCTGATCCAAGATTGAAACATGTAAACAAGACCAAAAGCAATCAGTGTTTTCTAGTTTCATGGAAACAGTGATTGGCTCAAGGCCATAAATCAAAACAAATGAAACATAATTCCAGAAACTTAAAAAGCTATTGTAAAATATCAAAGTGAAAGAAGGAAAGCTAAAGCCATTGCAGTGACCTTGCAGCCTTAAGAAAAGAGTCTGAGGTGGGGAGGAAAAGAAACAAAAAAAACTTCGTGGAAGTTCCAAAGTGTACACAAGGAGGATATTAAGGTTCCACCACCACGGCCACCACTGGGTATAGATCCATAAATCTAAGATTTTTTTCAATTGAAGTCCCTTAGGCTTACTGATTTTGTTATAATGTTCACTAGAAAAATATATTCATGTACTTAATGACAAAGGGAAACTCATGATTAGACTAAAGGATTTCTTTCTTAAATAATTTTTAAATTGACAAGCATTGGTGAGGTTATACATATTCTTTATTATATAAAGAATAATATATATTTATGGTGTACAACATGATGTTTTGAAATACATATACATTGTGGAATGGCTCAATAGAGCAAATTAACTTACGCATCACCTCATATTCTTATTTTATTTATTTATTTTTTTTTTGGTGAGAACACTGAAAATCTACTCTTAGCGACTTTAAAGCATATAATCCAGCGCTATAACTATACTTGTCATGCTGTATACTCGGCATGCTGTAGGATTTCTTTTATTTTTTATTCCTTTGAGATGGAGTCTCCCTCTGTAGCCCAGGCTGGAGGGCAATGACAGGATCTTGGCTCACTGCAATCTCCACCTCCCAGGTTCAAGCAATTCTCTTGCCTCAGCCTCCCAAGTAACTGGGATTACAGGCACATACCACCACGCCCAGCTTATTTTTTTGTGTTTTAGCAGAGATGGGTTTCACCATGTTGCTCAGGCTGGTCTCGAACTCCTGAGCTCAAGCAATCCACCTGCCTTGGCCTCCCAAAGTGCTAGATTTACAGGCGTGAGCCACTGCACCCAGCCATGCTGTAGGCTTTCTAAGGTCCATTCATTCTTCTGAATGTAAGGTTCTTATTACAGTTGAGGTTTTATTACATTAATAGAGAGTGAATTAAAAGAAAATATTTTTAAAAATGCAACACATTATCCTGGAAGATACACTACAAGGATGTAATCACTTCTAATCCTTGTTGTCTGTGTATAAATAATAAACACATATAATTAGGAAGTAAAAATTGTAGGTGGAGACAAACAAAATCTTTAGTCTGATTAAACAGCAGAAATGTTGCCGTCAATTTCCAAACTCCTTCTCCCCTAATTATTGCTAACAGAAAATGTCAGTCCTTCATTTAAAATGTCACTCTCTAAATGATGTGAGCAGTGTGAAATTTATAGGTAAAAGATAAACGCACTTCTTGTAACTGCTGTACTTGTCTGAAAAGAGAACTGCATCTTTGAATAGAGCCTTTAAAATAAACCCTCTTTTGTCATCTTCCTTTTTCCCTTTGTACTTCACTTTCTGGTCTCTTCTACAACTCTTGGAGGAGTTCAAAACAGCAATCCATTCACTTCCTCTCTGTGTGCCTCTGCTCTCCTTCCAGTCAGCTATGTTCCTTCCCTAGAATAGGATGGTGCCTTGCCACGATAGACCGCATTCATCACTGCAGCTCAGCCACGAGGGGCTGGCTCCACAGTTAACTCACATGTGCTAATGGCCAGTAGGCAATTGCTGGTGGTGATGACTTCAGTTTCCAGATACCAATTTGACTTAACGAGTTACTTAAAAATATGTAGTCTATATCCTCTTTGTGTATTATTTCCATGGCTACTCAGTCCCTCAATTATTTTCTAAAATGATGCTACAGCTTACAATGCCAGATTTGTATAATCTAAACAAACAGGTGGTCTGTCTGGCGCATGCTGGCAAGCCAGATTGTTAATTGTAAATTAAGCTCAAAGAAATTCCTGGTTTGGAGCATAGCATCAATTCACTTAGCAAAGGAGTAAATTTGTAATCTAAAGCCTTCTTGAAAAACTGTGTCATTAGTAACTTGAATTGTATGTTTAAAAAGACAAAACAGGCCAGGCACCATGGCTCACGTCTATAATCCCACCACTTTGCGAGTCCGAGGTGAGAGGACTGCTTTAGGGCAAGAATTATCAGCCTGGGTAACATATCAAGATACCATCCCTACAAAAAGAAATTGTTTTTTTAAATTAGCCAGGTGTGGTGGTGTGCACCTTTAATTCCAGCTTCTTAAATTGCTAAGGCAAGAGGATTGCTTGAGCCCAGAACTTCAAGGCTGGCAGGGAGCTATAATCATGCTACTGCACTGTAGCATGAGGGATAGAGCAAGACTGTCTTTAAAACAGAAAAAAGGCAAAGCAAGTTCAAATGATATGTGCTAGTGCATAAATTTTTTTCTTCGGCTTCAGAGACATAATGCAGACCTGACACATATAGCACCCCTCCATCAGTCAAGGCAAGGCTCCCCTGTGGTTTCATTCCATTTTATTATTTTTCTAAACCTGTTTTCTATTATATCTATTTTTATTATCCAACTCTAATTGCTTTAATGTATTACTTTAAAATACATGCCTCCTTCAAATAGTAACTTCTATTTTATATGTATTTTCTCACTTTAAATTGATATGCTGTCTTGATCTTGTACTGACATTTACTTTTCATTCCGCATAGATCTAGCCATATTGTTATATGCTTACTATCTTTGTTGCAGCAGAGAATTCCACTGATACTATCGCGACATTTTGCTTATTCATTCCCTTAGTAATAAATCTAATGAAGCCTTCTTTGCTATTGTGAATCATGTGCAACAAACATTCTCATATATATATATACGTATATATATATATATATATATATATTTGTAACACTGTATGAGTTATTTAATTCTACAAATATGTACTAAGCACCAAATAAGCATTGTGAGCTGTTCTAGGTATATAAGATACATCAGTGCACAAAGACACAAAAAGCCCTGGCCTCAAATAAGTTTATATTCCAGAGGATTTTCTCTAAAGAATATATCTGTAAATGGGACTCCTGGATTTCACGACAGAAACATTCCTAATTTCACTAGACATTGTCAGAATCTTCTCTTCTGAAATAGGTGCATCAAGTTAAACAGCCATCAGTAATATGTGAGGACCTTTGTTCTCCTGCCCCATACTTTGTTGATTCAGGAAACTATGCAACTCTCTAATCTCTGGCAACCCAATAGAAATAAAATGACATAATTTTTCAAATCACTAGAAGGTTTAGTGTTTTGACACATCTTTAAGTCATGTGGTTCTACATTGTGTAAATGGTCTATTCATTGTTTCCAATTTTTCTGCTTTTCTTTTTATTTAAAAAAAAATTTCAGCAGAAAAATATTGGAAAAATTAAAAGCTAGAAAAGTACAAAAGAATAAACACAAAATAAGAAGGTAGGGCATAAATAAAGGTAAATAATTGCCATTTATTTCTTAATAAAATAAAAAAGCATAGTAAAGCTCTAAATATACAATATTTTTTAAAAATTGGTTTATTGGAGAAAAAGCACATAAAATAGACAAAAAATTGACAACAAAAAGATGGAATATGCATATACAGTACAAAAGCACATAAACAATTAATATAAATGTTCCTATTAAGTAAAAAATTTAAATGATAATTTCAAACAAAAACAAATCAGTCCCACATGGCTTAAGAGGCACGTTCTAGGAAATTTTTAGTGATGAGATATACAAGTTACATAAAATATTTAAAAACAGGAAAGTTGGACATATTATGTAATGAAGCTTAAAATTATTTATTTCAAAAGAAAACAAGGACATACAGGCTACAGAAAAGCTAGTTAATTCCACTGTTTGTCATAAAGGATTAACTGTTATGGAAACTGCATTTCCTATAAAACTATAAAACCAGCTGTTTTTGAAAAGAAAGACTGATCCTCAAGGAAAGGGAAAAGTAATGAAGCAAGCTTATTTCCAGACTTGCTTCTCAAACCAGTTTCCAGTCTGTAGCATAAAGAACAGGAACCCAAACACAGCCTACCAATCTCAGTCTTTGCCTGAATAGACACTAGATTTCAGGCAAGACAAGGAGCCATGGGACAGGGTAATTGAAATGAGGAGTATGAACAGAGAAATTGTTCTGCAGATCTGCAGCGAGTCTCTATAAGACTTTGGCTAAGTAATGCTCTGTGTATACAAAAAGTACATGATAGCACCACCAGAGAGCAATTTCCTAGGCCTTATGCAAGAATATTAATTAATAGTTTGTGCTGCCACCAGTCAGAGTTAAGAAACCTTGTATGTATGGAGCATTAGAGAGAGTTCTTAGAGGGGTCTCATCTCAATAGTAGGACTAATTAATCTAGAAAAAAAGGCTGACAGGCATTACCATTACATAAAAGAAAACCTTGAATGAATCAACTGATCTCAGGTGACACAACTGCTTGCCAGAACGAAGCCCCACTGGATTCTTTAAAGGAATACAAAAATGTCCAACATGAACAACATAATCTAGAACACAATAAAACATTACTATGTTCACAAGGAAGCAGGATAATATAATCCATAACTGGAATCAAAATAAATCAATAAAAACAAACTGAAATAAAAGAAATGATAAAAGTAACAGAAAACAATGTTGACACCATTATTAGGCAAAAAAAAAAATTTAAATAGAAATATTGTAGGATCAGATATAACAAATAAAAGACAAATGAAAAGGTATTAATTATATTGATAATTATGATTAATATGAATGGCTAAACACTCCAAATATGCTTCTCACCAGAAACTAGCATTAAATGTAAAGGCACATATAGGTAAAAGCTAAAAATGATAGAAAAAGTTAGACCATATTCATATTAATTTTAGAAAATTGGCATGATTATATTAGCATTAAGCAAGTAGACTTCAGAATAAGACATATTACTAAAGAGAAACATCTAATAATTACAAAAAAATTAATACAAAAAACATTGAATTCATAATGTGCTTGATAACAAAACTTTAAAACACATAAAACAAAAATATTATCAAAATGAAAGAAGAAATAAACTCCCATATAAAGTAAGAAATTTCAATACTTGTATCTGATTAATAGAACAATAGCAAAAAATAATAAATAATTATAGAATATTTGAACAACACTCTGAACTAAGTTAACCTATTTAATATTTAGAGAATATCTCACTTAATGACACCAGAATAGCCATTCTTTTCCCTGCTTAATAAGTGGTGTTGTGAAAACTGGCTAGCCATATGCAGAAAGCAGAAACTGGACCCATTCCTTACACCTTATACAAAAATTAACCCCAGATGGATTAAAGATTTAAATGTAAGACATAACACCATAAAAGCCCTAGAAGAAAACCTAGACAATACCACTCAAGGCATAGGCATAGGTAAGGACTTCATGACTAAAACACCAAAAGCAGATGGATGGATTTGCTTTGGCAACAGAGCCAAAATAGACAAATGGGATCTAATTAGACTTAAGAGCTTCTGCACAACAAAAGAAACAATCATTACAGTGAACTGGCAACCAACAGAATGGAAAAAAAGTTTTGCAAGACACTCCTCTGACAAAGGGCTAATATCTGGAATCTACAAAGAACTAAACAAATATACAAGAAAAAAAACAACACTATCAAAAAGTGGGAGAAGGATATGAACAGACACTTTTCAAAAGAAGACATTTATGTGGCCAATGATCATATGAAAAAAATGCTGATCATCACTGGTCATTAGAGAAATGCAAATCAAAACCACAATGAGATACCATCTCATGACAGCTAGAATGGCAATCATTAAAAAATCTGGAGACAACGGATACTAGAGAGGATGTGGAGAAATAGAAACTTTTACACTGTTGGTGGGAGTGTTAATTAGTTCAACTATTGTAGGAGACAGTGTGGCAATTCCTCAAGGATCTAGAAATAGAAATACCATTTGACCCAGCAATCTCATTACTGGGTACATACCCAAAGAATTATAAATTATTATGTTATAAAGACCCACATGCCCATGTATGTTCATTGTGACGCTGTTTACAGTAGCAAAGACTTGGAACCCACCCAAATATCCATCAACGATAGACTGGATAAAGAAAATGTGGCACATATACACCACGGAATACTATCCAGCCATAAAAAACGATGAGTTCATGTCCTTTGCAGGGAATCTGGAAACCATCATTCTTAGCAAACTGACACAAGAACAGAAAACCAAACACCACATGTTCTCACTCATAAGTGTATGTTGAACAATGAGAACATATGGACACAGGGAGGGGAATAGCACACACTGGGGTCTTTTGGGGGATGGGGGCTAGGGGAGGGATACCACTGGGTGGGGAGATTGGAGAGGGATAACATTAGGAGAAATACCTAATGTAGGTGATGGGGGCATGCAGGCAGCAAACCACCACGGCATGTGTATACTTATATAACAATCCTGTAAGATCTGCACATGCACCCCAGAACTTAAAGTTTAAAAAAAGAAAGAAAGAAAATGCTCAATAATAACAGGCAAATTTCAGTAGATGAATTAATCATTAATTTTATTTGTTAATTTCCATATATGATAAAAGCAAGATAAGAATGACAAAACTGAGAAAGCAATTTCTTATCTTAGCAAAGGCTTGTTTCACCAAAATTTTACCAAATATTATGTTTAACCAAAACAACAATAAAACACTGATATTTTATAGCCTTTAAGACAAGAGCCAGAAAGGGGGTTTCTTACTACTGTTCTTTTAAGATAGGAAATGAGATCAGGTTTCTTACCATTACCCTTTTAAGATAGGGAGCTAGGTGAGAATGCTCAGTATCTTTGCTTTGGTTCAGCATTGTAATATTTACCAACTGGTCAGCGCATTTGGAAAAGAAATTTGCTGAGAGGCACGAGACAATTTTGAAGAATATTCCAGCATCTTCACAGAACCCCAATAGAATGATCAAAGGAGTGACTACAATTTGTTAAAGCTAATTGACCTGCAGTCTAATAAAACTGCTTTTTTTTTCTGCTTGCATGCAAGGAAGAAATTCCAGAGGAAGATGAAATGTTAATGAAACAAGAGGGAGAAGAAACTCATCTTTTACTAGGCTTGGGTTCCCTCTGAAGAATTCTGAGGAGGGTCTTAGGAAAGCACGAAAAAGATTGGTTGCTGTTTTTAAGGAGAGACTCGAAGACACAGAGATTAACCAGGGATTGGCTGCTGTCTTGTGGAGAGAGTGACTAAATAATTGAATATCTCCTATAATTAATGAAGTAAGCAAGCAGATCTGGGAATTCATTGGAGAGAAAGCAGTGATCACTCAAAGTAGTGTCTTTATGGCATTTTACAACTGCAGCATGACCCTGGAAGATACAGGGTTGTTAAATTTGCCTCTGACTTTATCTGTGTCTGTCTTCCCATCCTGATTAATAGCAGGGTTGTGTTTTGCTTTTTCAGTCAAAGTTGATTTTCACTCTTCAGTCCTACATAGTTTCTGACTCTTTCACAACTGAAGGAGACATCAGTAAGATGGCCAAATACAAGATCACCTCACAAATTTGTTTGTCTCAATTTCACCAAGAATAAGTGGAAATAAAATTTAGAAGGGAAGATATAAATTAAATCTCAACAAAAAAGGAAAAAACAAACATGTTGAAATTCTATTTAATAACAAAAGAATATGTAGATAAAGGATGTTAAAATATTATATTCTTGACCAGAATAACTTAATATTAATATTGAAAAGATATCAATTCCCATCACCCTCAAAATTAATTATCAAGTTTAAGACAATTCATATCAATACTTTGGGAAGAAGCTTTAAAAATATTAACTTTAATATAAAAAATTCACAATTATTTAGAACAATATTTTAAAAAGTAAATTCGCAATTATTTAGAACAGTATTTTAAAAAGTAAATGTAAACTAGAGAGAAGCATCCTACTATGGTATATGGCCTATGATAAATCATAGTAATGAAATAATGTATAGGTAGATGAATAAGCCAATAGTCACAGAACAGGAGAAAAAGCCCTGATACAGAGTTATGTATTCATGGAAACTTAGCAAATAAAGGAGGTGACATTGCAAATTACAGGAGACTGACACTGGGGTTTGTGAAAAGAAAAACTTCAGCCAAATTAAATTTAAAGATGTAAAACTGAGCAATGAATGATTCATGAATTGGGCAGCTCCCAGAATCACAGCAGATTCAGAGAGACTCCAGCACAGTCACATGGTGGAAGAAGATTTAGAGACCAAAAAAAAAGGGAAATGACATACAGAAACAGGAAGTGAGGAACAGGAACAACTGGGTTGGTTACAGCTCAGCGTTTGCCTTATTTGAGCACAGTTTAATCACTTAACAGTGCATGAGTGGTTGAAGTATGGCTGCTCAGATTGGCCAAGACCCATGACTGTTAAAGGGGCACATTTCCAAATTAGGTTCTCAATCTTGTCTACATATTAATCTGGGTTACAATTCCTCTACAAGGACTCATATATAGAAGTAAGCAGTCCTTCTCAGGTCATATTGAATTTGCTTTAACAGAATAATGGATTATTTAACAAAAGTTGCAGGGGAAAGTGGCTCACTATGTAAAGAAAAGTAAAATTGGATCCCTATCTCACAGTATATGCAAATAAAAGTCCTAACTCTATCAGACACTTAGACATTGATAGTACTATAAAGTGAAGAGAAGAAATGCAGAATTTTCTTGTCTCTTCAAAATAAGAAAGAATTTACATTTTAATATGGGAAATGAAAGCATAAGCCAATCACAATTAAACATTTTATTCTTAAACCATTGACAGGATTCAGAACATTCTATCCTAAAATATGTCGTCTCAGCATATTGAATATTTTAAGCTGAATAAATTTGAAAAATAGCAGATATAAAAAGGACTCTCTGACTTTGCCCTGAAACAGGCCATAAGATGCTTATGTGAGAGGTCCCCTCCATAGACTCAGAGAAAAGAAGCCTATCTCCAAAACAGAGAGACACTAAACAGAAACTGAATGAACAGGTCTTACCAAGGTTTCCCCAGCTTACACCTTGCTAATACACCTTTATCCTATCCTTTCTGGTCTTCATTAACCCTAGTCTAAAAATGCACTGGGTTAACTGCTTCTTCAGGTTTTCATTTGTTTATGAAGGCTCCTGTGTCACATAAAACATATTAAATAAATATGTATGTTTTTCTCTTCTCTTTTTCTTTCTTTTTTTCTTTCTTTCTTTTTTCCCTAAAAAAAAAAAGAAAAGAAAAGAAAAAAAAGAAAACCAGCCTGATTTAGGGAAGAGGAATCTGGAATTTATTACTCCATTGTTATATTCCCAGATATTCCACCAGACACCCATTTGGGTGAATAAGTCCTCTTTTACAAAAAGCAAATACTTCTTGCAATGTTATTATGCTAGCAGCCATTCACACCTTAGTGTGAATTAGTCACATGCTCTCCCTGTGTTCCTAGCTACCTAACTGAAATGAGTTCATATGGGGATAGAGACTTTGGGAAGCTGGCAGTCCTCTGTGGAGTGCCATAAGGAAGAAAACCCAAAGATAACATTAGAGTTCAGGGTACTGGGGATTAGGAATCGATGGTAGAGGCCAGTCTCATTATTTTAATCGTCCCATCACCTGAGCTGGGATGATTGTAAGATAGACCAGATCAGGAAGAGATCTGAAAGCAGGATAAAGAACTGCAGCTATGATGCCAAGGAGCCTGGCAGCATGCAGTGGGAATCTGTCATGGAGACTGTCTTCCAGGAGCAGAAATTCCCAGAGTGCTCCTAGGGGAACAAGTCACAAACCACTTGAAGCCCAAGCTGTAGACTTGGAAACAAGGGATAAGAAGACAAGAGCTCCTGGCCAAATCAGATACCGTAGTCCCTTAGTTTTAGTCTTAAGTTGGTCCTGAAATCCCAACCCTCAAGTCATTCTCTTGCTTCTTTTTCTTCCTTATTCCAGCCTTATAAGTTCTTAGGACTTAAGAACTGTACCAATAACGCCAACATTCATCGATGGGATGGGTAAAGTGTGTGGAGTAGCCTGGGGTGTTAACAGTCACTGGTCACATTGCTTTCTGGAATAATGGGTTTTAAGTTTCAGGTTACAGGTGTCAGCGCAAGAAGTGTGGGCCGATCCTGAGTCCCTTCTATAAAAAAGCAGCAAGTAGGGACTTCATAAAGCTATTTGCAAGGCATTGTTTGGGGAATGGGGGACATAGCAGTAAAAATAAAAAAATAAATAAGTAAATATGTATGTTTTTCTCTTATTAATCTGTTTTTTGTTACGGAGATATTTTTCTTTTTCTAACCATAAACAGAGGAAACAGGTGACAGAAGTTATTTACTTCATTGGAAGACTTCAAATAGTGTATAAAATAATTAATATTATTATTAATATATATTTATTTTATATAATATACACTTACAAAATTAAAAACTATAATGAAATAATATTTAAAACTGGAATTAGTTGCATTTCTCATTGTCAAATCTCTATGATATTTTTGCACATTTCAAAATATCTGAACGTTTTTCTCTGGGAATAGGGAACAACCTCAGATATACTCACGGGTGATACATATTGTCTTGTATTTTACAATCTGCTGAAAAAGTGTAGGTCTTATGAAATAAAAGATAGACATTTATCAAAAATCATGAGATCAAAAATGAATAGAAAATTGAAGAATATAACTTAAGATATCAAAACATGATAATGCTTCTCCCAATTCTGAGATTAAAATGGTAAACACAAAGGAGCAATAAAAATTCTGGCTGTTGTTGACTAAGCATTCCTAGCATTGTACTGTCATTATGACAATATCGCTTCTATAAATTAGAAGGTACTATAGGTGTGTTTTCTATTTTCTTTCATTCTTAGAAGCTAGTGACGCCATTATTATTGAGAAGTAAATACTGGGAAGCAATTAAGTATAGAAATCATAAGCAGAGTCAATATGAGACTTAACCTTAGCTTTGTAACCTTTCATTAATTTCTGTTTCACAGAAGACAATAATTATAATTATTTCAAGAAGAAAAAACAAATCAAATGTTTAAACATTTGCAACTTTCTGCTTTATTGACAAGGATGCTTTTGCCTTTTGTCATGCTGTTGTTAGCTTAAAGCATCCTATGTCTTTCAACAGAAATCTTGACAGATGATATTTTTTTCTTTTACTTCTACTTCAATTGTTAATTATATATTTACAATTCTTCAATCAAGGGGCAAAGAGAAACAGATTAGAAAAATTTTCCATCTGTCTACAGAACTTTGTACTATAATGAAACATCTACTCATTAAATATAGAGAACTTCATGGTATCAGTAATAAGTGTTATAAAGGACACAAAGGTATTATTAATTCTAATGGAATGTAGGACTGGAAAAACAATAAGTCATTTTGACAGTTGCTATGAAGACCATTACCAAATGTTATGTTTACTTGACTAGGTTCAATTTTTAAAACAAGACCTAGAAAAAGAATCTGCAGTTTAATCAATTGAGATGTGCTATTATAAACAACTGCTAATGGACTGAAGCTTTGCATCCCTTTTTAATGATGGAATGGTGATTGCATTGTTAAAAATTAGGGTAATTACTAGTGTGGGCAGTTTATGTGCATTTGAAAAAGAACCTTAAATCAATGAAATAAAACTGTAGAACAGATTTTATGTGACCATAAACGTTTCTTTATTTAAGTTAAATAAAGCTAAAGATGCAAGTCTATTTAAATGAAGTATGTGACTACCTTTTCAGAGAGAATTCACAAAGGTTTTTGTTTTTCATGCAAATTAAGGAACAATAGTGAATTTAAATCCCCAACCATAATCATTGATTAAATTTCTCTGTACATTTCATATGAAAATTCAATTCAAAATCATAAGAAGTAATATTTTATCTTTTGTTGCATTTTGTTTGGTTTAAAACAAAAATAGGGGAAATATTTGATGATCCAAAGAATCTAAGAGGTTAGATGACGGATTTGGCTACAGTATAGGAAGTGATGTCTACACCTTGAAATTTTCTATTTGAATTTGATCAACTCAATGGTAAGTAGGTTTTAGTGACATGGTTAGCTTTTTAAAAATGTGAACTATTTATTCTTGGATTTATGCTACTAGTATATGTTTAATATAAGTCATTCCTTTGTATGGACTTTTGTAGACAATAAAAGACAAAGATTTCACAGAAAAATATATGCTTGATTTATGGTTTTATAAATTTACTTAGGAAGCATTTTATAACATGTATATGATTTTCCTTTTGTATATGTGTGTGTATATGCATGAGTTTGTATGTGTGTGTTTATGTATGTAAATGTAGTTATATGTGTATGTGTATATGAGCATGTGTGCCTGAATGGTTGTGAGTATGTGTGACTTTACATTGTTAAAATAATTAACTAACTGGTAGGTCATTAGGCAGAGGTGGCTCCAACCCTGTGGGTTCCTATGTGAGCAAAAAGAAACTCAACTCATTGTAAATGGTAAACCAAAACCTAAGCTTAGTCAATCAGAAACTGCCAACTAACCTCTAACCAGGGATTTTCTACTGGAATGATCCAAGTAAGGCTACTGCTCCATTTTAACCAATCACGTGTTTTCTTTACCTTATGTGTTTATGCTATAAAACTCTTCTGTTGTATTCCACAGTGGAGGCCTCAAACACTTGCAGTCTCAAGCTGTTCAATTAATGAATCACTATCTGCTCAAATAGTGTCTAATATGTTAATGTGTTTTGGTTTATCTTTTAACAATGTGCATGTGTCTTAGAGTACCTGTGTTGTACATATATGTCTGTGTCTATGGGTAAGTGTGCAATGCACAGAGTCACACCCAAAGTTAGAGTAAAAGCAACATCACCAAAGCAGGGAGATCAGTATGAAAGGATAGATGCACCTTTTGATGATTTTATAATGTGGATTTACCAAGTATTTGTTTTTTCCTACTTTATGGTGATATCAATAACCAATCAGAAAAATGGGGGACAGAAGGAGATCAGATAGGATTCTGGAAAGACAGCAAATGTTGTGGGAGCATAGTTGTTGGGTCTTTGTGAATTTAAACACACACACACACACACACACACACATACACACACACACACCTGACAGCTAATGGATAGCAAATTAAAAGTCTTTGGATGACATTTTAAACCAAACTAAAGAAATGATCAGGAATTCCCAATAACCCAAATTATAAAAGATAAAGACAAACTACTAACACTCACAAGAGCTGCTTGGTATAGGTTCTGTGAAGAAGAAAACAAAAATATTAAGAAACCCAGATAATTTCACCACAAAATATGACACCCTGGCATGCTGATTATTTTAAATTAAAGACCCTAGAAGGTCAGCAGATGCTCTAAGGGGCTTTTCTTTGATATTCCCTTATCTGCCTTAAGACTAGATCCGCTAAAGAAAACACCATTACCTTTCATTTCGTACTGAAATTTTATCTTTCATGGAAAAGAAGACTGAAGAATGCCACCATGTCTGGATGGACTTTTTCACAAGACCATGTTTGCCTCTTGGGCTTATTCAGATTACAAAGAGCATCATTTATAAGTTAATTTCTATCTCTTGAGTGCATTCATTTTCCCTAACAATTATTTTACTACCCCTTCTATTTTCCCTTTCCTCCTTCTCCTATGAAGAAAAGTATAAGCAGCTGTACTCCTTGAATTATTGGGTAATCACTCTTCTGTGATTCTCCATCATGCACACTAAAATTAATTTGTATGCATTTCTTTCCTATTAATCTATCTATTGTCAGTTTATTTTCAGGGTAATTTCAGAGGGTGAAAGGGACACTTTCTCCCTTTGTCCCTACGGTTCTGGCACTGTAAGCCACTGTAAGGATAAACTAGAATCACCCTTCTTTTCTGGAATCCACAGTCAAGGGAACCCAGCACCTGAAAAGCATCGAAAAGAATAAGGATTTATCAGTCAGACCCCTGGATGTCTGTCTATGGAATCCAGGCTAGGGAGCAGTAAAAATTATTACTTATCTCTTTATCTTTTCTAAATTTAAGATGAATGGGAGAAAAGCAGTTGCACGGCTAGTCTTGAATGTAGCAACTTTGGTGTACTTTTTGGTATGAATATTCATATTATCTGATTCATTTTTCTCCTAGAGCTAGTCTTTCTTTTTCCTTTGTCCCCTGTCTTCTTGTGTCATTTGTCTTTGGTCATACCACAGGACAGAACATGGGTCTGAAGCCCCTATAAACTCATTGTTTGAGCTGGTGCTCACAGACTGGGAGTTTGAGTTTTTGTCAGAGTGGTGTTAGTTTAGACAAGCTGCTGTGGGCCCCTGAAATTAAAAATGAGTAAGGTTTCTCTCTTGTCTTGTTTTATGTACTCTTGTCTTGTTTTATATACTGGTTTTAAGTACACCATAGAAAATTCAAATCATCAATGGTCAGATGATGGACTTTTTTTTTTTTTAACTTAGAAAGACTTCAGTCTTGAAAAAAATTTTAGAGATCTCTTATTCTAAGTAATTGACTTATTTGTATTTACAGTAAAATCAAATTGAAAGACACATAATAGTATCATGCCTAGCCTTAGCAAATATTGACAGAATTAAAGAGCAGAAATCTGACCTAGAGCAAGTTAAAATCCACCCTCACCCTGGTTTAAGTCCTCCTCCCACTGATACCTTCCTTTTCTCCAACTCTGATCCTCCAGAGATTTTTTGAATCTCTGAGCTCCTAGTCTAATCCCCTTTCAAAATCCAGCCCCAGATCCTCAGTAAACTTGCTTAATAACCCCTAAAACTACTTCACATCACATTTCTCCAGAAAATCATTTAGAGAACCAGCTGCCAACTTTAACATCTACATCTTTGTAAGGTTTACATAAAGCACTCAGGCTTGATCTAAAGGCCCAGGTCACATAGATCAGTTGACAAATAAGAACTAAGCCCTTTAGAGAGTCAGGGAAAGTGCCACCAGTCTTGCTTCCCTGTGCCTTATGATGTCTCTTACTTCCTGGGGCTGTGAGAGTAAACTCCATCAGCTCCAGACCTCCCTACACAGTGCCCCCGATCATGTACCCAGGATCCTCACCACAAAAAACTCACATCACCTGCACAGCAGCAGATCTTGTGAATTATAAAACCCTTTTGCTCCCACCTTCAGAAGATCCTATTAAGTTTAGAGAACAGTTGGAGAGGCTAGTAGCCATTCACAATCCTACTCATGGGGACCTTGACTGGCTATTAAGAGGTGTACTTTCTGTCTGTGATTATACTACTGTTATTAGACAGGCCAGGTGGCCTTCATGGAAAAACTCCCCACAGAGGGGACAGGTGGCCAGAACCTCTTCCTGGTCCCCCTACAGATGGCCAAGAAGTGGCTCAGCTTGATGCTAATATTCAGGACCTAATAGGTGCAGTATCACAGGTCTCTTCCTCAGGTAAATTGGTCTAAGGTTGAACTATATACCAAGAAGGAGGGAGAACACCCTAAATCTTTTGTTGAGCAATTTAATTTACATGTTTTTCAGAGGCACACTGCATTAAATCCTGAGGCACCAGAGCATAGAAATTTTCTATCTTGGTCAGAAATCTACTTCCTGATTAAAAAAAAAAGGCAACTCCAGAACACTATATTTGGATGGGCTGGTCAGCTTCTAAGTGTTATAATGAAAGCAACTACATAGTTCTTTGAAAATGACTTGCAGGAAAACATGAGAACTAAAATAGTTAAAATCTGTGGTCTTTGCTTTGCAGGTTAAGTCTCCACAAAGACAAAAGAGACAAAAGCAGTCCTCAGAAAAAAGAACAAAGTATTTCCATTTTTCTCATCAATCATAGAACATTCCACCTTATGTTTGCAAATGTTATAAAAAATCAGGGCACTGGAAAAAATCATTGTCCTGCACTTAAAAGAAAGGAACCCCCCCACCCCCCAAAAAGGAAACCCTCCTTAAAACTCAGCATGCTCAGAAGGTTCCTTTTTCCCCTCTAATGGGACAATATCACATTGATTGAGGGGGTCAGCTAATCATCAGTCACACCCCAGAGCTCACCATTAAACTTAGAGGATTCAGAACTGGGCTTTTAAGTTGATACTGGGGCAACTTACTCTACTGTTTGATCAAGAGGAAAGACCTCTACCTGTCTCTTCTGATTCTATTAATGCTGTTGGAGTCTCTGGGTAACCTAATTTATTGCCTGTATCTCAGACTACCTCAATATCCTTAGGTCCTCTTAACACCACCATGCCTTTCTAGTATCTTACTCTTCACCAGCAAACCTTTTAGGTAGATACTTGTTATGTAAATTTAATGGCACCATGTAATAGAAAGGTGTTTTTATTTCTCTGTTCTTAGACCAAACTTCAAACTTTCTGCTTTTCCTAATGGAAATCCATCTTAATATAAATTCTTCTGAGAAAACAATATTAAAAGATGTCCCAGCTAGTCTGCAGGCTTCATGTACAAATGAAGTTGGACGGCTACGGGGTGCAAGCCTAACATTTACTGGAAAGGAAAAATTTTTTCCTTCAGGAGCTTAGTACCTCCTCTCAGGAGATGCAGAGTGAGGAACTGAATCTATAATAGACTCCCTTTTCCAGTAGTGAGTGCTTATGTTTACTATCTCTCCATGTAACACCCCACCCAATTTTATCAGACAAGAAAGAAAGAAAAAAGTGATTCAGATAGCAATCAAATCTAGCAATTTGTACAGGATCTTAGAACCATAAGCTACTTTTGTGCCTAATTCTGTTCCCGTCCTTACCTCAATTCCTGCTGATGCAGCCTGGATTACTGCAAACCAAGGGGATAAATAAAATGGGTTCACATACCTCAGGGATATTGTGAGTACTGTCTCAAATCCGTAAAGCCAATTTTGACTCTATATCTTTATCCAAAGGCCTATCCTTTTTCCATAGGTTGATCATCCTTTGCTCTGCAACAAGACTAGTAGGGTACCCTTACTGACTCCTTCATTCTCCTAAAAACTCCAGCTGAACAATGTCATGAAATATCCAGATCTAATCTTTAATTAGTGCAGTCAATCGTTACCTACTTAGGACAGGACACTCAAAAGCTCACCCCAAAACAGTTTTGTGCATCCCTTCTCCCAAAGTGATGAAACATACGCTTAGAAGTCTCTGGCTATTGTCGTCAATGGGTTCTAATTGTGCTGCTCTTGATTAATCATTATGCGTCCTTCTCCCAGGTATCATTCCAGAGCCCATTCCCTGAACCTCAGAAGAATTAAACTTCTTTAAAGCCTTAAAATTAGCATTGTTTACATACCCTGCTCTCAGTTTCCCTAATTTTGATAAAGCTTTTGCCATGAAAATAATGAGATTGCTCTTCCAGGGCAGGATCCTATCAGATCCTGCCTATCAGATCCATCTTGTAGCATATTTTTTCATGCCAATTGGACCCCATAGCAGAAGACATGTCCCATGCCTGCATGCAGTACCAGCAGCTATTGCCCTTGTTGACAAAGCCAGCACTGTTACCTGAGTTCTCCTATTCATCTCATGTTTACCATGCTGTGTCTGTTATCTTGCAAGTTTGTAAGATGTAACACCGCTTTATGTGATAGTAGACCCCATTTGAGCAAGCCGTGTTAATCAGTCTCTCCATAATCTTACATTATTGGGATATATTTTATTTTATTTTATTATTTTATTTTTAAAGATGAGTTCTCACTGTGTCTTATAGGCTGGAGTGCAGCGTTGTGATCATAGCTCACTGCAGCATCAAACTCTGGGGCTCAAGCGATCCTCCATCCTTTTACTCTTCCGAGTAGCTGGCACTACACCACTGTGATGCTTAAAATCCAGCTACCCTCTTACTTCTCTCTGCTGATGAAGACCTTCACTTCATTCCATAAGGTTGTCTTGCAGCTGTAGATATGGCTTTGAAGCCATGAGAGGATCTCATAGACATCTCTTTAGACAACCCAGACTTACTTCTTTGTGACAGCTCTTGTAAATGAAATTTCAAGGTGAATGTAATAACTGGCCTTGATATAGTTTCTCCATATGAAACTCTTCAGGCATGCTCTCTACCCTCGATAACGTCAGCACAAGCTGCTAAGCTTATAGTTCTCACTAAAGCTTGCACTTTGGCAAAAGGAAAAGTGCCACTATTTACACTGACTCCAAATATGCCTTTGAAGCCTGCCAATTAGTTGGCACAATTTGGAAATCCCGTGGAATTTTAACTTCTGCTGATATCCCTATTGCCAATGGGCACATAATTAATGCACCATTACAGACTATTCGCCTTCCTACTAAGATTGCTATTGTTCATTGCCTAGCCCATGCTAAGGAAACTGATACTATATGCCTAGAAAATGGTAAGCAGACAGTGCTGCTAACTACGTGGCCAAAATGATACCTCCCGTCTTTTCTCACCCAATTTATTTATTTATCTATTTTGAGACATAGTCTTGCTCTGTCACCCAGCTGGAGTGCAGTGGCTCAATCTTAGCTTACTGCAACGTTCACCTCCTGGGTTCAAGCGATTCTTCTGCCTTAGCCTCCTGAGTAGCTGGGACCACAGGCGCATGCCACCACGCTCAGCTAATTTTTTTGTATTTTTAGTAGAGACGGGGTTTCACCGTGTTGGCCAGGATGGTCTCGATCTCTTGACCTTGTGATCCTCCTGCCTCGGCCTCCCAAAGTGCTGGGATTACAGGCGTGAGCCACTGCGCCCGGCTTCTCACCCAATTTATTAATCTGCCTTTATTCCTCACTGATATTATTGGTCGTCAGACTAACGCCCCACCACATGAAAGAAAAAATAAACACACAAGAGCGCAAAAAATTATTAGATGGATTATATACTTGGCAAAATTGACTTCCTTTTGACATTCGGCTTGCACTTATTTTCCATCAAATGCTCCTGGATTCATGTGAGCCATGGCAAACTGTACTGGGGCAACTGGAAAACCATGCCTACAGGTGACCCTAAAGTGAAAGGTAACACAAGGTAGGCTGCTATTTTCCCAAAATAACAGATCAAGAAAACTCACTTTTATCTAACCCCACCACCTTTTCTTTATAAACTTATCTCCTAAAGAGAAAATTTAAAAGGACTTCTTTATATTCTTTTTCTTTTTAGCCTTCTTATTCATGGATAACCCACTGGAAACTTGTTGAAAATATTATGAATCTGTCCTATTCTCCCTCTAATCTTCCATCATGGACCTTCTTTCAAATGGTGTCTTACTCTTATCATTTGCTGCTTTTTCAAAAGATCAGACATAAACCTGGCATTCTTTTGCTGCTGTCTTCCAAACTCTGGCAATATTAACTAATCAGTAGAACTGCTGGTATGTCAACATGTAGAGCATGCAGAAGAACCTGAACGCATTTTCATTCCTGTCATCCTCAGTATCTGGTGGATCCAGTCTGGAAGACAGATGTGCAATAAGATATGGCATCCACAACTAGGGAAGCAATGTTTTCTGCTTTTTTTGGTGAGTCAACCGAGCACAGGAAATCCCCTGTGGGAGCTCAGGAACTGACTTTTGATTAGGTTAAATCACTAGAAAGAAATTTCTCCTTTTGAATTTGATGTAGTCGGGATATTTGTTTTGTCTAAATCTGATGTTGAAATGTAACCCCCAATGTTGGAGGTGCAGGCTAGTGCAAGATATTTGGGTCATGGGGCAGATGCCTTATGACAGCTTGGTGCCATCCCACTGGGTATAAGTTCTCATTCTTATTAGTTCACATGAGTGCTAGATCTTTAAAAGAGCTTGGCACGTCCCCCCTCCCCGCCCCCCCTCCCCGCTCTCGTGCTCCCTCTCTCACCATGTGACATCCTGGTTCCCCCTTTGCCTTCTGCCATAACTGTAAGCTTCTTGAGGCCCACACCAGAAGCAGATGCTGGCATGATACTTCTTGTACAGTCATCCACATTAACCTTTTTTTTTCAAATTACACAGTCTCAAGTATTCCTTTACAGCAATACAAAGAGGACTAATACAGAATTAAAACAGAGATGCTTCTGGACCTTTTCTAGTGACATACCAGGGCAATATTGCAATCAGATCTTAGTTTGATTCCATGGATAGTATCATTATACCTCCCACAAAGACCATAGATGGTCCTGACACTGACTTTTATGATGTCAACACTTGCCAAATCACCAGATGTTATGAAAGACTCATAAGCCAGCCCTGTGCAAGTTGGCATAGCTCACCTCTTCTTCTCATTAAGCTAGCACACACTGAAAGTTACATACATGTAGACCAGAAGTCTGGGCTGACTTGGCCAAGTGAAAAAACCAATTTCTATAACTGCCAGGACTGAATGAAAGCCATCTTATATCAAACACTTTGCAACCATTTCACTCTCACAGGCTGATGGGGGCACATGGAAGCTGGAGATGTGCAAATGCCAATATGACAGAAGACAGAGCACAACAAACGTGCATCTGCAGGTCACAAGTTGCACTTTGACTTTGTCCATAAACAACACTGGTCTTTCCATCTTGTCTGGTGACAAGAAATAAGAGTGGTTTCCACCTACATGATCAGAACACTGTAGACTTGGTTATCTGACACTTTCTGTCACCAAGTACTCCTCTTTGATTGTCAGCCAAATTACAAACTTGAGCTCCTTTGTTCACAAAGTGGTGCAACACAAACATATTAGAAACAATGTTATAGAAAACCCACTTGTATACCACAGTTCCTTTTGCCAGCATTTGGAACTTATGAGACAGAAAAACTAGATCTAAATCTTTCCATGGTAATAGAACGAGAGTTCTATATAACTATGCAAGCATCGGGAGCACGCCAATCAGAAGTTAACAGTCTAAACTTTGTCGTATTTCAAAATAGCCACGTACTGAATATTCTGATAGATAAGAGGAAAAGCTACATAACCACGGGTGAGAAATGCTGCTTCTACATAAAGCAGTCAAAACGAATAGACTCTGATCTGTACCTTTGGAAAGACAAGATAAATATTCTTCATCAGACAAATGAGGCTAAACCACTCTATTTGTCTGACCTATTCCCAGGAATGGGAGACTTGTTTAATGGTGTGTGGGGAAATGTGCTTAGATTTGTTCTTTCTGCTTATTCATTCTCATTTTAATCTATGTTCTTTTGCAGATCTCTTGCCCCTTGATTACTAACCCAATTTCTGTCTTCATAGCCATCACTTCAAGCTTTTAGTGAGCGAAATGTCTAGAGAAGTTAGAGACAGGGAAAAGAAAGAAGCCTAGAACATTTTACCCCCAAATATGATATCCTAGTATGCTGATTTATTTTAAATTAAAGGTCCCTGAAGGTCAGCAGATGCTGGAAGACAATTATGTATATATTTCTTTTTTGGTTTCTTGAGACCAGGTCTCCCTCTGTCACCCAGGCTAGAGTGCAGTGGTATTATCTCAGCTCACTACAACCTCCACCTCCCAAGTCCAGGCAATTCTCCTGCCTCAGTCTCCCAATTCTCCTGCTCCAGGCTCCCGAGAAGCTGGGATTACAGATGCCCACCACCATGGACCCAGCTAATTTTGGTATCTTTTGTAGAGATGGGGTTTCACCATGTTGGCCAGACTGGTCTCAAACCCCTGACCTCAAGTAATCTGCCCATTTCGGCAACCCAAAGTGCTGTGATTACATGCATGAGCCATGGCTGATATTTCTTTATTTACTTTAAGACAGGACCCACCAAAAAGAACACAATTGCCTTCCATCCCCTCCCTAAAGCTTCATTACATATCACAGAAAAGAAGATGGAAGAATGCAAGCGCACCTGGATAGGCTTTTTCAGAAGATGATATTTGACTCTCAGGATCATTCATATTCCAAAGAACATCATTTATAACTTAATTTTTGCTTCCTGGGTCCATTCATTCTCCTTAATTATTGTTTACTATCCATAAAAAATTGTCTACATTCTTTATATCATTCCCTATGAAGAAGGATATATAAACATCTGTACCCCATTGGGTTACTGGATAATAATGCTATGATTTTCTTCCTCATGCATGATAATAAATTTGTATCACTTTTTCTGCTATTAATCTGTCGACTGTCAGTTAATTTTCAGCAAATCTTCAGAAGGTGGAGGATAAGGTTTCCTCCTTTGCTCCTATAGGTAAACTGTGCCATCTGATGGATCTGAGAACAGGAGAAATTCAAAAAGACAAAAGATATTTAATAGGTACTTTTTGTCTTTTGGGATATCTCCAAATGCCATAATGGCAAGACCATTGATGAAAAGCTGAAATTAGAAAGACATTTGCCCATTCAGGTATTTAATAAATATAAAGAGTTTGCATGAGGTCTGAAGAGGACAGAATGGTCAGACCTGCATAAACTCTGGAAACAGACAAGTAATACACTCTTATATGTGAAGGACACAAACAGAGAAAAAATACTGGAATGAAGTCACAATTACAGAAGATAAAGAAAAATACAAATAAAGGAAAAAGCTCAGATAAAAGTGAGGCAAAGAAACAGAGCTAGAAAGAAAGCAGACATATTTTCTAACATCACATCAAAAGATAAGGAAAATTTTCAAAGTTAAAAAACTATCAGAAGCATAAATAACTTTCCTATACAGAAGAATTTCCTAATTTTGTGCACATACTCCATCCTCAAGGAGGTAGAGTATAACTTCCAAATGTAAGCTGAGCATAGGGACTTCCTTCTAAAAAGTATACTATAAAAAGGACAGAAAAAGGTTTATTTATAAAGTGGAGGAACTTAACACTCTCTTAGAGAGGAGATCAAGTTCAACATCATCAATGATAAGTCATGATGATAACCTATACCCTTGGTATGATTAGGTAAGAACAGCAATTTACCTCTATGGCCCTTCTTTCAAAATTCCATCATCCAGTCTAAACATGAGAAAAACGTAAGACAAATCCCAACTAATAGACCTGCTACCTAATACTAGACCTGTACATCCTCAAACTGTCATCAAAAATAAAGTCTGAGAAGCTGCTATAATGTAAAAGAATCTAAGGAAATATGAAAATTAAATGTAATACAGTGTTCTGGATGGGATTCTGGAACAATAAAAGGACATGAGGTAAAAATTAAAGTAATCTGAACAAAGTAGGACTGTAATTTAAAATAATGTAGCAAAATTAGTTGACCAATCATGAAAAATGTACCATACTAATGTAAAATTTTAATAATAGAAGAAACTGAGTGGAGAGTATATGGGAATTCTATGTACTAGCTTCACAAATTTTCTGTAAAACTATATTCTAAAACAAATCATTTATTTTTTAAAAAGTTATCGAAACCAAATTTTCTTTGAAAAGTTCACAAAAATTGAAATGCCAATGAGCAACAGAACTATTTGAGGTCAAATTCCACACAAAGTTAATATAAGAGCAAAGAAAATAAGAACCAGGATATCTATCTGCACTTTTAGACAATCAAAGCACACCAAAAACATATATTAAGAAAGGTAAAATAACATGAAAAGAGCAAATATTCGGGTCATTGGAGTTAGAGAAGAAACTAAGAAAAACAAAGGAATAGAAAGCTTAGTCACAGAAATACAACAGAAAACTTTATAAGGCTGGGTAACTCCAAGTAAAAGGTGACCAAATCAGATTCAGCTCAAACGAGAATACCCCAAGACATATCATAATTAAACTCCCAAATGTCAAAGACAAAGAGAAGATCCAGAAAATAATGAGAGAAAGGAAGCAAATGATATATAGAAGTCTGGCAGCACACTTCCAGCAGGCCAGGAGGGAGTGAGATGACATATTTGGAATGCTGAAGGACATAAATTGTAAACAAAGAATACTTTGTCCCACAAAGCCATCCTTGAGAAATGATGGTGGAATAAACTTTCCCAGACAAACTAATGCTGAAAAAATTTATCACAGCCAGATCTGTCCTACATGAAACACTAAATGGAGTTCTGTAAGGTGATTTATTGCTAGATTAAAGTTAAATTGGCATGAATTTAAAATAATATGTTGTAACTATAGAATGTTTTCTACTAGCCTTATGGTAATCACAGAGCAAAAACCTACAAAGGATACACTGAAAATAAAATGTTTAAAAAATTAAAAGATAACTTAGGAGAAAATTACTTAACAACAAAGGAAGTCAGAAAGAGAAGAGATACAAAATGACTAGAAAACAAGTAGCAAAATGGAAGTTGTAAGGTATTACCTGTCAATAATAACATAGAATGTAAATGGGCTAAATTATCCAATTAAAAGATGTAGAGTGACTGAATGGGAGAAAAAAAAAATGAAACAAAATAACAAGACCCAATTCTATGCTGCCAATAAGAAGCTCATTTTACCACAAAAGACAGGCTGAAAGTGTGACTACAGTTAACATTAATCAATTAGACATTTCAAAATAGCTGGAAGAGAATAATTCAAATGATTTTATCATAAAGAAAAGGTAAGCATTTTAGCTGATAGATATCCCAGTTACCCTGGTTTGATTGTATATATCTATTAAATTATTACATGTACCCCCAAAATATATACATCTAATATGTATCAATATACATAAATAAAAGTGAGGGGATGAAAAAAAATTTCATGCAAATGGATCAAAAAAGACTAAGAAACAAGAAATTCAAACTAACTCTTTTGAGAAAGCTCAACAAAATTAAAGAGAGCTCAGAGAAGAAATTCAGAATGCTATCAGATGAATTTAACAACAATATTAAAATAACTAAAAAGAATCAGTCACAAAGGTTAGTTTTTTGAAAAGATAAACAAAATTGACAAACTTTTTCTAGCCAGTCTGACTAAGGAAGAGTCAGAGCCATGATCAAGCAGATTCCCATTTGTGGTGGCTATCGGGGGAGATCTCTTCTTCTTGAGGAAAGGAGACAGACAAATGAAAGAAGAGAGAAAATCCTAATAAATAAAATCAGATTTGAAAAAGGAGACATTATAATCAATACCACAAAAATTCAAAGGATCATTAAACGCTACTATTAGCAACTATATGCCAAAAAAGTCAAAATTCTTGAAGAAATGAATACATTCCTAGATACATACAGCCTACCAGGATTGAACCATGAAGAATTCCAAAACCTGAAGAGATCAATAACAAGCAAGCTGATCAAAGCCATAATAAAAAGCCTCCCAGCGAAGAAAAGCCTGGCACCTGATCACTTCAATGCTAAATTTTACCAAATGTTTAAAGGAGAACTAACACCAGTCCTACTCAAACTATTTAGAAAAACAAAGGAGAAGAGAATGCTTCCAAACTCATTTTGAAAGGCAAATATTACCCTAATACCAAAATCGGACATATTGAAAAAAAAATACAGGCCAATATCCCTGATGGATGTAAATGCAAAAGTCCTTGATAGTAGCAAGTCAAATTTAACAACGCATCAAAAATAATTCATCATGACCAAGTGGGATTTATCTCAGGGATGCAAGAGTGGTTCAATATATGCAAATCAATCAATGAGATACATTATATCAACAAAATGAAGGACAAAAGCCATATGATCTTTTCATTTGATGTTGAAAGAGCATTTGATAAAATTTAACATCCCTTCATGACACAATCCTCAAAAAACTGGTTATAGAAGGAACATACTTTAGCATAATAAAAGCTATATAAGACAGATCCACAGCTAGAAGAATGGGGAAAAACTTAAAGCCTTTTCTCTAAGATCTAGAACAAGACAAGCATGTCTACTTTCATTACTCTCATTCAACACTGTATTGGAAATCCTAGCTAGAGCAATCAGAAAAGAGAAAGAAAAAAATGGCATCCAAATTGGAAAGGAAGAAGTCAAATTATCCTGTTCACAGATGATACAATCTAATATTTGGAAAAACTCAGACTCTACCAAAAAACTGTTCGAATTCATACATAAATTTAGTAAAGGATATAAAATAAACATTACAAAAATAAGTCACATTTCTATATGGCAACAGTAAACATTTTGAAAAAGAAGTCAAGAAAGTAATTAAATTTTGTGATAACTATAAATAAAATAAAATATCTAGCAGTTAACCAAAGAAGGAAAACAACTCTATAATGCAAATGATAAAACACTGATGAAAGAAATTGAAGAAGACACACCAAAGAGGAAAAAAAAATTCATGTCATTTTTGAAAAATTAGAAAAAAAATCTTAAAATTTATATAAAACCTAAAAAAAAAGCCTGAATAGCTAAAGCAAACCAGAGCAAAACAATAAAACTGGAGTATTACCATAGTTGACTTCAAAATATATTACAAGGCCATTGTGGCCAAACAGCAAAGTACTGGCATAAACAGACATGTAGACCAATAGAAAAGAATAGAAAACCCCAAAATAAATTCACACACCTACAGAAAGCTCACTTTTGAAAGAGTTGCCAAGAACATATGTTGAGGAAAAGATAGTAGTCTCTCAATAAATGGTGCAGCAAAAGCTGGATATCTGTAGGCAAAAGAATAAAACTTGACCCGTATCTCTCACCATATATAAAAATTAAGTCAAAATAGACTAAAAACTTAATGTGAGACCTCAAACTATGAAACTACTAAAAGAAAACACTGGGGAAACTTTCCAGGATGTTGGACTGGGCAAGACTTCTTGAGTAATACCCCACAAACACAGCCAACTAAAGTAAATATGGACAAATGGGGTCACATCAAGTTAAAAGCCTCTGCATGGGATTAATAATCAGAATGTATAAGGAAGTCAAACAACTCAAAGGCAAAAAGAAAAAAATACATTTTAAATTGGGCAAAAGACCTAAATAGACATTTAACAAGATATACCAATGGACAAAAGTAAATAAAAATGTGCTTAACTTCAGCAATCATCAAGGAAATGCAAATCAAACCACAATGAAATTTATCTCACCTCAGTTAAAATAGTTATAACAGAAAATACAAAAAATAACTAATGCTGGTAAGGATACAAAAAAGAGAGAATATTCATATATTTTTCACGGGAATCTAAACTAGTACAGCCCCTATGAAAAACAGTACGGGGATCATAAAATACTAAAAATAGAACTACTGTATGTTCCAGGTATCCTACTGCTAGGCACACAGACAAAAATAGAAAATCATTATATTGAAGATATATCTGCATTACTGTGTTTATGGCAGCATTCTTCACAATAGCCAAAATATGCAATCAAATTAAGTGTCTATCAACAAATGAATATATGAAGAAAATGTGGTAA
This sequence comes from Sapajus apella, assembly GCF_009761245.1. Taxonomy (NCBI): domain Eukaryota; kingdom Metazoa; phylum Chordata; class Mammalia; order Primates; family Cebidae; genus Sapajus; species Sapajus apella. The sequence continues at coordinate 11,300,737 of NW_022436975.1, forward strand.
TATATACACAATGATACAGTATTCAGTCATAGAAAAAATACTGTCATTTGCAGCAACATGGGTGGAAAGGGAGGTCATTACATTAAGTAAAATAAGCCAGGCACAAAAAGACAAGAATGTTTTGGCTGGCCACAGTGGCTCACGCCTATTATCCCAGCACTTTAGGAGGCCGAGGCAGGCAGATCACTGGAGGTCAGGAGTTCGAGACCAGTCTGGCCAATATGATGAGATCCAATCTCTACTAAAAATACAAAAATTAGCTGGGCGTGGTCGTGGGCACTTGTAATTCCAGCTAGTCAGGAGGCTGAGACAAGAGAATCACTTGAACCCTAGAAGAGGAGGAAGTTGCAGTGAGCCGAGATTGAGCCATTACACTCCAGCCTGGGCAACAAGAGCAAAACTCCATCTCAAAAAAAAAAAAAAAAAAAAAAATGTTCTTACTCATATGTGAGATCTAAAACAGTTGCTCTCATGAAGATAGAATGCTGACCATGAAAAGTTGGGAAGGAGAGGGGAGGAAGAGATAAAGAAAAGTTAGTGGGCACAAAAGTAAAGTAGAAGAAAAATATGGTATGTTGTAGTGTTCAACAGTACAAGTGACTATAGTTTATAATTTATTGTACACTTCAAAATAGCTACTAGACAAACATTGGAATGTTCCCAACACAAATAAAACATAAGTGATTGAGGCAACAGATATCCCAATCACCCTGATTTGATCATTGCGCATTTTATACAGGTATCAAAACATCATATTTACCCTAAAATGTTTATAATTAATGACTAAAATGTAAAAATAACAGACAATTTCAAAAGGAGTTAAGAAACAATAAGAAAATTATATGTGGTTTGAAAGAAAACATAAACTGGGATTAGAAAAACTCAGAATTTAGGTGACAAGACTTTAAAAAGCTTTGAAAATGAATGAAACAAAATTATTTCTGAAATTAAGACTAAACTAGAAGAAACACAAAGAAAATATCACAATGTATAATGTTACAAGTGAAAGGGGCAACAAGGAGGAAAGTTTTAAAAATCAGGTAAAAAAGGAGACACTAAAGAGTTTGAGAGAAAGTGGTAAATATTGAAGGTAAGCCACAAAAGGAAATCTAATCTGTGTCTAATAGGAAACAAGTGTCTAATAAAGAAAAAAGTCCAGAAATGGAATAAATATTAAGAGTTATAATTGAAGTAAACTTCTCTGAAATTAAAAATATATATAGGTACATAGTAAAAGAATTTGGCACTTATTTGACAATATTGAGTCATAAAATATTTAGGATACCCAATGACAGAAAATACGAATCAAGGATTTAAAGAACATCTTCAAATTTTTTATTTTTAGTCCAGAAAATTTGAAGTGTTACCTACACTCAGAAACACAGATAATATTGCCACTGTGATCTCTTCTAAAGAATCAACTAGAGATAAAGCTTCAGAAACCAAAATGACTAAACAGACATTGGCATAAGAGTTAATGATGAGCATTAAAATATATAGTTGTGATGGGGTTCAAGATTCCACCCCCAAATATAACTCTATTATGCCAGAATATGCCACTGTAAAATATGCTTCTTTGGCATAAAGATTATTTTGAGCTGGCTTAGAGAAACTGCAAATGCAAGAGAAAAATTACCTTTTGTAAGAAAAACTTACAACTATAGAGAAAATATTTGTAAGGATGTCTTCCCTTCTGCACTAGGAAGAGGAGATGACTTGAAATTATTAGAGGTACTTAATCAATGGAGAAGGCATCAACTAAATTATGCATTAACAACCTTCCTTTCAAAAAAACCTTTTTTTCTGGCCATCTCATCTTAACTGGGTCTGCCTCATACTCTTCTTTCTTTGTTTCAGAGAATAATAGTACTTCAAGCTGAAGTCAAAGCCACTTCTTTGAGATCTGCTCTAAAGATTTACTCATTTCTCTGAGTTATCACCTAAGAATACAAGAGGTTTATACATTAATAAACTTCTGTTTGTTTTCCTCTTGTGAACCTGTCTTTTGTTACAGGGAATATCAGCTAAGAACTAATAAAAAGTAAAAATTATATTTTCTCCCTTAAAATAGCTCCTTGTAGACTTAAGGATAAATGACTGTTTTAGAAACGAGAGTTTATAGTGTATAATGGCTCTATGATTTCAAAAAGAATACATAATGTAAACATAAAAATGGAGAAGATATTGGGAAATGTTCTTGGAACCACTTTTACACAGCATATTACTATTGTTATTCTGTAAGTGTTGTGGTTTAATGTGGAATAAAATATGAACAATTATTATTGTTAAAAGAAAATCCTTAGCCAAATTAAATTTAACAGAGCTTAACTGAGCAAAGAATGATTCATCAATCAGGCAGCCTCTTAAGCCAGAGTAAGCTGAGGGAGACTCCAGTGCAACCCTATAGTGGAAGAAGATTTAGAGGCAGAAAAAGAAAGTGACTTACAGAAAGCAGAAGTGAGGTATGCAAATGGACAATTAGTTACAGCTCGGTGTTTGCCTTATTTGAACACAGTTGGAACGATTGCCCCACTTTGGCCAAAAACTGGAGACAGACAAAGGGTAGTTTACTGTCTCTTTATACTTCCCTTTAAGTATCATTGGTCACATATAAAGAAACTTTAGATCTTAAAATATGTAAGGAGTTAGCTTTAGGCTAAACTTGATTTAGCAATTTCCATCTTTTGGTTTTCCTCTCCATTTTCAGACATTGACCAAAACTTTTGTCATTTGTGTCGCTGTCACCATCTCAACTGTACTTATTTGGTCTCAAAACCCACTGGGAAGCAGTAGCAGGACAGTGGATTTTGTAAGGTGGGAACAGACTTATTTTTTCTAAAGGGTAGCTTAAGAACTGACCATATTGGTATAGAAGAAAAAGGGGGAAATTACGTAATAGAGAATTTTAAGTAAAAACTCTCAACTCTTGGATGAAACTTTGCAGGTCAAATGTCCTGGTGAGGCAGGAAAATAGGGTCTGGAGGCAGGGAACATAAGATTGATTCAGACTTCTGCTATAACAGGAAATATCCTCTCCATAGGGCATACGCCATAAACAACTTTGTAACTTTACTTCATTCTCTCCATTTACGTAGGGAATACCCAAAGTAACCAGTGGAATCCTCTTGGGGGTATTTAAACTCCCAAATATTCTGGAATGGAGTCTTTGAGCACCTATGCTCAGGCCTACTCCCACCCTGTGGCATGTATTTTCATTTTCAATAAATCCCTTCGTTCCTTTCTTATTTTGTTTGTATATTTTGTCTAATTCTTTGTTCAAGACACTAAGAACCTGGACACCCTACACTATTAGCATATTTTGGTGAGCCAGCCAAGAGGAAGAGGTAAGCTCAAAGTCTGGAATTCATTTTTCTCCCTTTCCTTTTTGCTCCATACAGGGGAATCTCTTTTCCTTTCCAACCTGAGACCCTTGGTGGGCAGCAGCTAAACATGGAAGCAACTGCAGGTTTCTGACTGTGGCGAGTGAAACCAAGGGGTTTCCATGTGGGGAAGCCTGACTGACACCACTGGTTTGTTTAAGGGACCGGGGTCTTTTTTTTTTTCCCCTCTTTCTTTTTCAGTCTTTCAGTGGTGGCTCCCCAGTAGCTCCTTAGAAATTGAAGGCAATTAGCTAGAGTCACACCCCGGAACTGTCTGAAGGCCTAGGAATAAATGAAAATAATTGTCCTGCCTTGAAGGGGGAAGGACTCTTTAAAAATCTTTTCTGCATGTCATCCCCAATCTCTAAGTGCAGGGCAGCTCGGAGCAAACTGGCACAAGTTTCAGGTGACTTAAATCTTCTTTTCTTATGCTAAATTTTTCGCTTCCCCTATTCAAACTGGCTAAGGACAAAGGAAATCCACCCAGCCTCCATTTCCTATCATTAAAGTTAATGGAACAGGAAGCATGAGAAAATGTGGCCTTATCAAATTATAAGAATGCTAAAAGTCAGAGATTACACCCAGGTACCAAAAGAAAGCTCATAGCAGGCTCTGGAGAGAACACATGCAAAGTGGCACTGGTGCCCACCTAAGGCCAACAGTGTCTGGAACTCTAAGCTTGGACCACACAGGAGGATGCTCTAGTGTATCCTCTGGACCACAAACTCTCCAAAGAGGATGCTCTTGGCAGAGGTTCTGAGGTCTCCTATTAAGACCTCCTTAGAATTTTCTCTCACAGTCACAATGCTGTTTAGCCACAAAATTGTTTAGAATCTGAATTTTATTGTCCAATGGGAAAGTGGGATGATGTTGCATGTATCCAGGCTTTTGTGCTTCTGCTCTAAGCAAGGATCCTGGTTAATGTGTGATGCTCTCTGTTAGAAATAAGTTATCAGTGACACAAAGGAAGACCAGCATTCAAAAGAAAAGTTTCTCAGCAAGGTATAGTTTACTTCTGCAGAATAGTGCTGCCTGTGCCTGTGGCAGCCTCAAGAGCACACCTAACAAAAAACAACAGGGGTCTTTAACCCTAACACAATTCCTACTTCTGTGTCTTTCTCCCATTGGCTGGGGTTGGACTGGGGTCAATCTAGACTGACCCCAATTGGCTATGCACTTGAGTCTTTCCCAAACAAGACAAAGGAGAAGGGTTACACATTAAGGTTTGGGGCAACGTGGTTTACAGCTTATGACAATGGAGTTGGATCTTTGAAGAGGAACTTTTCTTTTATTCTGACAATTTCACCCTTTTTGTTTTTATAATTCTTCCTCTTCAAATTTTTTTCTTATGATTTGGCTTTGTTGCTCTTCTTGATTGTCTAGGAATAAAAGTTTGTCTGAATATGGAGGGGGACAGACAGAGGAGGTTTTAGTGAGAACCGTTTCTATGAGTCTGAACTAACTCACAAACACAAGGTATGATGCAACAGCCTATGAGGATGGATACAGTTGTCACAGTTGCAAGGGAAGTGAGGATAGAGGCCATAAGTCTTTTCCGTTTACCAAACCATCTTTCCATTAAACCTGTGAAGAGGCCATCTATTCCAGAATTTTCAGCCAGCTCATTTGCTAGGGTGGTGAAGCCTTGTAGAGCCTTGGAAATGGTTCCATCAGGAGCTGTGTTATTTGGGATAAAAGTACAACATTGGTCTGTGACCATGACACAAGCTCTGCCTTTTTCTGCCAATATCACGTCAAGAGCTATCCTGTTCTCCCAGTCCATTTGGATGGTGGGACCTAATTGCTCAGTGCTCCCCTTAATGGAATCACTGGTATAATTAACAAATTGTTGTTGATTTTAATATGTGTAATTTATTCAATCTAAGTTTTTTTTAATAGTAGACCACCAAAATTAGACTGTCTCAAACCTGGCAGCTATTTAATTTCAAGTTTTAAATTGATTGGATGCTCCTTGTGGTACTCCAATTGTGTCTATATAGATGTTGGGGTCGAAAGATCATTAAGAAGCTTCTCTGTTCTCCAAAAAGAGTGACTTTTTATCAGACTGATGAAATGCCATGGTGAAAGGGATGGCCAATTGGATTAGAGAACAAGTGCTGCTCTAATTACTTGGCAGCGTAACCAATAGAGGTCCTCTGCAATACCACCAAACATCTGCTCATGGATAGATCAGGGCAGTTTTATTAGTGAGCTCTCAAAAAGGCTTGAATTCACTGCATCCTGTTAGATTCCCAAAAAAATGCCAAGTTGTCCCCCTCTTGAGAGAGACACAAGGTAAAATTGGCAGCAGAGGCCAGGAGCTGGATGGCCCTTGGGGGATGACCCACAGGGCAGTCTTTGACTTCTGGAAAAAGCAGTGAGAGAGTGGTGCATGACTTATTACCCCAGGCTATGGGGTGCTGGAAGAGAGCTACCATACAGTCCATGCCTGGTTGGTTAGGCCATCCAAGTGAAAAAGGAACTATTTGGATTTCTGCCCTGCCCATTGCACAGGTATAACTGGCACTTTTATTTAAAGTGTGAATGGAATATTTGATCCATTACAGTAAGGCATTAGTATCTTGATATCCAGTCTAAATGCCCAGGGTTTGTTTTCAGTCTTTGACTTCCACTATGGTCACTTTAGTTTTATCATTAGGTTATGGCAAGATAGTTGTCTGCTTTGGAGGAGATTTTGAGGAAGGAAGGGGTGCCAGAGGGGTGACAAAACTAATCTCAAAGGACCCTCTGGGGTCTTTCCCAGTAATATCTTCTTCTATACCATGAAAGCAACTTAAGGTGGGAATAGAGTTAGTGGTCCAGAGAAGACAGTACCAGGAACGGCAAGGTAGCCAATTATAGGGAATCTTACAAGGATCACGTTGAGGGTGGGGTGAGTACCAAGGGCAAAGATACTTTTCTAAAGAGGCTAGTTGCTTTTGACTTTGTAGGTCTCTGCAAGGTATGGCTAAACAAGCATCAAACGAAATAGCTTGGGGAGAGAATGACTTGGTTACCTTAGTAATGAAATGCCCCAGGACAACTGGGGGAAGAAGAGACAAATTATACCTTTTCAAATGTTAATTTTGAGGGAGTTGATCCTGGAGTGACAGTCCATAATTTTGTAAGAGGTGGGGTTCTTTTTATCGGGGTGTGATAAGTCCACCCCTTTTCAGCTGTTTGGACGGCTGTTTCAGTTGTTAGGAGTATTAGATAGGGTCCTTCCCATGATGATTTGAGTTTTTTCTCTTTCCAGCTTTTGAGAATCATACAATCTCCAGGCTGATGTGGGTGTACTGGAAACTCTAGAGGTGGCATTTGTGCTAAGAGGCCTTGGGTCCTGAGGGAAGAGAGGGTAGAAGATAGGCTACATATATAGTTTTTAAGAAATTGATCTTTTGTTTCCAATGTAGGGATGTCAGTGGTGGAATTACTCTATGGCAATCCACAGAGCATTTCATAAGGCGATAGGCCGATATCTTTTCAAGGGGTGTTAAGAATTCTCAGTAAGGCGATGGGGAGGCACTTAGTCCATGGCAGTCAGGTTTCTAAGATTAGTCTAGTTAGGTGATGTTTTAGAGTTTAATTTATTCTTTCTACTTTTCCTGATTAGGGTGGGTGCCAGGAAGTATATATTCTCATTTTATTTCTAGTGTCTGGGTTATCCTTTAATGATACATGCAGTAAAATGGGTTCTATTGTCTGAGTCAATGTTTTCTATTAATCCTAATCTGGGTATGATATCTTCTATTAGTACTGTAACTACATTATTGGCAGTTGCACTTGGCAGGGGGTGGCTTCCACCCAGTGAGTGAGATGGTCCACTATAACTAGCAAATATTTGAGGTGGCCTATTTGGGGCATTTTGGTATAGTCCATTTGGACACTTTGGAATGAACTTAGCCTGGAATTTCTTCCCTTGAAGGGTGTTTTTTTTAAAGTTTGTTTATTGGTTTTCCTGCATACCGTACAACTGTCTGTGAGTTGCCTGGCTAGGGCTTAAATCCCTATACACCCATAGGTTCTACGGACCACATCACACGTGGCTTGGGGACCCCAATGGGTCCCTTGGTGAAGTTGTGTTAAGATTTCTCTTATTAGAGGTTTGGGCAACATTTCTTTGTTATCTGGCAGTATCCATTTCCCTTCTGAGTTGCTTTTAGCCCCTATTTTCTTTAATTTTTCTTTATCTGCTTGGGAGAAGATTGGGGATGTGGATGGGGAAGGGAGACAAGGGGATAAGTGGAAAATGGGCGCTTTTTGGGAAGAGGCAGCCTATTTGGCTACCTGGTCTGCAAGGTTATTTCCTTGACTCTCAGATGAGAGATTTCATTGGTGTTCTGGGACATGAATAATGGCTATATCCACTGGTAGCTGAAACTTTTCTAATGCTTGCATAATTAACTCTTTGTGGACAAGGTTTTGGCCCTTGCTAGCAATAAGGCCTCATTCAGTCCAAATTTTCCCAAAGATATAGGCCACTCCAAAACATACTTGAAATTGGTGTAAATAGTTCCTTCTTGATTCTGCAGCTATTTTAAGGCTTGACTTAGTGTGAATAACTCACATGTTTGGGCAGATCAGTTATTGGGCAGTCTCCCTGATTCTACTTCTGCAAGAGTTTCCCCGTCAACCACTGAGTAGCCATTATGTTTTTTTCCCTTCAATTACAGTCTGTCTCTTATAGGAGCTCAAGTGCTGTACTGGGGGCTCCACTGTTCCATGCAGAGCTGCTGGGCGGGTACATTTAAGTCTGCTGCAGCTGAACTCCTAACCTCCTCTTTTCCCAGGTGCTCTGTCCTAGGAATGTCGGCTTTATTTGTACGTTCCTGTCATGCTGCTGCCTTTTTTCAAAGATGCCCTGCCCCACATGGAGTAGGCTAGTCACAGTCTGCCAGCAGAGGCATTGTTGAGCTGCTGCAGGCTCTGCCCAGCTGCTGCGTGAACTGCCCCAGTAGTGGGGGACACCCTTCCCCGCAGTGAGCTGGACTGTCCCGGGTCCAGTTGGGCTTGCTGGGAAACTCTCAATCCAGAGCGTTTCAGATGGCTTGTTTTCTGGTGGTGGTACCCACTGAGCCACATCTCCTGGCTCTCCGTCTCAGCCCCCTCCCTTTCCGCTGAATGGGCAGCTCTGTCTCCCAGGCATTCCAGGCACCAGTTGAAACTACCGCCCAGACTTGTGTGAGTTTCTGTGCCCCGAACCAGCACCAGCTGAAACCTCTGCCCTGAAAACTCATAGCACTTTTCGCCCAGGGAATCTCCTGGTCTGCAGGCAGTGAAAACTTGTTTGGAAATGTGGTGAGCACTCACCGTCTGTGCTGTTCTCAGTGGGAACTGCACTCTGGAGCTGTTCCCATTCGGCCGTCTTGGATCCTCACCCCACCTACTCAAATTTTTGCCAAAATTATATATGTGTATGTATGTGCCCGTAACCATAAATACATTTTGATGTGTGGGGAAGAAAAGCCATTCCTCTTATTAGATTCCCACAAGCCATCAATAGTTTAGATTGCTTTTTCCAAACTTTCTTTTAATTTTAACATTCTAAGTTTAATATTATGAAATATCATAGCCAATATTCTACTACTTTCCACATTCAACTTTCTAAAATCAGTCTAAGAAACTAGATAATATTTAAATGTTAATGTAACCCTAAAGGACAGAATCCACTCATTATGAAAATATAATTGACTGACATGGTAAATTAACCAGTTATAGTTTTAAAAGGATTGAAAGAGATGTTTTCTTGTATTTTCATGTACATGAAATATTAAAATTAGACAAGCCTTCAAGGTAATGCTGAGCAGTGGGTTATTATCCATCTCCTATATTTGAATTAATAAACATATATGTTTAAATGCATAAGGGCATCGATGTGTTTGTGCATAAGTATACAAAAATGCATCTTGCAATATAAAAATTTTAGCCTAAAAATAAAAGAGAAAAATCTGCAATTCAAACAAGACCATAGTATGTTTAGAAAATCAAAATTTGTAGGGTTATCTCCCTGGAAAGCAAGGGTAAAAAAGGAAAGATAATTGCATTGCAATTCAGGTTCCAAAGCACAAAACTCTACCTAGAAAATCACAGCCATCATGTGCATGAATAAAAATTTGCTATTGCTGAGAGACTGTGATTAAAAAAAAAATAAAGTAATATCAGGGAGAATATTGAAGCTGACAGTCCAAATACAGAAAAAAGTTAACTGATTCTTCTAACCTCTTAGGAGATAGCATCAAGGTTGAAAATGTGTTCCTTTGGTTACATTTCCTAGAAAAAATATGGGAAAGGAAAGATTCTAGGGGAATATAACTTTGAGGAAACCATGGAAATAAGCACTGGCCTATGTCTCTTGGGTGTAAAACCAATCAAGTCTGGCTTAATAAGAAACAGGCTTTAGAAAAATGCAATATTCTCTCAACTTTTTTTTTTTTTTGCCATCCGAGATCTGTATTTTTGCTGTGAACAAATGTTTTTGTTATTTTAATCTAATAAGAGGAGTTGTAGAAGAATGAGAATGCCTAGAAAGGAAAGGGCATGATCCTCATAAATATGTCCACATTAGACTATCAGCACCCAATTTGCTAAAATTTAAGCTACTGGAGAGAGCAAGGGAACAGAACTCTGAAGATAGCAATTCATGAGCTTGCAAAGCATATTTATGAAAAAACAAAGAGTTTAAAGCAGTGTCCAGTGCTCCTTCCATGGGCATATATTGACTCCGTATCAGACCAGACCATGGGCAAGATCGAATGTAAGCATTTGTCAATACATAGGTCAAAGACTTTACAGGTCAACAAAGATTGTATAAAAAAGGAAATGTTTACATACTGTAATGCCACTTCCATGTTTTGTACAGACTCAGATAAATGGCACAGGAGATGGTGGTGGTCAAATCAATCTATATTATGCTAACTTGCTGTGTGACCCAGCACAAGGTGCTTAACTTTGAGTCGCTGTTCCTTCTTCTGCAACATAATGATACGTGGACTATATACTCAATCTGTATTTCATTAAATGTTTTCCCAGATGATCTTTACAGTTTATAAGAATCAACCAGGTATGTGAGGAGAGCAGAGCAGAATACATGGTTCACATACTTATAACAATTTCTGATAAAAAGTGAGTGGTCAATAAATATTTATGATTTTAAAAATGCAAAATGTATGTGTCCTATTCCAGATTTAACATCAGGATATTTGAGTGAGGATTGGAATGAAGAATGAGGATCTACGTGTTAACAAATCCTGTGGATTATTCTTACAGACACCAAAGCATGAGGACCACTAATATAGTAATAAAGCCTTCCACCACCCTCACACACATTTTTACAGAGATAATTCTCATTTTGAATCCTTTCAGAGTGGCCCATCCTTTTCAAAATAAAAGCAGAGGTCATTTGAAGAAACAGTGATGATTTGAATGAATTTCCCCTACCTCCTTCCATTTTCACAGTTCCACAGGCTCAGTTCTTTTGATTGTATTATGTTCTCTTTAATATTATATGTTATTATACAATGTCCATCAGAGACAGAATATATTTGATTTAGGGCTTTTGAACATTTTAGCAATGAGCGAATGTCCATCAGAAACCAGTTTGATTTTGAAGATGTGAACTGTTGTATTGAAAATTTTAATGACACAGGGGAAATTTAATCTTAGTAGGGACCTTTATAAGCCTGCTAACTCATCAGTCAGTTCAAATTCTAGAAAAGTGCAGAAACACATTTGTATATACTCCTTGACTATATTATTTTCATGGATAGAGATTTCTTCTTTTTTTCATGGAGATTTCTATTCAGTCACTATTGCACCAACAATCATTTGCTGCTGTATTTTATTAGTAAACCTTGCTTTTATTTTGTAGTTTACAAAAGTCATTATATTTTGGTTCATGTGTTCAAAATTGTTTTAACTTTCTTTACATTGTACAATATCTATAGTAAGTGTCTAATAAATATGTGACTCTTTCCATCCTTAAAAATCACATGCTAATTTGACTCTTTGTAATTCTCCACTGGATTATTGCAATAGTTTCATGCTTAATTCTGTCTCATTTCTTGATGTTGCAGAATAGACAAATTTTGATAAAGTGTGTCTTTCTTCAAATGCCTTCAATGATACTGTCAGTCAAATTATACCTAAACTGCTTTCCTGGAGTATAAAACCCTGATTATGCCTACCAAACCTATCTCCCTAGTTATTTTTAAAAAGTTGGCCACTAGAAAGCAGGGTGTGGACTCTGTGGCTAACCAAGGAAATGGCATATAGGAAAGATAGTTAAGCTTATGTTTAATGAGTGGTTGATGCTTGGACAAGTTAGTTTGCCTACAGGAAGGAGCTGCAATCTAGACATTTACCTTTCTTTCCTATCATCTTGTTATCCAGCTTTGTGTCAATGGAAAAGTTTCTTAACCATGTGGTGCCTAAATATAGGTAAATATGCCAGATCCTAATCTTCTCAAATGCACTGTTAATAAGATTTTTTTAAAATACTGTCATTTAAAATGCACTCCATAGCAATAAGGTGTTGAATTTAGCAGTTTTTAGAGCCCTCAAATAGAACACGTTAAAATTCGAAAAGCCAAAACCAACTGCTCATATTTCTCTCATGATTTATCAGGCTGCAGGAGGCTTAAGAACAGGCTTGTCTCTGTGTGTGATTTTTGGTATCTGTTTTCTAACTTATTGTTTTGTGATAATTGTAGTTTTGCACATAGTTGTAAGGAATAATACAGAGACAACCTGTATGCTCTCTATTCAGAATCTCCCAACAGTAACATTGCATGCCATGAAAAGAGGAAATTGACCATGTATCTTACTTAGATTTGACCTTTGCACATTATTTAGATTTCACTAGTTTTACATGCATTCCTGTGTATGTGTCTGTGTGTGTATTTAGTTGTGTGACCACATTCAAGATACAAGACAATTCTATCACCTCAAGTATCCATTTCCTTGTCCTTTTATACCTATATCCACTTCCTTTTCAACTTTCTCCACTTACATTCCTAATCCCTGACAACCACTGATCTATTTTTCCATTATTATAATTTTTTTTTTCATTTCAAGAAGGTTATACAAATGCAAACATAATATACAACTTTTGAGCCCTGGACTTTTTTATTCAGCATAGTTGCCTGGAGAGTCACCCAAATTGCATATATCAATAATTTGTTCCTTTTTATTGCTGAGAGTATTTTATGACGTGTGTGTTCCACAGTTCGCTTAACCATGTATGCAGTGTAGAGCATCTGGGTTGTTTTCAGTTTGGGGTTATTAGGAATGAAGATCTTGACTACCCTTATGAACAGGTTTTTGGGTAAACATAATTTTTCATTTATCTGGTCTAAATGTCCAAGAGTAAAATTGATGGGCCATATGGTATTTACATGTTTAGCATTTTACAAAACTGTCAAACTGTGTTTCAGAGTGGCTTTGCCATTTTATATTTCTGACAGCAATGTATGAGTGATACAGTCTTTTCACATCCTTGTCAGTATGTAGTGTTGTTGCTGTTTTCTACATTATCCATTATGAGAGGTGTGAAGTGATATTTGATTTGATTGTGATCTTAATTTCCAATTCCCCAGTGGCTAACATAGCTGAAAACTTTTCTATGTGCGCGTCATCTGTATATTGTGTTTCATATAATGTCTGTTTATGTCTTTTTTTCTTTTTTGTAATTGGGTTAAGTTTTTTTTTTTTTAACTGATAAATCTTAGGTGTTTTTTACAGAGCCTACATTTTAGTCCTTTACTGAACATGTTATTTGTGAATATTTTCTTTCATGCTGTAGCTTACCTCTTCCAAGCTGTAGGGTGATTCTTAATAAGATCTTTCACAGAGCAAAATTTTTCACCTTGTGACAAGGGTCAATTTATCAGTTTTTTTCTTTGATAAATCATGCTTTTGATGTCATACGTAAAAATTCCTTTTTTGGCCCTCTATCATCAAATACAGTTAAATAGATAGGTATAAAGCAAAAGTAGAAAAAGAAAAGAAAAAAGAAAATGACGTATCATGCTAACTAATCAAAACAAGCAAAATATCTATAGTGATATCAAAGTAGACTTCAGGGCAAAAAAAAAAAATTACCATAACCATAAAGGACCATTTGATAGTCATAAGTCAGTCAACCCAACAAGAAGATACAGCAATTCTAAATGTGTATGAATCAAATATCAAGGCTTCAAAATACTTAAAACAAAAACTAATAGATCTGAAAGGAGCAACAGACAAACTCCCATTTATAGTGAGAGACTTTAACACTCAACTAGTAGCAAAGAACTGTAAGACAGAAAATTAGCAATGATATAGAAGAACAGAACAAAAACATCAACTAGCAGAATCTAATTACTATCTTTAAAACATACTACTCAACTATGAAAATATAAATATTTTTGCAAGAGCAAGTACCAGTAAAATAGCCAACAAAACATCATATCCTGGGTCTTAAAACAAATCTCAACAAACTTAAAAGATTGTAAATAATGTACAGTACAATGTCTTACCATAATGGAATAAAACTTGAAATCAATCACAGAAAGACAACAGAAAAATCTCCAAACAAATGGAAATTAAATAACATGCTTTTGAAAAACCTGTGAAAATGTCAATGAAAATTTTAAAATACAGAGAATCGAATCAAAATGAAAACACACAAACAATGTTAGATGTTGCTAAATTGATAAGGAAAACAATACAGAAAAAGCAATAAAGGCAAAAGTTGGTTTAAAAAAAAGCTATAAAAATTATAATCCTGTAATAAGCCTGACCAAGATAAAAAGAGAAAAGATACCCATCAACGATATCAGGAGTGAAACAGAGGATATTACTACAGACCTTACAATCATTAAAAGGTTAATAAGGGAATATTATGAATAATTTTACTATTAAAAATTTGAGAACTTAAAAGATATTGTACAGTTCTTTGAAACCAGAACCTACCAGAATTCAATCAAAATGAATAGATAACCTCAACTGCCCTAAAACCAAAAAAGAAATTTGTAATTAAAATTTTCTTCCAAAATCTTTAGTTCCAGAAGTTTCACTGAAGAATTCCACCAAATATTTCTAAAAATTGATAGCTTAAATAATCTTTTCCAGAATAGAAGAGGCAATGCTTTTTAACACCTTTTACGAAGTATCAAAGTCATTCATTCTACCAAAAGAACGTTATTGACATATATCTCTCACGAACTTAGATGCAAAAATCTCCAACAAAATATTAGCAAATCAAATTCAACAATGTGTAAAAAATTATAGACATGATTAAGTGTGATTTTTTTCTACATATGCAGACTGCTCAAACATTTGAAAATAAATCAATGTAATCACTATATCAAAAGGCTAAAAAAAGAAAATTGTATGATTATATCAATTGATATAGGATGATAATTTATTGAAATCTAACACCCAATTATGATTAAAACCCTCAGTTATAAATAGGGAGGAACTGCCCTAACTTGAGAAGGTGTGTCTACAAATAACTTACAGAAGCATCATTCTTTTTTTTTTCCCCATTTATTTATTTTATTGCATTTTAGGTTTTGGGGTACATATGAAGAACATGCAAAATTGTTGCATAGGTACACACGTGGCAATGTGATTTGCTGCCTTCCTCCCCATCACCTACATCTGGCATTTCTCCCCTTGCTATCTCTCCCCATCTTCCCACCCCCCACCGTCCCTCCCCTATTTCCCCCCAACTGACCCCAGTGTGTAGTGCTCCCCTCCCTGTGTCCATGTGTTCTCATTGTCCAACACCCGCCTATGAGTGAGAACATGCGGTGTTTGATCTTCTGCTCTTCTCTCAAGGACACGTGCACACGAATGTTCATTGCAGCACTGTTTACAATAGCAAAGACCTGGTACCAACCCAAATGCCCATCAATCATAGACTGGATAGGGAAAATGTGGCACATATACACCGTGGAATATTATGCAACCATCAAAAATGATGAGTTTGGGTCCTTTGTAGGGACATGGATGAACCTGGAAACCATCATTCTCAGCAAACTGATAGCATCATTCTTATTTATAAAAAATGAAATCCTTTCCCCTAAGACAGGGAACGAGGTACAAGTATATCCATCCTTATCATCCTTATTCAGCATAATAATGAAAATTCTAGCCATTGCATGCAATTCTAGCCATTGCATGCAATCAGCCATTGCATGCAATCAGGCAAGAAATAAATGGCATTTAAATTAAAAAAAAAAAAATTAAACTGCCCTTACTTACAGATGACATACTTTTCTGCATTAAAAAATCCCAAAGAATCAACAATAAAAAAGTTGAGCTAATAAGCAAGTTCAGTAAGACCACAGGATACAGGATCAACATACAAAAATCATTTGTATTTCTATGTACTACAAATGATCACATGAACAATTAAATGAAATAAAAATTACACAATTTTAAATTGCACAAAAAGTAAAATGCTTGGGGTAACCATAACACAACATGCACAGAATTTTTATGCTGAATGCTATAAGACCACGAAAGAACTCAAAGAATATTGGCAATATGTACCATATACATAGATAGGAAAACTCAGTTTTATAAACATCACAACTTTTACTAAATTGATACAGAGGCTTAGCACAATTTCTACCAAAATACCAGCAAGGATTTTTTAGATATAGGCAAGATTATTTTATAATTTAAGTAGAAATTCAAAGAATATAGTAGCTGAAACAATTTTGAAAAAAAAAATGGAAGGAATTACTCTAATTGTTATTGAAGCTTAATATAAAGCCACAGTAATAAAGAGAGGGTAGCACTGGTGAGGTGTTTGACACATGGATCAATCGAATATATTAGATAACTCAGAAACAGACACCTGCAAAACTGATTTTTTGACAAAGAGGAAATGTTATAAAGTGGCTTTTTTTTTTTTTTAACAAATGGCACTGGAGGCATTGGAAATATATAGCTAAAAAAATTAACCTCAACATAAATGTCACATTTTATATAAAAATTAACTCAAAATGTATCACTTAGGTAGGAAATTATAAATTACATTTAAATATAAAATCACACATTTTGTAGAAAAAAAGTAGGGGTTTTTTATAAAATAAACGACAGTTTTGGATGATATGGTTCAACTTCACTCTGACTTTTAATCAGTGAATTCAGACCATCTACATTTAAATTAATTATTTCTATGTTAGGACTTAAACATGTCATATAATTATTTGTTTACTATTTATCCCTTATTTCTCATTCCTCTCTTTTTTCTTACCTTCCTGTAGGTTATTTGAATATTTTTAGGATTATATCTTATTTTATTTATGCTGTATTAAAGTGTATCATTTTGTATCGTTTACTTCCTAGTAGCGCTAGATGTTATAATACACACATGTAACTGATTTCAGCCCACTGATATCTATGTTTCACCATGGAAATGAAGTATTGAAATCTTACTATGATTTGGGTGCCTTTATCCTCTCCACATTTTAAATTTTCTCTAGTATTTCCTCTATATACATTGAGCACCAAACAGATATAATTTATCTTGTCATTAGACGTGGTATTCTTCTTAGGAAGAAGAATAATGCATATTTACCGCTGTTTTTATCTATTCATGTTTTTTTTCCTTTTCTTTCCAAAGTTACATTTCTCCTTATGCCAGCATTTACTTTCTGTTTGAAGAACTCCCTTTTTATCCATTTAAGTAATTCTCATAATTTCTTTATCAGAGAACATCTTTATTTCACCTTCTTTCCTGAATAGTTTTGAATATAGAATTCATGCTCATAGACTTTTTCTTTCAACACTTGAAAACTTTCCATCTTTACACCATGATTGCTTATAAGAAATCCAGTACCATCAAATTTAAGTTCCACTGTAGGCCATGTGTCATTTATTTCTGGTTGCTTGTAAGATTGTTTTTTCTTTGTCTTTGGTTTACAGAAGTTCAGTGTGATGTGTCTGTACTTCATGCCTTTTCCCAATTTTGAAAAGCTTTCAGACTTTATTCCTTTACTTTTTCAGATCCAGATGTTTTCTCCTCTCCTTATGAAACTCTGATGTCAAGAACAGCAGGTCTTCCGTTGTTCCACAGGTCCAAGTCCCTACTCATGTTTTCCTCCCCTCGGTTGTTCAGGTTAAGTAAATTCTAATGCTGTGTCAGCAGAATACCTTCTGTCATCTTACTCTTCTACTAAGGCCATCTAGCAAGTTATTTATTTAAGTTATTGTATTTTTTAGTTCTATAACTTCTATTCCATTTTTTAAACAATTTCTATTTCATTGCTAAAATTATTTTTTTCATTTTAGTTCCTAATTATTTCTGAAAGAAATTTTGTTATGGCTGCTCTAAATTATTTGTCACACACATCCAATATCTGATTCATCTCAATTTTGGCTTCTTGTTCAGCATTTTCACTTGAGTTGTGATACTAGTACCCAAATATCTAAGATACGCTCTAATATCACTTATCATATGCAGAACCAGGATCCACTAAGTCCACTGGATCTTATTTAACGCTTCTGTTTCAGCAGACAAATGCACTGTTTAAGCTTAGTGTATAGGCACTGGACCAGCATTCTACAGCTCTGTGATGTCACCTTACATACAGATCAGTCCTTATGATGTCAGCAATGTGGGTCGTGTTTGGATTGGCCTCCTGGGTTCTGATGTTGCCACTGCTGTGAGCACATTGGGCCCACTGATACTGAATATGGATCTCCTCACCAAGTCTCCACTATGTTTCCTCTTTCCTGATCCCTTGACCAGAAAGATGAAGCGATTTTTTTCTTTTAAATTTTTTTTCTGTCAATTCCTGTCAGCTGTAGGATGCAAGACTTTCCAAAATCCAGCATGTATGAAAAATAAAAAATAAAAACTGTGGAAATCACTGTAGTTATTGAAGTTTCAAGGATCCTAACTAGCCTACTTTCCTCTTTCCACGTTTCAAAATTATTTTATGATTGTCTGGTGAATTATATCAAGGGTATGTAGTTATACTGAGGAAGGGAGAAGGGAAAAGTCATTTCATCATTTATTTTCTCATATCTACTGTTTTCAAGAATAGCAGTATAAATGTCATAATTTCTCTTTCTCTGTTTTAATATTTGTGCTTCTGATATTGATTCTATATATGATTGGCAGGTTCATGGCTCTAAATATGTAGGAAAGCAAAGGGATTATATAGACAGGAAATTCTCTTGTAAAAATATTTTAAATCAGATGAATACATATCCTAATATAAATTTGAACCATATAAAATATAACTAAGCCAACATTTTAAATACTATGCACACAAACATACATTTTTAAATTTTTAAGTTATAATCTGTGAAAAGATACCTTAGTGAATAATGTGATGTACTAGATTTCCAGAAGCAGAATTCTTAATATTACTAATTATTGATTTTAGGGCTTTTCACAAGACATGCTGTTCTATAATAAATGACTCCCTTCTCCAATATAAGCTTGAAAATATTTACCATATGAATTTTCAGAATATTTCTTTCATCAACCAGCAAGAAACCTTTGTGGACCTCTAGAATTTGAGTCTTGAGATTTTAAATAGAAATTGAGAATTCTTACATTCTTTACATTACAGCATTCCTTCCTCACCCACAAGCCACCTGTCTTTCATCATGACTTATAATCATCCAATCATTTGTTCATTAGGCAAATATTTATTGAATACCTATTTTTACCAGGCACTGTGCGGCACTGAGAAAATATATAAGTGAAAACATGGCCATGGCTATGGCTCCTATGTTATTTCACAATCCAACGTCTAGAAAGAGTGGTCTGTGCTCTCTATAAATGACTTATTCAATCCTACACTTGAATATTGGCCTTTCTTCTCATCATTTTACAAATATCAAAGATCACCAGACTGCTTAACCTCCAAATCCCACTCTCTGTATCAATTATTTTCTTTCTTTATTATCGCCTTTCTGAATCAGTCCAACATGAATTCTATCAAAATTGTTTGACCACTTTTAGTTTTGTTTTAGTGGCCCATCCTCCTTTTTTTCTAAATCCTAATTCAAGAATTTCCCATGTTTTGTCCTTAGATTTTTACCTCATATAACTACCCAATGTGTGTCTCAAACTCTAATTTGTTTTCTGACTTTAAATACATATTTTTGACCATATAAGAGACATTAACATATAGGATTTCCCAAAACATTTTCAAGCCTAAAATGCCCCAAACAGATATTCCTCCTATAAAATAAATTCTATTTGTAAAGTCTGATGATTCCAGTCAGTCCTCAAAATACAGATAGGAAATGAAGCCACATGACTTTTAATATTACCCAAGAATAATAAGATTGTGGACTGAGACTAGGAACAATATCAGAACCCAGAGAATGGCTGATGCTTCTGAGACAGGAAAAAGGAAGAGGAGCCGCAAAGGCCAAGCTGCAGAGGAAGAGATCCTCAGGAAGGGAGATGCAGGAAGAATTCAGGGAAAATGCAGTGTCTTAAAAGCAAAGGAAGATTTGATGGCAAGATGGCTGAATAGAAACAACGCTGGTGTGCAGTTCCCAGCAAGAGTGATACAGAAGGTGGCTGATCTTCGCACTTCCTACTGAGGTACTTGGTTCATCTCATTGGGACTGATTAGACAGTGGGTGCAGCCCAAGGAGGTTAAACCAGAGCAGGGTGGGGTGAATTTTTAACCCAGAAATTTATATTCAGCCAAGCTATCTATGACAAACCCACAGCCAATATCATATTGAATGGGCAACAACTGGAAGCATTCCCTTTGAAAATTGGCACAAGACAAGGGTGCCCTCTCTCACCACTCCTATTCAACACTGTATTGAAAGTTCTGGCCAGGAAAATCAGGCAAGAAAAAGAAATAAGGGGTATTCAGCTAGGAAAAGAGGAAGTCAAAATGTCTCTATTTGCAGAAGACATGATTGTGTATTTAGAAGACTCCATCGTCTCAGCCCAGAATTTCCTTATAAGTTGATAGGCAACTTTAGCAAAGTCTCTGGATACAAAATCAATGTGCAAAAATCACAAGCATTCCTATACACCAATAACAGACAAACGAAGAGCCAAATCATCAGTGAACTCCCATTCACAATTGCTACAAAGAGAATAAAATACCTAGAAACTAACAAGGGATATGAAGGACCTCTTCAAAGAGAAGTACAAACCACTGCTCAGGAAATAAGAGAAGACACAAACAGATGGAAAAACATTCCATGCCCATGGTTAGGAAGAATCAATATCAGGAAAATGGCCCTACTGCTTAAAGTAATTTATAGATTCAGTGCTGTCCCCATTAAGCTTCCATTAACTTTCTTCACAGAATTAGAAAAAGTCACCTTAAATTTCATATGAAACCAAAAAAGAACCTGCATAGCTAAGACAATCCAAAGCAACAACAACAACAACAACAAAAGCTGGAGGAATCACACTAACTGACTTCAATCTATACTACAAGACTACAGTAATCAAAACAGCATGGTACTGGTACCAAAAGAGAGATATAGACCTATGGAACAGAACAGAGGCCTCGGAAGTAATGCCACACATCTACAACCATCTGATCTTTGACAAACCTGACAAAAACAAGCAATGGGGAAAGGATTCCCTGTTTAATAAATGGTGTTGGGAAACTTGCTAGCCATATACAGAAAGCTGAAACTGGACCCATTCCTTACACCTTATACAAAAATTAACTCCAGATGGATTAAAGATTGAAACATAAGACCTAACACCATAGAAGTCCTAGAAGAAAACCTAGGCAATACCATTCAGGACATAGGCATGGGCAAAGACTTCATGACTAAAACACCAAAAGCAATGGCAACAAAAGCCAAAATAGACAAATGGGATCTAATTACACTAAAGAGCTTCTGCACAGCACAAGAAGAAATCATTAGAGTGAACCAGCACCCAACAGAATGGGAAAAAGTTTTTGCAATCTACACATCTGACAAAGGGATAATATCCACAATCTACAAAGAACTTAAACAAACTTACAAGAAAAAGTCAAACAACCCCATCAAAAAGCGGGCAAAGGATATGAATAGAGACTTCTCAAAAGAAGACATTTATGCAAGTGACAAACATATGAAAAAAAGCTTATCATCACTGGTCATTAAAGAAATGCAAATAAAAACCACATTGAGATACCATCTCATGCCAGTTAGAATGGTCAGGAGATCATTAAAAAGTCAGGAGGCAACAGTTGCTGGAGAGGATGTGGAGAAATAGGAATGCTTTTACACTGTTGGTGGGAGTGTAAATTAGTTCAACCATTGTGGAAGACAGTGTGGCAATTCCTCAAAGATCTTGATCTAGAAATACCATTTGAACCAGCAATCCCATTACTGGGTATATACCCAAAGGATTATAAATCATCCTATTATAAAGACACATGCACATGTATATTCATTGTAGCACTGTTTACTATAGCAAAGACTTGGAACCAACCCAAATGCTCATCAGTGATAGACTGGATAAAGAAAATGTGGCACATATATACCATGGAATACTGTGCAGCCATATAAAGGATGTGTTCATGTCCTTTGCAGGGACATGGATGAATCTGGAAACCATTATTCTCAGCAAACTGACACAAGAACAGAAAACCAAACACTGCATGTTCTCACTCATAAGTGGGTGTTGAACAATAAGAACACATGGACACAGGGAGGGGAGCATCACACACTGGGGCCTGTTGGGGGGTGGGGGGTTAGGGAAGGAATAGCAGGGGGTGGGGGGCTAAGGGAGGGATAGCATAAGGAGAAATATCTAATGTAAATGACAGTGGAATGGATGCAGCCAATCTATATTCAGGTTGGCCTGAATGGCACGTGTATACCTATGTAACAAACCTGCATGTTCTGCACATGTACCCCAGAACTTAAAGTATAATAATACTAAAAATAAATAAAGAGCAAAGGAAAAGAGTTTTTTCAAAAAAAAATTAATAAATCAGTGTCTCCTGCTTCCAAGAAGATTTGAAAAGTGAGAAATGAATCATAGAGATGCTATTTCTTAATAATTAGCCCTACAGAGTCCTCAGCAAGACCATATGTAGAGAACTGATTGGATCAAAAGACAATCAGCAGGAGGTTGAGAAGTCAGTCAATGAGTTGAGATGAAGTGAAGACAACGAAGGCAAATGTGTTTTCAAAGAAATCTGTAAAGGGGAGAGAAATGGGATATGGTTATAGAGAGATGAGAGATGGAGTCGGAACTTTTTATCTTAAGTACAGATGCTTGATGTTGACAGGAAAGAACCTAGAAACAATTAAGGAGGGCCAGCCTGAATATAGAAAAGAAAGAGAAGATTACCAATTGAGAACAAGTGGGGGGAGGGGGGAGAGAGAGAGAGAGAGAGAGAGAGAGAGAGAGAGAGAGAGAGAGAGTGTGTGTGTGTGTGTGTGTGTGTGTGTCTTTTGGGGGGGTGGAGTGTGATCCAAGAAAAAGTATCATAAAAGATCATTAAACAGAAAAAGGAAAACCTTTTCTTTCCTTCAGGGGAATTAGTATTTTCTCCTGTATATCCACTTGTGCTCCTTTGGAGGTCTCATCTTATAGCAAGCATGTAACCATTTCTAGAAAATTGAACTTTCTATTTATCAACATGTATCTGTGTGTAGCCACCAGAAAATGTTCTCTATTGAACAGGCTTTCAACACTTTACAAATTGGCAAAGAAGCTTGTCTCTACTATTTATTTTATGTGTCAAGTTGAGTTTCTCTGTGCTTCAGGTTCCTCATTTGAAAAATGGTAATAATACCTACTTCATAGAATTATTGTTGAAAATAAAATGCTTAGAACAATGTAAGCAGCATGATACAGGCTCAATAATACTAGCTCTTATTATTTATTATCCTGTCTAAATTTCTCTGCTTCAGAAACTCTAGCTAGCAGTTGTGTTATATTTATCTCAAAGCTGGTCAAAACTGTGTTTCTCGTTATTCTCTGGAGAAGCACTGCATTCATTGTCTCTTGGAATACTATTTCCTGGAATTCTTTCTTCTTGAACAAGCTTATGTTGATCGTATTTATTTTTCAACTTAATACTTCAAATTTCTATAAAGTATTTTTAAATGCTCCTTTACTGACAACTTTCTTTTCACTCAGTCAATATCACTACATCACCAGATTATATATACTCTAAATGATTATATCATTTCTCTAAAATGCTTTAACTTTAAAAAAATAATTAATAGTCTTGTCTTCAAAATACATTGCAACCTCCTTATAATACCATCATGTGGTATATTTATTTATGGGCATGTGAGTGTGATTGTGTGTCTTTCACCTTAACTAAGGGAGTAATGGACTGATGAACACATAGAGTACTCAATATAGGAAATGTGACTTTCTGGACCTGAAGTATGAATGGGAAATAATCTTCCTTAAAAATTCATGATCTCAGACATTTTCCTTCATGAGGTTAGGGTTTAATTTTACTTTAGCTAGTTGATTTACTTACCTAAAACTGAGAAATTTAAAGTTATCAAGCCTACCTGAGACATGTGAAGAAGTAAATACAAATCCTTCTGGACCTAACCCCCACATAATACTGACAAATGAAAACTTTAATGAGTATAATTTCAAAACTGCAATTATAAGACTTTTGTGGAAAGAGCCACTATAAAAAAAAAGTGAGTCATCTCAAAAGAATAGCAAAAATGAATAGCTAAAACATCAGAATATAGAAATATAGATAACGTGAAATGAGCATGTTTTATATGTTTAAAGAAATGAGATATCTGTGCAGAAGCTCTTTAGTTTAATTAGATCCCATTTGTAAATTTTGGCTTTCATTGCCATTGCTTTTGGTGTTTTGGTTATGAATCTTTGCCCATGCCAATGTCCAAAATGGTATCGCCAAAGTTTTCTTTCGGGGTTTTTATGGTTTGAGGTCTTACATTTACGTGTTTAATCCATATTGAGCTAATTTTTGCATAAGGTGTAAGGAAGGGGTCCAGTTTCAGTTTTCTGCATATGGCTAGCCAGTTTTCACAATACCATTTATTAAATAGGGCAACTTTTCCCCATTTCTTGTTTCTGTCAGGTTTGTCAAAGATCAGATGGTTGTAGATGTGTAGCATTATTTCTGAGGCTTCTGTTTTGTTCCATTGGTCTATATCTCTGTTTTGGTACCAGTACCATGCTGTTTTGGTTACTCTAGCCTTGTAGTATAGATTGAAGTCAGGTAGTGTGATGCCTCCAGCCTGGGTTCCCCCCTCCCCGCTTAGGATTGTCTTGGCTGTACAGGCTCTTTTTTGGTTCCATATGAAATTTAAAGTAGTTTTTCCTAATTCTGTGAAGAAAGTCAACCGTCGCTTGATAGGGATTGCACTGAATCTATAAATTACTTTGGACAGTAGGGTCATTTTGATGATATTGATTCTTCCTATCCATGAGCATGGAATGTTGGGTTGCTGGGTGCAGCAAACCACCATTGGCACATATATACCTATATAACAAACCTGCACAATCTGCACATGTATTCCAGAACTTAAAGTATCATTAAAAAAAAGAGAGAGAGATAGTATATAAAACAAGGGATAGAAATAAAATATTATATTTAAAAGGCAAATTACAATACCTAAAGTAATTAAAATTTTATAATTAAAATCTCAGTGGTGGGCCAGGTGCTGTGGCTCATGTCTTTAATCCCAGTACTTCTGGAGGCCGAAGTGGGTAGATCATGAGGTCAGGAGTTCAAGACCAGCCTGGTCAACATGGTGAAACCCCATCTCTACTAAAAATACAAAAATTAGCCAGGCAAGATGGTGTGTACCTGTAATCTCAGCTACTCGGTAGGCTGAGGCAGGAGAATTGCTTAAATCCAAGAGGCGGAAGTTGCAGTAAGCCGAGATCTCACTACTGTACTCCAGCCTGGGTGACAGAGCAAGACTCTGTCTCAAAAAAAAAAAAAAAAAAAAAAAAAAAAAAAAAAAAAAAAAAATTCACTGGTTTCTTTATATACTATATTACAATTAGAATTATCTGAAAGAAAGAATTACAGTTGTCCTTTGATTTGTGTGAATGCTTGGTTCCAAGCCCTCGCATATACCAAAATCTGCACACATTCAAGTCCCACAGTTCACCCTGAAGGATCCAGGTATAGGGAAAGTCAGCCCTCTGTATACACAAGTTTCACTTTCTACAAATACTGTATTTGGTTGAAAAAAATCTGTATGTATGTGAACTCATGCAGTTCAAACCCATGTTCTTCAAGGGTTGACAGTAGCGAACTGAAAACCTCTCCAGAATACAGCACAAAGGGACAAAGTACTAAGTACTATAAAAACGGGTTCTATTCTGGAATAAATGGAATAGGATGTGAATATCTAATATACAAATAAATGAAGTTACAGAAAATCTGAATAGTGATAATGGAGAAAAATAATATTTGAAATAATAAAAGGTGTGAATCACTAGGTTCAGGAATTCTAAAGGGATCCCAAGCATAGAAAGTAACTAAAAACAAAAGCAAGCAAACAAATAAAAAATTGCTCTGGATAGATTATAGTAGGTACTGCATTCTTTTGTAAATGGCTACTCAGTTGTCCCACCACTATTGGTTAAAAACCAAACTTCTTTTCCCAGTGAATGGTCTTTGTATCCTTGTTGAAAATCAGCTGAGCATAGACACTTGCTTTTATTTCTGGAATCCTAACTCTATTCCATTGCCTGTCCTTGTGCCAGTAACATATCATCTTGATTATCATTACTTCGTAATGAGTTTTGAGTTTTGAAATTAGAAAGTGTGAATCCTCATATATTATTCTTCTTTTTGAGATTCTTTCAGCTATGTGGGGTCATTTGCAATTGCATGTGAATTTTAGAGCCACCTTGTCACTTTCTGTAGGAAAGTAGACGGAGATTCTAATAGGGACTGTATTGAATCTTTAATTTTGGTTCAGTATTGCTATGTTAAAAATATTAATTATTCTAATCCATAAGCATGAGTTATTTTTTAATTTATTTAAATTTTCTTTAATTTTGTCAAACAACATTTAATAGCTTTCAGAATATAAATTTTGCAATTTTTTTGTTCAACTTTTTCCTATTTTATTTTGTGGTGTTATTTTTAATGGAACGGTTTCCTGAGTTTTATTTTCAGCCTGTTTATTGTAAATGTAGAGAAATACAATTGATTGTTGTGTAGTGTTCTTATGTCCTGCAAACTCTTTGAACTTTATTATTCGTTCTAACAGTTTTTCAGAGGATTATTTAGGATTCAAATTTTTTTTACATAAATGTTGTCTGTGAATATAACTAATTTTACTTATTTCTTTCCACTGAGGGTTTTATTTATTTATTTAGCCTCATTGCCTTTGCAAGTATCTCACATACATTGTTGAAATGAAAGCATATTTCCCTGCCTTGTTCCTAATTTTAGGGGAAAAGTATCTGATCTTTCAGCAAGTATATTATCTGTGGGCTTTTCATAAATTGTTTTTATCATGTTGAGGAAGTTCTCTTTTATTCTGACCTTGTTGAGAATTTTTATCCTGAAAGGGGATTGTATTTTATCAAATGCTTTATCTGTGTCTATGGAGATATTCATATTTTTTTCTGGTTTTATTCTATTGATATGCTTTAAAATATAAACCAACCTTGTATTTCTTGAATGAATTTCACTTTGTCATGAGGTATTATTCTTTTTACAGGTTGCTGTATTTGGTTTGGCAGCATTTTGTTGAAGTTTTGCTGTTCGTTTTCATAAAAGATTTTGTTTGTGGTTGTCATGTGTTGTGTTTGAGTTTCATATCAGGTAGCACTGGCCCTATAAAATAAGCTGGGAAGTGGTATCTCCTCTTCTATTTCTTGGAAAAGTTTATGAAAAATTGACATTAATTCTTTTCTAAATGTTTGGCAAAATTTAGTGGTGAAGTCACCTGAGTCTGAGATTTCCTTTTCGGTAGTTTTTAAAAATTACTACTCAATCTCTTCACCGTAGAAATATATCTATTTTCACAATGTTCCAATGTATCAAAACATCATACTATAAGCAAGAAATACGTGGAATATTTATGTGTCAATTAAAAATAAAAGAAAACTTTAAAAATCGGCCTAGAAAAAGTAAAGTTGAAAACTTAAGTTCACCCCAAAACCTGCAAATTGATGTTTATAGTAACTTAATTTTTAATTGCCAAAACTTGGAATCAATCAAGATGTTTAATAGTAGTTGAATGGACAAACTGTGGTACATCCAGAAATGGGATATTGTTTGATGCTAACAAGGCATAAGCTATCAAGCCATAAAAAGACATGGAGGAATCTTTAGTAAGTTAAAGACACCAATCTGAAATGGCTACAAACTGTATGAGTCCAACTATATGACATTATGAAGAAGACAAATAGAAACAGTAAAAAGATCAGTGGTTGCCAAAGGTTGAGAGGTGGGTGGAGCACAGAATATTTTTAGGGCAGTGAAACTATTCTGTATCATATTATAATGGTAGATAAATACCATTATACATTTGTCCAAACCCATAGAATGTACAACACTAAGAGTAAACCCTAAGTATACTAGATTACGGATTAGGATGATAATGATGTGTCAATGTAGGTTCATTGACTACAATAATTATAACACTCTAATGGGGGATGTTGATAATGGGGGTAGCTATGCATGTGTTGAGGTAGGGGGTATATGGGAAATTGTAATTTCTGCTCTATTTTGCTGTGAACATAAAACTCACTAAAAACTAAAGTGTATTAAAAAAAGAAAAAAGCAAAGGCAACTGCTGGGTCAAAAAAGCCAAAATTTTTCCAAATGATCTTTTTCCCATAAAATAAAAATTTAAAAGAAGAAATATATCTATTTGCTAATTTATTTCTTTTTTAGTCAGTTTTGGTAGTCTGTGTCCTTCTAGAAATGTATTTATTTCAACTAAATTGTCTAATTTATTCACATACAATGTTTTATGGCATTTTTAATATATTTTTTATTTTTTTTTTTTT